>NW_022436964.1:10053849-10183180 GCF_009761245.1 Sapajus apella
AGAAAGAAAGAAGAAAGAAAGAAAGAAAGAAGAAAGAAAGAAAGAAAGAAAGAAAGAAAGAAAGAAAGAAAGAAAGAAAGAAAGAAAGAAAGAAAGAAAGAAAGAAGAAAGAAAGATAGATTTCTAAAACTTGGAAATAAGCAAAAGAAGTCCTTTCAGGGTTACCTGAGCATTGCCCAATGGTTATCAAATTCTTCATGAGTGTGTACCTTTGACTTGGTGTTTTCTTTTAATCAGCATATTTTAAATCTCATAAAGGTAGTTATTAACGTGTAGAAGCTGATAGCCTGGGTTTCTCAACCTCAGCACTGTTGGCATTTGGGGCTGGATAGTTCTTTTGTGGGAGGCTGTGCTGTGCATCAAAGGATGTTTAGTACCATCCTTGTTCTCAACCCACTAGATGCTAGCAGCACCTGCCTCCCCCTCCTCCAATAGAGTTGTGGCAATCAAAAATGCCTTCAAACATTGCCAGAGGTCCCCTGGAGGGCAAAATCATCCCCGTTTGAAAACTGCTGATTATGATACAAATTAAATTTGTCCAGTAGAGATGCAAATGATTTTTTTGTAGAAAAGATTATTCTAAAAGTTACCATTTTATCGCTCTATACATTAACCAGTTTTATATCAAATTAACAATCTTATTCAAACACTCTTCTTTCAGCCACCATGAATACTTTGCTGTCTCCAATTCTCTTTGAAGCAGGCTTACCCTTTGGCCAGGTTAAGTGAATGAATCTTTGAGTCATGGTCTCTTTCTATTGGTATTAGAGCCATATTTTCAACTTTCGAAAAGTATATTTTGATAATACTTTACATACATTATTTAATCATTATAACAACCATATAGACATGAGGCTTAGAGTGGTAACGTAACTAACCATAGTCTCATGGGTTACAACTTTTAGAGCCAGATTTCAACCCAAGTTTACATGACCCAAATAGTGAGATGTTAATCACCATGCCATACTGTATGAAGCTAGCCCCAAAACTCTATGACCCAGCTTGCCACTGTCATGCATGAAGCTTGCTTGCAATTACACCTCTGTTATCTTGGCTACCCGCACTATATTCTATGAATATAATAGTTCAGAATCCAAGAACCAATCAGAGAAGCCCTTTAACTTTGGAACATTCTGTGCTCACTTAATTGGATTATCACAGGAGGCTGATTGAGGAGTACCTGGAATATGTAGCTACTCAATTCAAGACACTCCTTGAACTTATCTCCATGAATGAGTTGCTGCTTTCTCCAGGCAAAAGAGAGACCCAGCAGGAACTCTGCAAAGACTCACTTTTCCCGATATTCACTTTTTTTGCCCCTATTTTGCAAATAGGAGATATAGTAGCATAAAGCATCAAAGGCTGGTGGTATCAGTACTTAATGCTGTTTCATTTAGGTTTACGCTGATCTTCAAGTCTTCTCTATCTATGCTTTTTTTTTTTTTTTTTTTTTTTTTTTGAGACAGTCTTGCTCTGTCACGCAGGCTAGAGTGCAGTGGCCCAATCTTGGCTCACTGCAACCTCTGAATCCTGGATTCAAGTGATTCTTGTGCCTCAGCCTCCCAAGTAGCTGGAACTACAGGCTTATGCCATCACGCCTGGCTAACTCTTGTATTTTTAGTAGAGATGGGGTTTCTCCGTGTTGGCCAGGCTGGTCTTGAACTCCTGGCCTCAAGTGATCTACCCGCCTCAGCCTCTCAACATGCTAGGATTACAGGTGTGAGCCACCACACCTGGCCTGTGAATGCTTATTAGACTTTCTATTTAGACAATCATTTACCTGAGTCTTGAAGTACTGAGGAGGTAACTCAGATTATACTTTAAACAACTATACCTCAAGCTATAACTCAAATACCTATAACTTGTAGAGTGCTCATCACATACCAGCCACCATTCTAAGCTCCCTGCATAGATCTCATTTAGTACTCATAAAACTCCATTAGGAGATACTGTTATTTTTCAGATAAAGAAAATGATGCACAATGATGTTAAGTAACTTCACCGAGGCCATGCAAGTACTGGCAGAGCCTAAGTCAAATTTGACTTCAGAGTTCGTGCTCTTAACCACTGGTATCTACTGTCATAACAGAAGTGACTATCTATCAAATAAGCAGGAGTAAAATGAGAGGGTCAGAGAACAAGATTTTGCCATGGGTGAAAGGCAACTATGTGGGTTGGTGATGTGGGTGGTAAGAAGAATTTACCAAGGCAGTTGTAGATGAAGAAAAGTCGATTTATTAGAGAAAGTATGTTGCAAAGAAGTAGTGGACAAGTCAGCAAGAGAGGAGCTGGCCGCAAGGAGACAAAGGCTTGCTAGGGATTTTATAGGATGGTGCTTGTGCTGGAGAGAACTGCGCACAGTACCGATAAAGCCTTAGGCTGCAGTGAGCTAACTCGCATTTTTTCTATCAGCCAAGGGTCTGGCGATAGCTGGGCACAGGAAGGTTGTGAGTTACTTGAGCAGGAGAGCTATGTGTCCTGGACTGTGAAGAAAGGCAGACTTAGAGCTTATCTCTTTTTCTTTTTGCTTTACTCTTTTCCCCTAATTAGGGTTCCACGGACTTCACTGAGGATATGACTGAATGAGTGTTCGGGAGGCCAAGATACGTGGAGCATGTAAGATGAGAGCTCCAGACCTCTATTTTTATATGGTTCTTACTGCCCTGCAGAGGTGCTGCAAGGCTCAGAAGAGAAGGTCCCTTGTTCTCTTCTATGATCACCCTGATAATCCCAGATTTAGGACATGTTGTCCAGCTGGTCTGCAGCTGCTAGAAACAGCAGATTTCTTTGGTGGGAAAGTTGACATCTATATTCGATAATCTCAGGTATTGTTATTATTACTTTTTTTTTTTGGAGTTGGAGTCTCACTCTGTTGCCCAGGCTGGAGTATAGTGGTAGGATCTTAGCTCACTGCAAACTCCACCTCCTGGATCCAAGAGATTGTTGTGCCTCAGCCTCCTGAGTAGCTGAGACTACAGGCACCTGCTACCATGCCCAGCTAATTTATTATTTTTAGTAGGGATGGGGTTTTGCCATGTTGACCAGGCTGGTATCAAACTCCTAACCTCAAGTGATCCACCCACCTTGGCCTCCCAAAGTGCTAGCTTTACAGGCATGAACCACCATGCCCAGCCATTATTATTATTGCTTTTAGTAAGCCACAAACCATGTGAAGAAGTAATGTTTACTTCTTGCTGTTGGGAACTTTGACTCAAATCACATTTAAGCATTTTTGTAAGGTAAAAGAGTGACTAAAAAGCTTGAGACATTAGTAATCCAGATGATATATACTGCCTGAAAATCATTTATTTCACCCAAATACCTGTAGGAACACAAAGCGCTTCCCACCATTCATGCCACCTATTCTACCACATCCATGAAAGGTGGGGGAACCCTAAGAAGTGTTACTCTACTTGACAACAAAGGAAAATGAGGCACCAAGATGTTATTTGAGGCCACGCAAGTAGTTAGTGTTACAGCCAGACTTGTTTGTTTTATTTCAGTATAAATTGTGAACTACTTACCTTTTCCAATCCAATATACTTCCTTCTCTTTTTTTTTTTTCTTCCAATAGGCTTGCAATAAAGCAGTCACCAAAACAAAAAGAAAATTTTTTAGGGCATAACAAGTCTGGACCTGTGTGGAGGCCAAAGCAATTCCATCTTCGATGCCTAATAATCTACCATCTTGGCTTCTGATTAACCCCACATCTGAGAAGGCCTCTAAGATTTTCAGTTTATCTACTGTCCCTAGCAAGAGCAGGTATTTCCCATCAATCCTGCCCTTAGATCAAAACAATCTTGGTGTTATCATACATCAATTGTTCTACATATCCCTTCTAAACCACTCTTTCCCTACAGTGTATGAGCTTTGGGTCTGGGGGGTAATTGCACAGGGATCCACCATCTTGTTTTGCCACTGTCCAAGACATGGCTTCTGTTCCCAAGTCCCTATTAGATGCTTGCTTGTTTGCTTGCTTGCTTCTTTCTTTCTTTCTCAGAATTTCGCCCTTGTTGCCCAGGCTGGAGTGCAGTGGTGCAATCTCAGCTCACTGCAACCTCCACTCTCTGCTCACTGCAACCTCTGCCTCCCAGGCTCAAGAAATTCTCCTGCCTCAGCCTCCTGAGTAGCTGGGATCACAGGCTGCTGCCACTATGCCCAGCTAATTTTCTGTATCTTTAGCAGAGAGGGGGTTTTACCATGTTGACCAGGCTGGTCTTGAACTCCTGACCTCAGGTAATCCACCCCTCAGCCTCCCTAAGTGTTGGAATTACAGGTGTGAGCCACTGCACTCGACCTAAATGTTTTTGTTGTTGTTGTTGTTGTTTTCCCTAAGAAACTGGGTTTATCAACCTATTTTGCCTCTCAACTTCCTTGGACTTTGGCGGCAGGCTTGCATAGACTTGTCCACCGTGGAACAGCCTACATTTGCAGGGTCCTCTGTCTTTTGGGGAGTCATTTGCTGCCAGAAGAGGAAGAGGAAGCTAGGGATAGAGCGTGAAGGAAGTGCCAGCAAGGTTGGTCATGCTGAAAAATGAAGCAGCTGGGTCAAAAGCACATCGGACTGGGAAAGCTGGGTTCTCAGTCCAACTCTGATGTTTGGCCGTGAGCATGTCATTTAACCTCGCTAGGCCTAAGGAAGCTGAGCCTCCCTCAAAATTAAAATTATTCATTTCTACCTCATGGTATTTTATTTAAAGAGTTCATGAACATAAAGCATCCAGCCAAATGCCTGACACCTGGTGGGTGTTCACTATTATTAGCTCCATCTTTCAATCCCAACCCTCCTCATTCCATCCTACAAACCTAAGATTTGTTCTTAAATTCAAATAACAAGTTATGAAATCACCTGAGAAACCCTAAAGGTCTCTGTAAATATTAAAGATGTTAAAGGTTAAAAGACAAGAGCTGAGCCTATCACCATGGCTAAACGCAGTCATCCATAAGCCTTGGAGTTTTAAAAATTATTATTCTTTCCTCCTCAAGGTTCCTCTTGATACTCATTTTAATTATTTAATTATTTTAACCTTATTAAAAAACAAATGGGTACAGTGGAACATGTGGTATACTTTTTCTTAGTACCTAAAACTCTATATAAGGGTGGCCCTCAGCCCTTGCAACATTCGATTATCCAACCTATTCATACCAACCCACCTTCTCCTACTTAATGACTACTGAATCCCATCTGTAAAATTGTATCGAGCCGTTCTGCATTACTCTCTTGGATTGCTTGCTCTAGGAAAAACCAGCCAACCCATTGTGAGAATACTCAAGCTATTCTGTGCAAAAACCCATATGGCAAAACAGCAGGGCCACCTGCCAAGAGCCAGCACCAGCTTGCCAGTCATGTGACAGGCACCATTTCAGAAGTAGGTCCTCCAACTCCAGTCAAGCCTTTAGAAGACTGAAGCTCAGCTGACACCTTGATTTCAACTTTGTAAGAGATCCAGAGGTAGAATCACCAGCTAAGTCACTCCCAAACTCCTGCCCAAAGTAACAGTACAAGGTGACTGTGTTTTAAGCTGCTAAGCTTTGAGTAACTTGTCATGCAGCATTAGATAACTAATACACAACTCCCTTCAAATTGTTGGCTGAGGCTGATTTGAATTGCTCTCTGCCACTCCCAACCAAAGAAATTCTGAATAACATACCTACTGTATCAGAATTGCTTAGGATGGGTCCTGGGCATCTATATTGTTTAAAAAAATCTGCAGATGATTCTGATATGCAGCCCCATTTTAAAAACCTGTTTTATTTGGGGACGTAGCTATTTAACATGTAATGATAACCTACTGCTTTCAAATCAGCCAAATTTCCTTCTTTCTCTCATGATACATTGTGAGCGTTGGGTCTAGTTTTTAGGTCAATGGGAGCTCAGGTGGTTTCTCCAAAATTAGGGAAATTTGGCTGGGCGTGGTGGCTCACACCTGTTATCCCAGCTCTTTGGGAGGCCAAGGCAGGTGAATCACAAGGTTAGGAGTTCGAGACCAGCGTGGCCAAGATGGTGGAACCCCCTCTCTACTACAATACAAAAATTAGCTGGGCATGGTGGCAGGCACCTGCAATCCCAGCTACTTGGGAGGCTGAGAGAGAGAATTGCTTCAACCTGGGAGTCAGAAGTTGCAAAGCTGAGATCATACCACTTCACTCCAGCCTGGATGAAGAAGCAAGACTCCGTCTCAAAAAAAACAAAAAACAAAAAAAACAAAACAAAAACAAAATAAGGGAAATTTGAGGGTTTTCCCTCCCCTCTATTTCTAACAGAGAAATGAGCAAGAAAGATTAATTTTTACTACTTTACTCTTGAATGTCTGTCTTGGCTTCAGTGTTCCAGGGGAAGACCAGAGGTAATTTATGTGAAAGAGTCTTTGGCTGTGGAACAATGTACAACTGCTCCCATGACAGTCTGTTACCAACTCCTGACTCAGATGTACTAATTCTTTCATACAACATTCAACAGATATTTTTAAAATACATGTCAAATTATCTCTTACGTAGAGAAAATGAGGGCAGTGATGAGCTGGTACTTCTGCCTGGTCTTCACTCAGAGATATAAAACAAAGATACTGAATTTCTAAACCGGAAACTTGAAAACAAGAATCAATAAATCTCAGCATCTCTTTTCCATCCTCTCTCTTTATCACAAACATGAAGGCAGTCACACATTAGCAAATTATTTAAAAATCTTACTAAGGAATCTAAATTACAAAGATCTTGGCCACCAATCGACAGTGGAGTCAACCATCTACCTAATAACCCAGTAATTACCCTCGCTTCCTCTCTCTCTTCACTCCACTCATGGAAACAGTCCCCAAATCCTATTATTTTACTTCAGAAATCTCATATTCAGACTTTGATTTGTCTCTGCAAACAGCCTTTGTTCAGAGTACCTTTGGTCATTCCCTGTCTAGGATATTACAACAGCCTCTTCAATGGTGGCTTTGACAATCTTTCTCGCTCCAGTCTACTCTGCACATAGTTGCCCAAGTTGTCTTTTTATTATAAATTGTGAATTGTATCATGCCACTCACTTGACTAAAAATATGCCATTTCTGTCACGTATCCTCTAATGTATACACTGGGAAGGGCACGTTACTTCTAGAGTATTGTTGTTGAAAATATGCACCCTTGATCTAATTATGAGAAAATAGCAGATAAACCCAAATGAAGAAACGTTCTATGAAACAAATGACCAGTACTCTTCCAAAGTGTCAAGGTCATGAAAGAAAAAGACTGTCATAGACTGGAGAAGTCTAAGTAGGCACAGCAACTAAAGGCGATGCCAGATCCTGAATTGGATTCTGGAATAGTAGATGGACATTAGTGGGAAAACTGGTAAAGTGCAAATCAATTTTGTAGGAGTGCTATGGTACCATTTTTTTTAGTTTTGATGATTGTACTATCATTAAGCAAAATGTTGACAGAGGAAGCTGGGTGAAAATGATATGAAGACCCTCTGTACTGCTCTTAGAACTTTTCTAAAGTCTGAAATTATTTCATAAGGTAATGGGAAAGAGAGCAGGAAAAAAAAGGCTTATGACATTGCATCAAATTCTAATCAATTACATAGGCTTAGAGGAAAGAGAGAAAGAGACAGAGAGAGTGAGAAAGAGATAGCACTGAAATGTCCTTTAAAAGAAAAAAAAGTAAAAATAAAAAAAAAATTTAAAAAGAGAAAGAGAGACAGAGAAAGGGGCAGGGAGCGTTGGAGAGAGTATGAACGCATGCCTAGCAGGTACGTGAGAAGAGATGTGAATTTACAAGACAAACCATCAGCTCCCACAAATGCACATATAGTATGAACATCCCACGGTGCTAAATGTGATTTGACTCTTGAGAGAATGTGATGCCTAATTGCAAACCAGTTACTTTATCTGGCACTCAGCTGAAGAAACAGTGATCTGTTCCAGCACTAGAGGAAAAAATGATTGTGCTGATTTATTGGCTGTGACAAAGAAGCCCTCCCAATTTCCATCTGCCCCTTCTTCTTTAGTAATAAAAATCCTGATTTTCAGATTAGAACATTCTCACCCCGCTAAAAAAAAAAAATTCAGTATTTCTCTATTTATTTGGAAAAGAGTGTAATGTAATAATAAAATCCAGAACTTTGGTGTCCATTATTTAGAACAGAATAAAATCTAGCTGTGTGATTTTAAGAAGCTATCTGTCTTGAGACTTAGTCACCTTGTCTGTAAAACAGAGATAATGGCAAACTTGCTTTATAAAGTTGTTTTGCAGATTAAAATTTTTAACTTATGCTTTACATTTAGCATAGTAATCTGGCACAGGACACATGGCCTTTACATGTTAGCTATTATTTAAAGATGTAAACAAAAAGTCTAAAAATCTGTAGCAGTGGAAATCTAAGGGCAAGACTTTCAAGTACAGCTGTTGGCTTATAGTTCGGATATTGCTCTAATGTGTGTTCCATTAATCCAGTAATCAATAGCTTTGAAATTGTGAGCTGGTACTCAGCTACCTTTTTTTTTTTTTTTTTTGGAGACAGGGTTTTGCTCTTGTTGTCCAGGCTGGAATGCTGGAAGGCTGGAATGCAGTGGCATGATATCAGCTCACTGCAACCTCCGCCTCCCAGGTTCAAGCGATTCTTCTGCCTCAGCCTCCCAAGTAGCTGGGACTACAGGCGCCTGCCACCAAGCCTGGCTAATTTTTGTCTTTTTAGTAGAGACAGAGTTTCACCATATTGGCTAGGTTGGTCTCGAACTTCTGACCTTGTGATCCACTCACCTCGGCCTCCCAAAGTGCTGGGATTACAGGCACGAGCCACTGCGCCCGGCTCAGCTTTCTTTTTTCATTGTAGACTTTACTTCTTTGCTCACTCTTACATTCTCTATGTTCTATTCACCAAATCATCTAATCACTCTGGTTTTCTAAAATGAAGAATCCATCCTTCTGATCTAGTGCCCAGAGAAGGGAAGTTAGGCAGGAAAGATGAATCTTTTTGTCTGAGTGCCAATGTCAGTCCTCTCCCAATCTGGAGACATCTTTACCTGATGGACGTTTCATCTTTCATCTTCTCTCTCTTTACTTCCTTCTACCTATATATAATTGATATCCCTATCAAATAGCTTAATTACTAAAATTAGGTAGATATATGTGGGGGGGGCAGGCTCTCACTGTTGCACAGGCTGGAGTGTAATGGCGAAATCTCAGCCCCCTGCAACCTCCACCTCCAGGAGTTTCAAGCGATTCTCCTGCCTCAGCCTCCCTAGCAGCTGGGATTACAGATGCGTACCACCAAGCCTGGCTAATTTTTACAGATTTAGTGGAGATGGGGGTTTCACCATGTTGGCCAAGCTGGTCTTGAACTCCTGACCCCAAGTGATCTGTCCACCTTGGTCTCCCAAAGTGCTGGGATTATAGGCATGAGCCACCATGCTCGGCCTAGATAGATACACTTTTTTAACAGTCAGAAGTTTTAAATAATTTCAGCCGTAGAATGGGCACGGTCGCTTGTGCCTGTAATCCCAGCACTTTGGGAGGCCAAGGCAGGTGGATGGCTTGAGCCCAGGAGTTCAAGACTAAAAATATTAACAATTACCCAGGCATGGTGGCATGTGCCTATAGTACACTGGGAAGCTACTTGGGAGGCTGAGGTGGGAGGATCACCTGAGCCTGGGAAGTTGAGGCTGGAGTCGGCCATGATCACACCACTGCACTCTAGCCTGAGTGATGGGCATGAGACCATGTCTCAAAAAAAAAAAATTCAGTTGTATTCAAGCACCATTTTAAAAGTTGCATTAACACATATAAACACACACACACACACACACACACACACACACACACACGGAACGTCTATAGTTTAAAAACATGTTTCCAACCTGTGAGTGAAAAATAATGACAATAAAAGTAGTGATTGGGCGGGGTGTGGTGGCTCAGGCCTATAATCCCAGCCCTTTGAGAGCCCGAGGCAGGAGGATCACCTGAGGTCAGGAATTTGAGACCAGCCTGGCCAACACAGTGAAAATCTGTCTCTACTGAAAATACAAAAATTAGCCAGATGTAGTGGCACCTACCTGTAGTCCCAGCTACTTGGGAGGGTGAGGCAGGAGAATCACTTGAATCCAGGAGGCAGCGGTTGCAGTAAGCCGAGGTCACACCACTTCACTCCAGCCTGGGCAACAGAGCAAGACTCTGTCTCAACAACAACAAAAAAAGTAGTGATGGATTACATAGACTAAACATAAACTAGGATATCAGCAGCAAGTCAATTCCTAGTTAGAAACAAATTATAAAACATCATATATGCAACTGTAAGCAAAGCATTATGGTAGCATCATGTGAGAAATCATGCCTGTTGGACTTCTCTGACCATAATTTTGTTGTTGTTGTTGTTGTTTTTAGAGGCAGAATCTCACTCTGCCACCCAGGCTGGAGTTCAGGGATGCCATCAGAACCCACTGTAACCTCAAACTCCTGGGCTCAAGGGATACTGCCACCTCAGTCTCCCAAGTAGCTAGGATTACAGGTGCATGCCACAGTGCCCAGCTAATTTTATAACTTTTTGTAGAGATGAAATCTTGCTATGTTGCATGGGCTGGTCTTGAACTGCTGGGCTCAAGTGATCCTCTCACCTCAGACTCCCAAAGGGTTGGGTATATAGCCATGAGCCACCACACCGGACCTGACAATTAATATTTTTATTTGGAATCACATACAGTGGTGGAGGTGGGAGGCTATAACCTTTCAATCATTAGAACCCCTAGCAGTCTTAATTCAGTCTGCTAGATTTGATAGAAATTGGAGGATAAGAGAGCAGGCTTGTGGGGCAGGAGGCATGGAAGAAGGAGAAGTCTACTCTCCTTATAAATTTCTAATAGTAATACCTTTGTAACTCTAGATACAGCCTCAGGCATCCCTTTTGATTTTTCCCCTTCTTCGTCCCCTATATTCAACTTTGTCTTTTCTTCAAAAATATAATCTGGATTTTTCTCTTAATCTCTTCCCTTTGCTATTATTGTCTAGCCTAAACCTTTATCATGCCATTTCAGGATTCTTAAAACAATTTTCTCATCTGATCTTCCTGACAACAATTAATCCCCTGGCTCTTGTCTAATGAATCATTCTATAATACTTTCATCATATGACTCAGTGCTTAAGAATCTAAAAAAGAATCACCATTGCTTAGTGACTTATCCAAACTTTCGGTCTGAATTTTAAAGTTCCTAATAGTTTTATACCACCCGAATTATTGAATATGACTTCTCTTGCTTCTTCACATGGTTATAATCAGACAAGTCTTTGTTTTTCTTTCCTCCTTGCTCATGTTGTTATTCTCCTACTACACCAAAAATTGTTGTATTTTGGTGTCCAGAGTAAGTTTTAGCCTTTGGTAATATTTCTCAGAATTTTGGGGGGAACTATCAGACTCTTACTTTGAGTCCATAAATTTGGATATGGCTGACTCCACAGCCAGCTCTAGGGTAGCATGTGACCCAAACCTGGCCAATCAGAGCACCTCAGTCCCTTGGTCACAGCACTTGAGTCAATGAAGGGCACAAGATCCAACTTGGTTCAATCAGAGCCCTAGAACTTCTGTTAGAATTTTTAGAAAAGAATAGTGTTTGGGAAAGCCAAGAAATAGCAAGTGACAAGTTTCTGATGATGATATGATATGAGCCTCTAGATCTATCAGGCACAGATAGATCTTGCTATGTTGAATTGGTTTGCAAAGAGTACTCCAATTCAAACCAGTCTGAACTGGTTTGCAAAGAGTACTCCTTTGCTTCTTCCAGTTAAATTGCAAAGAGTAACTCTTTGCTTCTTCGAGTTAAATTCCTCTTCGAGATCTAGCTGTCATGCCACTCTCAAACTGTTCTTTCCTTTGTTTAATTCCCATTGCATGCTACTTAATCTGTACTGATTAAACACTAAACTGTCTTAACTATTTAACATTTTCTAGTTTTGCTTTCCCAATGTGCCATAAGTTTACTGAGAGCTTGGACCACGAATCACATTTCTCTTAGTTTAAGAATGTTTCATACTTAAGATGCAGATTGATAAATTCTTAAGATAAGTTACTTTTATTTAAGAAATCAGCTGTAAGAATCTCAAAAACAAATGAAACATGGCCAAATTATTGCTAATCAGGACCCAGATATTTAGGTAATTCTGTCCCATCTTCCTGATTTTAAAAGAAACACATTACGAAAGAGGGGGAACATGATATCTGTTGGGCCTTTGGAGGGGCTCAGTAACAGCTGCTTGTTTTAAAATGTAGATGCTATTATTGAGGTATGGTGAGGCCAGCAGATCATGAGATGACTGCCATTGAAGAGACAGCTTGTTACTCACAGTTCCCCAAAGGGAGGGGGCACAACGTGACACACAGGGCCACACAGGGAAGCACAGTGTTGGTGAGGAGGCAAAAGAAGCAAGAGGAAACCATGGACATGAGCCTTTACCATAGTTTCTACAGGAAAGAGAAGGGGAGGGGAAGGTAGAGGAGAGGCAAGGCAAGGAAAGAAAGGGAGCAAGGGAAGGAAAGGGAAAACAAGGAAAAGAACAAGGAAAGAAAAAAGACAAGGCAAGGCAGATGTAGGATTGGTTAGTTTTAATAATTTCAGTTGTCCTTGTGGTCGTAGGGGCTGTCCTGAGTTGCCCGGCACCTGGCCCTAGGTTGACTAGGGCAGGGGAATGTTGGCTTGTATATGAGTTAGATAAAGGAGGTGATTGGGGGATATGAGCTCTGGACTGTTCAGTTCACAAATGAAAGGCACAGAGGAGTTGTTGACTATCTCTAGGAGCTAACTAGCCCTGTGAGAGTCAATCTCTCCCTGGCCAGTGAGGCTGCAGATGCCAGGGCATCAAGAATACCAAATATAAGAAGATATCTTTAGTATTCTCCCTTCTTTCCCACTGGGCTCAGAAGAGATTAAACAGTAAAACAAAGAAGAAACAGACAGTGGCCAAAATGTCCGCTTAGTCACAGGCAATGAAGCTACACTGAAAGAGATATGTTAATGTGAGAGTAAAATGAGCCTCCTAACTCTATCCAGAAATAGTCAGACTTACTCACATCATGATAGGCAGCACCAAATGAGGACAACTTTTCTAACTAGGAATAATTTTATGGACTGAGTAAAGAGAAGAAATTGTGCTTGATGTTAGCAAATGTAATCTCAAGAGGAAAAAAAAGGTCAGGGGCTGAGCCAAGCAAGCCCAGTTTATTCTTTCCAAATGTACCAATCAGACAACTTGCTCTACCTTTCCCAAACAGAATGAGTAAAGAATAGAGGAAGTCAAGGACTGTTGCTTGACTGACTCCCATTCTGTGGGTGGAAACCTCAAACACAAGAAAGAAACATCACCTCCTGGCGCCCCCACCAAGAAACATTGACTTTTCTAGAGATTTTAGGAAGATAAAATTCTGATACTTTCCAATCCATGGTTCCAGCTTCGAGGTTTTACATTTTAAATCTAGAGTTTTAGGTAATTGATGTTCAGAAGAAGAGAAATGATTCCAACCGCATAAGGGGTTGTAGGTGGGTGCCTACACTACAAAATTTAGGGTGAACTTTCAGACTCTCTGGTATGTGGGAAATATCCTGCTATGGCTCTTGGTTGTATACTCTCCTACTACACTTTTTTTGAAAGAACCAGGGGAGGGGCCAATAGGCCCAGACACTGGGGAACTATGATCTGGTAGATATATTAGTAATGAATGACCTAGACGTGATGTTTGAGGCCTACAAGGGCCTCAAGGTGGTATGGAAAAACAAGAGAAAGTCATTTACAGTAGCATTCATGTTTATTCATCTGTGTTAGGGTCAGCAAATTATGCCCTGTTGGTCAAATCAACCAGTTACCTGTTTTGTTTTTTTTTTTGTTTTTTGTTTGTTTGTTTGTTTTTTAGTTCTGTTGGCCGGGCACAGTGGCTCACGCCTATAATTCCAGCTCTTTGAGAGGCAGAGGCGAGCAGATCACTTGAGTCCAGGAAATCGAGACCAGCCTTGGCAGCATGGCAAAACCCTGTCTTTATAAAAAATATACAAAGTTAGCTGAGCATGTTGGTGCATGCCTGTGGTCCTCCTACTCAGGAGGCTGAGTAGGAGCATTGCCTGGACCTGGGAGGTTGAGGCTGCAGTGAGCCAGGATTATGCCATTGTACTCCAGCCTGGGTAACACAGTGAGACCCCATCCAAAAAAAAAAAAAAAAAGTTTTGTTGAAATGCAGTCATATTACTCTATTTTGTGTTCTCTGTGATTGTTTGCATGCTATAATGGCAGAGTTGAGTAGTTGTAAGAGATCTTATGGCCTGCAAAGCTGAAAATATTTATGCACTGATTCTCTATGGAATAGTGGTCACCAATTTTCTGGTACCAGGGACTGGTTTCATGAAAAGAAAATTTTTCCACAGACCCTGGGTTGCGGGTGGAGGGTTTGGGGATGATTCAAGTGCATTACATTTATTGTGGACTTTATTTATATTATTACTACATTGCAATATATAATTAAATAATTATACAGCTCACCATAATGCAGGATCAGTGGAAGCCCTGAGCTTGTTTTCCTGCAACTACATGGTCCCATCTGGAGGTCATGGGAGACAGTGACAGATCATCAGGTAGACAGTGGCAGTTCATTAGGCTAAATTCTCATAAGGAGCACACAACCTAGATCCCTTTCATGTGCAGGTCACAATAGGGTTCGTGAGCCTATGAGAATGTAATGCTACTGCGGATCTGAGGGGAGGTGGAGCTCAGGAGGCAATGTGAACGATGAGGAGTGGCTGTAAATTCAGAGGAAGCTTCACTTGCTTGCCCAACACCTCCTGCTGTGTGATACCAAATGATATTGATCCATGGCCTGGAGGTTGGGGACCCCTGCTATATAAGTTTGTCAATGCCTGCTCTATACATGTTCATTGTTTGTTTACAGATTGCTGTCACTGTCCAAGGCACAGTGCTATGAACAAGGACAACATGTGCCTTAAATGAATTCACATTCTACTGGGGAACCAGATATTTTAGCAGTGTAAGAAACTTAGTTACTGAGGAAGGAGTGACTCTTTGGGGGATGATAAAGTAAGGGGTTGACAGGGAAGTAATGGGATTGACTGGAAAGATGGTCTGTGGCCCACGGAAGGACTTTACATGTTATGTCAGGGAACTTAAGACTCTGTTCAATTAACAGTAGAACATCATTGAGGGATTTGAATCAGAAGAGTAACATAATCTATTCACATTTGACAAACAAGTTATTTATTGAAAACGAATAATCTGAAGTCACTCTATAACTAGTGGCGCTGGAGGAAAGTCTGGAAGCTGGCAGATTAGTTAAGAAGTGTTGGCCCAGTTATTGAACTATGCCAAGCTCTGCCCCAAATAATTTTTATGTAAGTATATTGATTACCAAGTAAAGCACACACCAGCATTTCGTTTAGAATAAAGCATAGAACACAATAAAGTAAACTAAAGCTAAACATTAATTAAATATACATATTTAGTTAGTTATGCTTATAGTGTGGGTATATATTAAATAAGAGAGAATCCATTCCTTGAAGAGGATTTAGTTGGGTCTTTTTCTGTTTAAACATGAAGATAAAGTTATTTTCAGTTGTCTTCTTAGAAGAAAACTCTCCTGTCTCTATCCAACTGTTCACCTTTCTTCTTTCATTTTTAACTTTTTTATTAAAGACCAAAGGTGGGAGTGCAGTGGTATGATCATAGCTTACTACACTCTTGAACTCTTGGGCTCAGGTAATCCTCCTGACTCAGGCCTCCTGATTAGTTAGGGACTACAGGTGTGTGCCACCACACCTGGCTATTTTTTTTATTTCTTGCATGTTGCCCAGGTTGGTCTCAAACTCCTGACCCCCAAGCAATCCTCCCACCTCGGACTTCCAAAGTGTTAGGATTATAAGTGTGAGACATTGTGCCCAGCCCACCTTTCTTCTTGATAAGAGATGAGAGAGACTTGATTGGTTGGTTTAGGTGTCAGGTATCATGTATTTTAGGACCATGGAGATGATATTTAGTCTAAGCCAGATAAGGTAATTCTGTATTTTTTGTTTGTGGCTTAGAACATGATACACTTCTGGAAAATCTGCTGGGGGCTTCTGAGAAAAGTATCAGAAGAAGAGACATATGTAGGAGGAAACAGACCTTCTTCTTTGCAGGATTTGTCATATCTGGGTGTGATGCCTGGAACTGTGGCAACCATGTTTTGATTATGGGGGACTAAGCTAATATGCTAAAAATACCAGAGCAAAAGGATGAGAAAGACTTGGGTCCTTGATGGTACTGATGACCCAACAACCTAGGGTTATTACAGCCTAGAACTTCATTTTATTTTACATAGTAAATGTCTATATTGTTTAAGCTTGTTTTAGTTGTTCTCTTCATATTGTTGAGAGCATCCTGACATAGTTTCTCGGAGAAAACAATACATATGAGGTTTTAATCAATCAGTAAAAGGAGTGAGCTGTATATATTCTGTTTTGTTTCTGGAGCAGTGCTTTTCAAAACTTTAACGTGCCTGTGAATCACCTGGGGATCTTGTTTAAATGCAGATTCAGATTCGGTAGGTGAGGCCTGAGATACTGCATTTCTAACAGTATCCCAGGAGATATAAATGAGCTGGTGCAGAGTCCACACTTTTGAGTAGCAAAGGTGGACTGCAGGCATCACTCATTAAACGTTGGGTAGAAGGGAACTTTCAGAGACTGAAAAGATTTTAAATGGAGAGACAGGAGTCATGATAGAGTGTTAGAGTGATTCTGCTAATTCAAATAGGATAGCCCAATCTTATCCTTTATTAATAATTTCAGAAGAGGTCAGAGCCAGATGATAAAACCACGCCAAGATCTTGGAGACTGGCTTTGTAGTGAAGAAGGAAGTAGAAAGTATCTTTCTTATTTGTATGAGGGCCTCAGGAAAAAAACACAAATCTGTTGTTCTGGCAGAGCTTTCAGATGAATTTTATAGGGCTTTGGCCCTGAAAATCCTGAGGTACTCCCATCTTTGCCACTAAAAGTAATTTAAAATAACAAAAATAATCTGTAAGATAAGTAAAAGGAAGTCCAACCAAATTCTGGTATTTTCCCCCATTATTACAATTTTGATGCTTTTTTGGGGAAGTAATAAATACATCATTCAGCTGGGCATGGTGGCTCACACCCTTAATCTAAGCATTTTGGGAAGCTAAGGCAGGAGGATTGCTTGAGTCCAGGAATTGGAGACCAGCCTGGGCAACATAGTGAGACCTCGTCTCTACCAAAAATAAACAAAATTAGCAGGGTGTTATGTTGCATGCCTGTGGTCCCAGCTACTCAGGAGGCTGAGGCTGGAGGATGGCTTGAACCCAGGAGGTTAAGGCTGCAGTAAGCCATATTCATACCACTGCACTCCAGGCTGGGCAACAGAGCAAGACCTGGTCTCATATACGTATACGCATGCATACATATATATGTACGTTTTATTTGGGTGCAGTTGCTTGGCTAATTAATACCCTAAGCATGCATGGGAAAGCATTGAATAATGTCACTTCAGAGTATTCTTTTAACTTGAATTGTTCCCCAACAAAACAAAAAGATTTAAAGGATACGGGATGGGAAGATAACTTTATAGAGACCTCTATAGGGCCCCTAGAGAGAGAGATTGATTCCTAGCAGTGCATACTCTATGATGTTTCTTTGTAAACTAACTTAGCACTAATCAGCTACACAAAATCCATTTCACTTCGCTTTTAACCACTCCCCCAAAATAACAATAATAGGATTTTGATTCCAAGTTTGAGAACAACTATTGAGAGCATTAAAACTATGTACATACAAAAACTGCAACAGGATTCTGGTTCCTGTGATTAAGAAAGAATATGAAAATTCACTAAAGGTGTTCTGTAAGTTAACCAGCAGTAAAAAGAAAAAAAACCACTTTAATTATTGTATAAAATATTTAAATAAAAAAACTCACTAAAGGCACAAGGTGACCATTTATAGGAATCATATCCCTATCTCCATAGTGGAGAGCATCTTATTATTTTAAGACCAAATTATAGTATATTTAGCGTGGATCCAGGGACTGAAACAAATAATACAAAGGCAAAACTAGCTAGTTCTAAGTCAAAGACAGTTTTGCACAAAGAACAGAATTAATAGAGGAATCCCAAGAGTAAAAAGAATAAATACTAGAATGATGATAGAATCATAAGGGAGACCTTGTATTAAGTGAAAAAAGCCCCTACCTGCCTTTCCCTTTTTCCTTGAGGTTCTAGATCAATAGCGGCTTGAATCATTGTTGACATGTAAACTAGATTTTTAACATAAAGAGTAAGAAATTTCTTTATTTTCTCTATAAACATATTCTGTGGGCAATCTAGTCTTTCAGTTTTGATCAGTAAAATATATATTTTCTCACCCAACTAAAATGCTAAATCACTATAGATAACAATCATTTACAAATTAATAGTATTTCAAAAAGTAAAACAACTTTATGAAACTTTTTTAAAAGATAGGGAATACCAATTTCAGCAGAGGCAGTAGATCCAGTAGTTAGTCATTTCCTGGGCTTGCTTTCAAATTGAGGCTTTACTTATTAATAGCTGTATGACTTTGAGCAAGTCACTTAATTGTAGTGTTCTCATTGGTTTTCTAAAAAGGAGGGGTTCCAGCTATTCCAACCTGGGCAACACAGCAAGTCCTTGTCTTAAACAAAACGAAACAAAACAAAAAGATGATACTATTGTATTAAGTTCTATGCAATGATATATGACAGAGTTTGGTGCAGTGTCTGGCACTTGTAAATTCATGTATTCATTTCAAAAAGCAGTTATAGAAAATCTGACTGGCTAGATGCTGGGGATACAGGCATGAACAAAACAGATATGCCTCCTGCCCTCAGAAAACATACAGTCTACTAGGCAAGGCAGTTAAAAGGTCAGTTAAAATCAACATAATACACATTACAAACTTTCAACGAAGCATTTAACTGGGAAATGTGAGGCTAATAAAAATATATTGAGTAGCTGCTAAAGGTTAACAATTAAAAATATGTATATATACTTAGGATTAATAGATGAGTAGAACTGCGCATTTCAAAGCCCTTATTTACAAGCATTTATTGATTATGAAACATCCTTGAAAATAATGAGGGAGTAACTTTGTTAGTATGACTGGGAAAACAAGTTGAGTCTTCCCGTCTCAGACAATAAAGCATGGAGTTTAGCGAGTTAACATAATTAATGGACCTTATTTAAAAGTCACCAGATGGATGAATTTGTGTGTGCTATTCTTTTGTGTGTGGGTTGGTATGTATATTAATTTTTAAATTTTATTTTATATTTTGTGGGGTGGTCTGAGCCAAAGTAGGCTCAGAGAAATGCTCTAATTTTTATGCAATTTTATCTCATGTGTAGATTTGTGTGACCACTGCTATAGTCAAGACACAGGACACTTCTACTACATGTTTCCCTTGAGCTACCCTTTCATAAAAGCAGACACCACCCTTACTCTCCACCACCCCCAACCCCAGCGACTAATCATCTGTTTTCCATCTCTATAATTTTGTCATTTTGAGAATGTTATATAAATGTAATCATATTACTTGAAACCAAGAGTTCAAAATAAACCTGGACAACCAAGCAGGACCCCATCTCAAAAAGAAAAAAAAAAAAATAGCCAGGTGTGGTGGCAAACACCCAGCTACTCACAGAGGCTGAGGCAGGAAAAGCACTTGAGCCAGGAGCTCAAGACTGCACTGGGCCACTGTTACACCACTGCATTCTAGCTGGGATGAAAGAGACCCTGTCTCTAAAAAAATAAAAATAAAAATAAAATAAATGCAATTATACAGTATGATGTAACCCTTTGAGATTGTCTTTTTTTCCCCCACTCAGCATAATCCCCTTGAGATTCTTCCAAGTTATTACATACATCGACAGTTCATTACTTTTTATTGCTGAGTAGTATTCCATGGTATGGATGTGCTACAGTTTGTTTAACCATTCTTCTGCTGAAGGACATTTGGGTTGTTTTCAGTTTCTGGGTTTTACAAATAAAACTGCTATGAACTTTTATGTACAGGTTTTTGTGTGAACATGTTTTCATTTCACTGAGATAAATGTCTAAGAGTGCAGTTGCTAGGTTGTACGGTAAGTGCATGTTCAGTTTTGAAAAAAAATAACTATACTCTTTACACGACAGTTCCCAGTGACTTGGACTGATCGAATTCTCCCCAGTTTCTCACTTGTATTAATAGTTCTCAAGAATAAGTGTAGAATGTGCTAGGAATGCAATAACCTGAGATAAGGAGGGACTGGCTGAAACAGCCCAGGCTCTTTTCCAGTCCCTCCTAGAAACAGGATGTCCTTCATCATTTTAGCCCAGCATGTCATGTTGCCTCCAGAATATAAAACCCAAGACGGTCTGCTTTCCAGGGTCACTCAGCTGTGGTGCAAGTGGGGCACACACAAATGAGTCTCTATTCTCCAGGGGCAGCTTTCCTGAGTCTTGGGAGATGGCTCACAATGAATCCTATGCTTCTGTTGTTCCTTGTTGCCTAGCTATAAATAATAAATTCACTTCATGTAACTTGTACATGTGGGTGTTCTGTCTTACCAGACTCAGCTGGTAACCAGTGCATAGCAAGCCTGCTTTGCACCCTTTTCCAGAGTGGCTGCACCATGTTACATTCCCATCAGCAGTGTACAAATGTATGTAAGCAGTTTAAATGCTTAACCAACAGTTCTTCAGAATAACTAAACAAGCATGATGGTGCCTTTTACTTATTAATTCCCAGTGATTAATTAGTCTTCTTCTGATAAAAAACATTCCAAAACCTTCAGCTCAAATTGCTGTATGGTTTGGGAAGATACCTACGGAAGAAACTCACTGCAAAGAAGTTAGGTCAAGAAAGTCCTAAGAAAAGTGTATAAAGCTAAACATTTATTCTAAAGACAATAAAGAGTAGAAAAGATGACCAACATACATTTATCCAACATACCAGGCATTTTTCAGTCTTTATCTCATTTATTCCTTCCAATCATCCTGTAAAATGGATCGTATGTCCATTTTATAAATATTACAATTGCCAGGTTTTGTGACCCATGTCTGTAATCCCAGCACTTTGGAGGCCAAGGCAGAAATAATGCTTGAGCTCAGGAGATCAAGACCAGTGTGGGCAACGTAGTGAGAACTCATCTCTATTAAAAATTTAAAAAATCATGTCCAGGCATGATGGTTCACACCTGTAATATAGCACTTTGGAAGGCCAAGGCGAGTGGGTCACCTGAGGTCAGGAGTTTGAGACTCGCCCGGTCAAAATGGTGAAACCCCATCTCTACTAAAAACACAAAAATTAGCTGGGTGTGGCAGTGCTCGCCTGTAATCCCAGCTACTCGGGAAGCTGAAGCAGGAGAATTGCTTGAACCCAGGAGACAGAGGTTGCAGTGAGCCGAGATCAAGACATTTCACTCCAGCCTGGGTGACAGATGAGACTCTGTCTCAAAAAAAAAATAAAAATAAAAATAAACATTAGCCAGGTGTGGTGGCACATGCCTGCTCTCCCAGCTACTCGAGGGGCTGAGGTGGGAGGATCACTTGAGGCCAGGAGATCAAGGCTGCAATGAGCCATGATCACATCACTGCCCTCTAGCCTGGGTGACAGGGCCAGACTCTATCTCCAAAAAAAGAAAAGAAAAGAAAAGAAAAGAAATGTAAGAAATATTACAATTGAGGCTTCACATAACTTTTCATACAGGTCACAGAGTTACTAGGTGGCGAAGTGAGAATGAGAGGCCCATACTTCTAGTTTCTGCTGCCTTTAGCTCAGGGCAAAGAAACGTAGAAGGCAATTAACACATTTGTTGGAAAAAAAAAAAAAAAGGAATAAATAAATGAGTTAACGTCAGCACTGCTATTTATGTGTCCCTGGACAGGAAAATTAATTTGAGTCTATTTCTTCATTTCTTTCTTTTTGTTTGTTTGTTTTTAGACAGAGACTCCCTCTGTCGCCCAGGCTGGAGTGCAGTAGTGTGATCTTGGCTCATTGCAACATTTGCCTCTTAGATTCAGGTGATTCTCCTGCCTCAGCCTCCCGAGTAGCTGGGACTACAGGCACGTGCCACCACGTCCAGCTAGTTTTTTGTGTGTATTTTTAGTAGAGATGGGGTTTCACCGTGTTAGCCAGGATGATCTCAATCTCCTGACCTTGTGATTCACCTGCCTCAGCCTCCCAAAGTGCTGGGGTTACAGGTATGAGCCACTGCACCCCGCCTATGTCTTCATTTCTTATAGCAAGATAATAATGACATCTAGTTCACAGAGCTAGGGAACAAATAGGGTGACAAATTGGGAAAACAATTTGAAAAATGTTAAATAATAAATGTTAGCATAATATTTAAAAACTACAGTCACAGTCATAAACAAATATTGATAAAATAAAGGCATGAGACATGGGGATGGGGTGTGTGAAGATTACTTAATATCTCTGATTCCCCGGTTTCCTCACCTGTAAGGTCACAATTGAGTTTAAAGTTCAGCACCTTCATGACACAGACTCTAAGACTCACCAAGTTAGGAGACAGTCAAGCAAGCCTCTGCACATGACATTAATTTGAAAATGTTTATTCTACTTCCAAGGATATTGCAAAGTATGTAACTGATTATTTTTCTCCATGACATTTTGGTCTTTATCAATTAGGTCATTCAGAGCTCTATCAATACATGTAATGAATTACAACATGTATAACTTGTGTGCATGTGTATATGAGAACAGTATTAGAAACAGTTATTACTATGAGAGTTTATACATAACCTCTAAACACTCATCTTAGAAAAATAGAGATTAGATAGAAAATCTGGAATTGATATAGGAACGGGCAAGGAATTGGTATATTGTGTCTGGAGAGGAACATAGTTGGCTAGGGACAGGGTAAAAAAAATTATTCACATTTGGCCTGGCATGGTGGCTCATACCTGTAATCCCAGGACTTTGGGAGGCCAAGGCAGGTGGATTACCCGAGTTCAGGGAGACTAGGCTGGGCAATATGGTGAAACTGTGTCTCTACTTTAGTATTTTTAAATACAAAAATTAGCCAGGTGTGGTGGCACATGCCTTGTAATCCCAGCTACTTGGGATGCTGGGGCAGGAGAATCCCTTGAGCTTGGGAGGTGGGGAGTTTGTAGTGAGCTGAGATCGTGCCACTGCACTCCAGCCTGGACAACAGAGCATTACTGTCTCCAATTAACATTTGTAATCCTTTGCACTTTCTTTCTGAATTTTGAAACATTTGTTACTGCATAACCATTAATAGACTCACATTTTAGAAAACTTTTATAAAGATGTTACGTTAACATAAAAAAAAGTATTTTTAAGCATTACTTTTATTTCAACTATTAATTTAAATTATGAAAATATGAAGCCACTCCATTTTCAATGTGATTGTATAAGTTTTTAACAGACTTTGTGGTCACTGGGTATATTTAACCCTTCAAATAAAGCCATCCTTCCCTTTTATCATTATTTTGTAAGACTCATATGCTGGGTGGTAGATCAAACTGAACAGAGTAAGTTATTTCTTAAGAACAACTTTGTTATTTCCCAAGAGCCACCCTTAGACGCTGGTAGGTGTCATCGTCTTCCCAAGACCAAGTGCTGGATAGAAGGTTCTTGTATTTCCTCATCTGCCGCCATCCTGAGTAAGGGAGGAATTAGGACTTCTGCAAGCCTCTAAAGACTGGAAAGATGGAAACCGGCGCAGTGGCTCATGCCTGTAATCCAACCACTTTGTGAGACCGAGGTGGGTGGACCACCTGAGGCCAGGAGTTCGAGACTGGCCAAGCCAACATGATGAAACCCCGTCTCTACTAAAAATACAAAAACTAGCCGGGCGTGGTGGCGCGCACTTGTAACCTCAGCTACTCAGGAGGCTGAGGCAGGACAATCGCTTGAACCAGGGAGGCAGAGGTTGCAGTGGGTGGAGGTAGCACCACTGCACTCCAGCCTGGCGGACAGAGAGGGGCGGGCGGGGGAAGGGGAAGACTGGAAAGATGATGGTGCCCACTCCCCACCCCCTTAAGTAATTAAAAATAGATATTCATTTAGGAAGCGAATTAAAACTTAAATTAGGGTGGATACAAGACGTTCCTTCTAGACTTAAATAAAAATTCCGAATAAATTCATCAAAGTTGAACTTTTCCTTTTTGCCTTTCACCCCTTTGCTAGTGCATGGGCCTGCGTTCAGCCTCCAGCTCCACAATTCGGCACTCGCAGGGTCTTAAGTCCTACCCACACCTCGGAGCACAGGTGCCGGGTGTAACAGCCCCACCCCACCAACCGGCTCCTCCCAGGGCCCTGTCCCCGCCCCTGGAAGCGTCATCGTGACGTCAGCGCGCTGTCCTCGAAGCCTGCAGCAAATGAGCGCAGACAGCACCGGCCCTCCGCGTACCACGGCACACGCATGCGCGCTGGCTCTGGGAACCCTGAAGACCTGGCGGAGCCCGGCGCGGATGGAGGCCTGAGGGTGGCGGGGGCGGAGCGCGCAGCGAGCTGGGGGCATGTCCGCGGCGGGCGCCGTCTAGAGGAAGGCCAAGCTGCCGCCACCACGCTGTCGGTCGCAGCGAGACGCAAGCGAGCCAGGCCGAGGGCCGCGGCGGCGATGCAGCGACGGCGGCGCCCTCCGCCGCCCGCCTCCCGGCTGCCCGAGGGCAGCGGGGGAGGCGGCGGTGGGAGCGAGGAGGTGGAAGTGCAGTTTTCCGCCGGGCGTTGGGGCTCTGCCGCGGCGGTTTCGGCGGCGGCGGCCACGCGCAGCACCGAGGAGGAGGAGGAGAGGCTTGAGCGGGAGCACTTCTGGAAGATCATTAATGCCTTCCGCTACTACGGGTAAGGAGCCCGTGGCGGACCCCTGCCCAGACCGTCAGGGCGCCCACTGGCGGCGGTGGACCCGCCGGAACGGGGGCGCTTGGCGTCCCGCCGCCACGCCTCCGAGGCGTCGGGATCCGGCCCCTGCTGCTGACCTCCGGGCCCCGAGTCACCTCGCACCATCCCAGCCCCTCCCGGCCTTACACACCCGCGTGTCCTCCGCGCCGTCTGCTGCTGAGCCTCGTGTCTTCTGACCTCAGGATCAGATTAGCTCTCCTGCCTCCGTCCTCGTAAAGGTTTGGCTTTGAGGCCGGTGGGGGTGACCGGAGAAGCGCTGTAACAATTTCAGATAGAAGACGATGGTGGTAGAATCGTCCATTGCTGGGCATGGTTGGTGTGTGTGGTCGATGTCCTCCAAACTGAACACACGGAGAGCCCAAGTTCACCTACTCGTGGGATGCTGTAGGACGTATTTTCCCAAACTGTTGCCAGTGCTTGTAAGAGCAGTTTAAGATTTCCACCCACCCCCTCTTTGGCGCTGTGAAGGCACTTGCACATTTGTGTGAGCGACTGACTGATGCCGCTCAGTGTCTTTAACTGGTGGGTGATTAAGGGCGGAAGTCGTCCGGATATTCTAAAATTTGCTAATTATTAGGAGAGAAATGAGAGAAGTCACAATAAGAGCTGCCTTTATGTTCTTTTTGTCTGCAAATCTGTGTCGAATTCTCCCTGGTGTGCTAGACACTGTGGTAGGACCTTTAAGTTTGCTCCTCATTCATAAAAGCAACTTCCACGTTTCTTCTAGATAGATGTTAAAGTAGCTTAATCTCAAAATTATAATTCCAAGATCTGAAAGGGACTTAAATCAACGATTTTCAGGTGAAGATAACACTTTTATTCACGTAAGAGTTATGAGAGTCCACCGGTGACTATGTTCTAAGTCTGCAATTGGAAGACAGACATGACCTCCTACGCAGGTAAACCTGTTCCCTTAGGTGGATTCCTGCAGTGCTTTATGCAAACTTTTTTTTTTTATATTGTTCATCTCATGTGCTATAGTTGTTTAAATCTCTTGCTTTACTGTGACCTCCTCAAGGACAGGGGCTGAGTCTTATTTTTATGATTTTTATGTCACCAGTGCTTGGCATATGTTGTTTAAGCTCTGTTTTAACAAAACAAATAGCAGCAAAGAAATACATTTCTGATTCCCAAATAGTCTGTTAAGTTTTTGACTAATAGTTAAATTAGTTTACTAGTCTGAATTTAGAAGCTTACTTAATGGAAACTTAGAGTTTTTTGGAATCTGATTGTATTTGTGATAGGAACTTTTGAACTTCCGGTATCTTGATGAAATAATTTACTGATTAAACCGAGAAATAGGGACCAGAGACAGCATTTGTTATGAAGCCCAAAAGAGAATTAGTAGTTTGGATATTTTATTTCTCCAGCTTTCGTAGTAACAGAGGGAGCAAGGCAGACCATCAGAGAATTGAATTTCATGCAGGAATTATGACTGAAAGAACGAGTTAGGGAAGGCAACTAACATCAAAAAGCTAAGAGTGGGAGATACAGAAAAGTCTGGTACATTTTGCTCTTGAAAAATCTAGAAAGAATATTGAGAAATGTCTTGGGAATATAGTGGACCCATTAAGTTAAGTGTGTATTTGTGCTTTTTTTTTTTTTTTTTTTTTTCTAAACTTTTTTTTGCGGCGGAGTTTCACTCATGTTACCCAGGCTGGAGTGCAATGGCACGATCTCGGCTCACCACAACCTCCGCCTCCTGGGTTCAGGCAATTCTCCTGCCTCAGCCTCCTGAGTAGCTGGGATTACAGGCACGCGCCACCATGCCCAGCTAATTTTTTGTATTTTTAGTAGAGACGGGGTTTCACCATGTTGACCAGGATGGTCTCGATCTCTTGAGCTCGTGATCCACCCGCCTTGGCCTCCCAAAGTGCTGGGATTACAGGCGTGAGCCACCGCGCCCGACCTGTACTTTTAATATAGTAGGACCAATTTAAAATTGATATTTATGGGTAGGTATGGGATGGGCCTGTTAGGGGTAGGAGTTGATCTGGAACTGAAGTGTGGCAATATAGTGAAGAGTTCTTGTGAGAATATTCCAGTGGTTGTGATACTATTTTCTATACTCTCTTCTTTACCAGTGTAATGTTGGATTCAGGAAATTTCACTTTAAAAAAAATTAGTTATTTGTATATACTTTCTTGAAATACTTCAAATACTTGGACTGAAAATAGTATAACATCAAAAATATGCTTTTTAAAACGTCACTTAAAGGATAGGTTGTACAGAAAGCTTATATAGCAGAAAATAGTGGATTGTTACAGTAATATTTTGTGATCTTCTAGACTTAAACTGTCTTTAGCCACTAATATCGGGATAAATTTAAGTTAAAATTAGTTATAATTTAATAAGCTTTAAAATTTAGTTGCTCATTTTCACTACCCACATTTCAGGTGCTCAATAGCTACATGTGGCTAGTGTCTGCTGCATTGGACAGTGCAAATAAAAGCCTTTCCATTATAGAAGTAGGTTGTGATAGACAATCTGGTTCTAGACATTTAGCAAGTACAGTCAGCCCTTGAACAATATGGGTCCACTTACACACAAGTTTTTTGAAATAAATATATTGGAAAATTGTTTTGAGATTTGCAAGTTTGAAAAACAGCAAACTTGCATAGCCTAGAAATATTGAAAAATTCAGGAAAAGTTATGCCATGAATGCATATGTGTAGCTATTAGTTTATATTTACTACCATAAAATATACTGAAATCTATTATAAAAAGTTAAAATATCAAAACTTACACAAACACAGATCTTACATGGAGCCATTTGCAATTGAGAGAAATGTAAACAAGCAAAGATATAGCATTAAATCATAGTTGGGTAAAATTATGTAGTGGATACTGTACTACTGTAATAATTTTGTAGCCACCTCCTGTTGCTATTGCAGTGAGCTCAAATGTTGCAAATATCTGCTTAAAATAATCACTCTGCTTTTGTCTGTCAGGTAAATTGCATACTGCAGTAAACAGATTTCATCAAATTTAATGTAATACCATAAACCTTAATTAACATCATGGGTTCCATGTGAAGTGCTACTGGTGATGCTGCAGGTGCTCCCAAGAAGAAGAGAAAAGTCAAGACATTACAAGAAAAAGTTGATTTGTTTGATATGTACTGTAGATAGAGGTCTGCAGCCGAGGTTGCCCCGCAACCCCATTTCAGACAGAAGATTCATCTTGTAATCCAATAATGTGAATTTACAGTATTGATAAATACAGTGCAGTACTGTAAATGTATTTTCTCTTTCTTGCGACTTTCTTATTTTGTTTTCTCCAGCTTTATTGTAAGAATATAGTACATAATATATTAACATACAAAACATCTGTCAGCTGTTTATGTTATTGGTAAGGCTTTCAGTCAGTAGTAGGCTATTAGTAATTAAGTTTTTGGAGAATCAAAGTTACATGTGGGTTTTCTACTGCACAGGGGGTTGGTGCCCCTAACCCGAGCATTGTTCAAGGGCCAAGTGTACTTCTAGATTTTGCAGGGTACGATTTTACTGCTAAATGCCTTTTAGTTAATATGTAGGAGACTTAGATAAAAGGTCATAAAGCAAGGAATGTCTTTTGATTAATATTTTATCTTTCTAATGGGTTCCAGTTTTGTGGTTCCTACAGATTTTGCTTAGATGACATTCCGATTAAGGTAAAAATGAGTATAGCTCATTTGTATTGAATAGCAAAAATGTTAGTTTTATAACCCATTAGTTTTATAACCCAGTCTTATTATGAGTGAAACATCTCAGCACATAGAAAATATTAGAGTTGAAAAACTGAAAGACTTTTCAGAAACTTCTTACTTTTAGAGATAACAGGGTGAGATTATTTTAGGATGGGCGCAGTGGCTCACGCTTGTAATCCCAGCACTTTGCGAGGCCAAGGAGGGTGGATTGCCTGAGGTCAGGAGTTCGATACCAGCCTGGCCAATATGGTGAAACCCCGTCTCTGCTAAAACTACAAAAATTAGCTGGGAGTGGTGGCGCATGCCTGTAATCCCAGCTAATTGGGAGGCTGAGGTTGCAGTGAGCTGACATCGTGCCACTGCACTCCAGCCTGGGCGACAGAGCAAGACTCGTCTCAAAAAAAGAACAAGTTGAGATTTTTTAATATTGAGATTTAGAGCTCATTTTTACAGGTGAGGATGTGGATATACACAAAGCGGTAAGCAACTTCCTAAGGGTTACACAATCAAGTTGTGGTAGAATCTGGCCTAAAATCCAAAATCATTACCTAAAACTGTGGATTAATAAGGAGTTATACTAGTAATACAAATTTAATGTTAGATATTTAATAAAGATTTAAAATGAATCAAGACAGACTTTATTTCTGACAAGTTATTTTTTTTTCTATTTGGATTTCCTAGAGTAGTTCAACTAAGTGCAGAGGAATGGGCCTGTGACTATGGCCTTTAGTTCAGACCTGGTATGGGTTCACCCTGATGACAGGTGACTAAATCAGAATTGAGGTCACTGCTGACACCAGCTTTCTAGATACCGTTGAGGAAAAATGGCTACTAAGTTTACTTTCTCCCCTTATCAGCGAGAGGATGTGGCCTCCTGATGCTGACTTAGTTCAAAACCGAGGAGGTCTGATTTTTATCAAATATTCCTTCAAAGCGGATTTGGCAGTTTCTTGAAAGGCCAGGCAGTAAATGTTTTAAGCTCTGAAGGCCAAGTGGTCTCTTGTTACAACTCTTCAACTCTGCCCTTTAGTGGAAGGGGCCTTAGGCTGTGTGTAATCAAATAGTGTGGCTGTATACCAATAAGGCTGTACAAAAACCACCAAGTAGCCAGTGGGCCGTAGTTTGCCCATCCCTGCCTTAAAGCAATACTGGTAGGGTAGGCATTTCCAGAATAGTGAAGTTAGCCTCAGTTATAAGGGTGTGGTAAGGATTGGACTATATTGTCAACTTTAGTAAGATTCCATCAATTTTTTTTTTTGAGACAGAGTCTCCTTCTGTCGCCGAGGCTGGAGTGCAGTGGTGCAATCTCTACTCACTGTAACCTCCACCTCCCTGGTTCAAGCAATTCCCCTGCCTCGGCCTCCCAAGTACCTGGGATTACAGGTGTGTGCCACCACACCTGGCTAATTTTTTTGTATTTTTAGTAGAGATGGGGTTTCACTTTGTTGGCCAGGCTGGTCTCGAATTCCTGACCTCAGGCAGTCCGCCCAGCTTGGCATCCCAAAGTGCTGGGATTACAGGCGTGAGCCACTGCAGATCCCATCTATTTTAAGAGTCACTGGTGGATGTATGTTATGGCGGCTTTACACACCATTAAGCAACCAGGGGTTTAAGGATCCCATCCTGCTCTGTGTAGTTACTTAGCTTCTGTATCAGGAATTGACAGCTCTTCTAACCAATCTGTAACTCATCTCAACTCACCCTTGCAACCTTGATACTACTTGGTAATAAGTAGTTTGCATGGAAGACCAATGGCATCATGGGAAAGTAACTGAACATTTATTGCTTTTTACATATGCTGAAATACAGAGATACTGAATAATGACCAAGATGACACTGTGTTTTAGAAGAATTCATCTGATTAGAGGTGGAGCTGGGAGGGCAGCAGAGGAGTTAGGAAATGGAATTGAAAAGTATCCTGAGCTTATTGATTGTGGGACTAAGAAAAGAGGCATTTAGGATGACTCCTTATTTTCTAACTTGGGTGCATTTGTCAATACTAGCCATGAAGGAAGGAGTGCAGGTTTTTGTGGGGCATATGCGAAGTTCAGTTTGGATATGAGTTTTGAGGTGTGGTGAGAGGGAAGTTGTGGGACATCCCCAGTGCTCAGAAGTAAGCACTAGGAAGAAGGTTCTGTGAGGTTATTCAATCTGTTGACGGTGAATTGTGAACTGTTGAAGCTCTGCTATTTGCCTCACTTGTTGTGGCCTCTTTAGTTCTTTTAATGTCATACTCTGCTGTTAGGAATATAAATTGATGGAGTCTTTGTGCACATCATTGTCTATCAAGAGCCTTAAAAATACTTATTCCTGGGCGTGCACCGGGGGTGGGGGCTCATGCCTGTAATCCTAACACTTTGGGAGGCCGAGGTTGGCAGATCAGGTCAGGAGTTTGAGACCAGCCTGGCCAACATGGTGAAACCCATCTCTACTAAAAATATAAAAATTAGCTGGGCATGGTGGCATGCACCTGTAGTCCCAGCTACTTGGGAGGCTGAGCCAGGATAATCGCTTGAAGCTGGGAGGCAGAGCTTGCAGTAAGCTGAGATTGTGCCAGTATACTCCAGCCTAGGTGACAGTGAGACTCCATCTCAAAAAACAAACAAAAAACCTTATTCCCCTTCTCACCTGGTAATTCTAGGTTTGGGAATTTATGCTAATTTTTTAAATAAAATATAAACAGATTTTGAACACAAAAAGTTCATCATAAAAACAAGTGAGTGTCTAAATGTCCAGTAGTTGGGGAATAGCTAAGTAACTGTTGGTTACGTAAGATGGAATGATAAACATCCACTTTGTACCCCAACAAATATATACACTTATAATTTGTTAGTATTCAGCTTAAAGTAAGATGCTAGATGACTTTGTCTTTTTTTTTTTTTTTCTTCTCTTTTTTGGACACAGAGTCTTGCTCTGTTACCCAGCCTGCAGTGCAGTGACACAATCGTGACTCACTGCAGCCTTGACCTTCTGGGCACAAGCAAGTCTCCTAACTCAGCTTCCCGAGTAGGTGAGACTACAGGCATGCACCACCATGCCTGGCTAATTGTTTATTTATTTATTTATTTATTTATTTTTATTTTTTTGTAGAGATGAGGGTTTTGCCCTATTGCCCAGGCTGGTTTTGAATACCTGGCCTCAAATAGGCCTCTCACCTCGGCCTCCCAAAATGCTGGGATTACAGACATGAACCACTGCAACTTTGTATTAAACAAAACAAATGTGCCAAAAGGTTAGAAGTAGTTCTCTCTAGAAGAGAAATTAGTAGGCCTTCTTTCCCTATGTACTTTTAATTTTCTGCATTTTTCATACTTTGAACACTTTAGTAATGTAAATGAGATATACCTACTGTTTTTTGGAGTGCTTGCTGTGTTTTCAGCTATTGGGCTAAATCTTTTGAATATGTTATTTCCCATGAAACCCTGTCTGATAGGCAGAGGAACATAATGCTACTTACCTCATTATGGAGATGTTTCAGAATAATCAGTATCAACTGACTTGGTTTAGTCCTTGCCATTTATTAAATCTCAATAAATGGTAGATTCTGTGATCATCATCATTATGGTTGTTCATTCTTATCTTGCTTCTGTATATGAGAAAGTTGCAAAAAGGAAGTAATTTGCCTGATGTCATGTGGCAAATAGGTGCCATAACCTGGATTTCATCCCTGATCTTTCTGACTTCAAAGCTCATTACTATACGGAAGTCAGTGGAGCTTCTGTCAACTTGATCTCTTCACCGTACCCCTGAGGGCCCCCCAACAGGCCACCACACACAAGCTTGTAAAATCGTGACTAGTCAGTCAGGTTTTTGCTTATTTGTCAGGACTTCTTCTGAAGTTCATTACTGTTCAGCAGTTGGAATAATTTGGCATAAGGTAAAAATGAGAAAATTGTTTGGATGAATAAAGACTTAAAGCAAATGACAAAGGTATTGAAAATGAAATTGAAAATGAAAAATATTTTCATTTAATATTGAATACCAAAGAACATTTAAACATACACACATACATATATACATATAAAATGTATGTATGTCACAGCGCTGTTAGAAATAACAAACAGGCCAGTGCAGGGGCTCATGCCTGTAATCTCAGCACTTTGGGAGGCCGAGGCAGGCGGATCACTTGAGGCCAGGGACTCAAAACCAGCCTGGCCAACATAATGAAACCCTGTCTCTACTAAAATACAAAAATTTTAGTATGATATAGTGGACGGAATGATACAGTAAACACTCATCAATTTACCGTCTAGTTTTTTAAAAACATCCTTTCACCGTCAGAATCGTTATCCTGAATTTTTACATCTTTACTTTCTTTGTAGTTTTTCCACATATGCTCAATCCCTAAATAATATATTTTGTTTTCTATAAAATGCATTTGTACTTTATGAATTCTTCTGCAGTTCTTTTTCCAACAAATGTATATGTTCCTGAGTATTTTCCAGATGGTGATGGGAGTAACCAATTTCTGCCAAAATATATTTAGAGGTTGGTTCTGGGTCAATGTGATAGTTACCACAGGGTTACACAGCGTCAAATGGTCCTGAGAAAGTGTGCCCCAGGTGGTTGGGTTACAGTTTGGTTTTATCATTTTAGAGATAAAGGAATTACATGGAAAGTATATATTGATGTCACCCAAAAGGTAGGACATCTTGAAAAAGGAAGTTACAAGTCATGGGTGGGTTTCAGGGATTCTTTAGTTGGCAGTTGGTTGATAGAGGTAAGCTGTTTTAAGTAGAAAGGAATGCCTGAGGTAGATAAGGGGCTTGTGGAGGCCAAGGTTCTTGTTAAGTAAATGTAGCTTCCCAGGGAGCAGGCCTCAGAGGGAAGAGATTCCAAATGTCTCTTTTTAGACTTTAATGTTTTCAGGCTCTCAGTTAATTTTTCCTAGATCCAGGAAAGGCCTAGAGAGGGAAGGCCTGGTTACATTAATGGAGTTTCTTGACAAATGCACATTTCCACTAGGAAACATGGCTTTGTGGGGCCATTGAAATCTGTTGGCCCCGCCGTTTCAAAATGTCAAAGAAATATATTTTGGGGTAAAATATTTTGATTTCCTTCTGAGTCTGCAATCTGTCATATGATGCTATACCAGAGTCAAGTTGGAAAGTAAGTCATTATATAGGGTTAATAAAAACCTGTCTAACAAGATTTTATAGTTTATAAGGCGTGACGCCCCAGGCCTCTTAGGAACTTGGAGAAAAGAAAAAAGAAATCAATGTTTAGTCCTCACATATTATTTTATGAGCTGTAATTTACTCATTTCGCTGCATTCCATTGTATAACTATACTGTAATTTCTACAGTCTATAGTAACTATACTGTAATTTCTGATAATAGACCTTTGGGTTGTTTCAAGATAGTTTTTTCCCTTTTTTTTTTTTTTGAAATGGAGTCTCGCTCTGTTGCCCAGGCTGTAAATACAGTGGCACGATCTCAGCTCACTGCAACCTCTGCCTCCCAGGTTGAAGCAATTCTCCTGCCTCAGCCTTCCAAGTAGCTGGGATTACAGGCGCACACCACCATGCCCAGCTAATTTTTGTATTTTAGTAGAGACAGGGTTTCACTATGTTGGCCAGGCTGGTTTTGAGCTCCTGGCCTCAAGTGATCCACCTGCCTCGGCCTCCCAAAGTGCTGAGATTACAGGCATGAGCCCCTGCACTGGCCTGTTATTTCTAACAGTGCTGTGACAAAGATTGTTCATGTTTCATGTGGCCCATTTGCAATAGTTTCTAGGAGTAATAATTGCTAGGTCATAAGGCAAGTACCATGCTAAATTTTACTAGGCAGTGCTCTAAATTATTTTCCAAAGTGGTTGCACTAATTTATGCACTTACCATTAGTGTATAAATGTCCTAATTATACCATATTTTCACCAACATTTGATATAGTCAGGCTTTTAAATTTTAGCCATCTTGTTGATATAAAAATGATATATTGTTAGTGTATATTTAACTTTTAAAAATGATCTTCTGGCTCGGTGCCGTGGCTCAGGCCTGTAATCCCAGCACTTTGGGAGGTCGAGGTGGGTGGATCATGAGGTCAAGAGATCAGGATCATCCTGGCCAACATGGTCTTGATGACTACCCCCCGCCCCGCCATCATCTCTACTATAAATAGAAAAATTAGCTGGGCATGGTGAAACCCCGTCTCTATTAAAAATACAAAAATTAGCTGGGCATAGTGGCACATGCCTGTAGTCCCAGTTACTTGGGAGACTGATGCAGGAGAATCACTCGAACCTAGGAGGTAGAGGTTGGAGTGAGCCGGGATCATGCCACTGCATCCAGCCTGGGCGACAGAGTAAGACTTCATCTTAAAAAAAAAAAAAAAAAAAAAAAAGATTATATTCTTGTGGCCAGGCACAGTGGCTCATGTCTGTAATCCCAGCACTTTAGGCGGCCAGGGCAGGCACATTGCTTGAGCCCAGGATTTTGAGACCAGCCTGGGCAACATGGTGAAACTGGTCTCTACAAAAAAATACAAAAATATTAGCTGAGTATGGTGGCACACGTCTGTAGTCCCAGCTGCTTGGGAGGATGGCTTCAGCCTGGGAAGCAGAGGGTACAGTGAGCTGAGACTGTGCCACTGCATTCCAGCCTGGGCAACAAGAGTGAAACTCCATCTCAAACAATAATAATAAGAATAATAATTAAATATAAGTAAAAATGTTCCATTTTCTGGTTTTATGAATAAGTAGTCTCCAGAATGGCCTTTGGGGTCATTTTTCTTTTTTTTTTTTTTTTTTTTTTTGAGACGGAGTTTCGCTCTTGTTACCCAGGCTGGAGTGCAATGGCACGATCTCGGCTCACCGCAACCTCCGCCTCCTGGGTTCAGGCAATTCTCCTGCCTCAGCCTCCTGAGTAGCTGGGATTACAGGCACACGCCACCATGCCCAGCTGATTTTTTGTATTTTTAGTAGAGACGGGGTTTCACCATGTTGACCAGGATGGTCTCGATCTCTTGACCTCGTGATCCACCCGCCTCGGCCTCCCAAAGTGCTGGGATTACAGGCTTGAGCCACCGCGCCCGGCCTTGGGGTCATTTTTCTAATGCAAATTGTGGGTATTGTTAAGTAAAACACTATAGAATTTCAGTGTTTTATTTGCTTAGTAATTTGTAGTGTGTAAGATCTGTGATATTTTTAAAAATTCAACTAGGTTATTTTTAGTTAATTTCAGGATACATTTTTTGTGTATTATAATTTCACAGCAGTATTTATTTTGCTACTTAAAGATGGAAAAATCTGACCGGGTGCGGTGGCTCATGCCTGTAGTCCCAGCACTTTGGGAGGCCGAGGTGGGAGGATCGTGAGGTCAGGAGGTCAAGACCAGCCTGGCCAACATGGTGAAACCCCATCTCTGCTAAAAATACAAAAATTATCCAGGCACAGTGGCGGGTGCCTGTAATTCCAGCTGCTTGGGAGGCTGAGCCAGGAGAATTGGTTGAGCCCAGGAGGCAGAAGTTGCAGTGAGCCGAGATTGCGCCATTGCACTCCAGCCTGGGCAACAGAGCAAGACTCTGTCTCATTAAAAAAAAAAGGAATGATTTAAAGCATTTTGCTGAAAAGTTTAAGTTTAAAACACAAAAATAAATTAATTGTACATTAATCTTCTTTCCCCCTTCTAACTGGTGCATATATTTACTTTTACTAGTGATAAACCATATGTATTTTGGTTGCTAGTAGAAGGATTTGAAATAAAGTTAAAACATATAGAACTTTCTAAGTTAATGACTTTTTAAAAGCCAAGACATTGTAAATGACAGGACAGTATCCAGCATAATAATTGTACAGAAAGACAAACTAAAGTAAGATTGGCCTCTGGTGAGAATTCTTTTGCAAATTTAAAAAACACCTTTTATGTTTTAGCACCAGTATGCATGAGCGAGTGAACCGAACAGAAAGACAATTTCGATCACTTCCAGCTAACCAACAGAAACTACTTCCTCAGTTTCTTCTTCACTTGGACAAGATCCGGAAATGCATTGATCATAATCAAGAAATACTACTGACCATTGTGAATGATTGCATACATATGTTTGAAAATAAAGAATATGGAGAAGATGTATGTGAAAGTTTGTTCTATTTGTGTTTATTTTAGGGTCGACCTCTGTATTTTGAGGTCTTTTAATCTTTGTGGATTTCATTTTTATAATCTGGCATAGACTATTTGCTCTGCCCAAGAAGTTTTCACTTGAATGTTCAGTTATTTGATCAGGCTTAATAGAATAGTATGCCAGAGACTGGATTTGGTTTTCCTTTGTAAAATACTAACATGATTGTTAGGATTTTGATGCATTTTAACATAGTGTTCTGTTATGGGATATAGGACTAGTGACTTAAATTTTTTTTTTTGAGATGGAGTCTTGTTCTGTCACCCAGGCTGGAGTGCAGTGGCACAATATTGGCTCAGTGTAACCTCCGCCTCCCAGGTTCAAGCACTTCTCCTGCCACAGCCTCCCGAGTAGCTGGGATTACAGGTGTCCACTACCACGCCCAGCTAAGTTTTTGTATTTTTAATAGAGATGGGGTTTCACTATGTTGGCCAGGCTGGTCTTGAACGCCTGACCTCGTGATGCAACTTCCTCAGCCTCCCAAAGTGCTGGGATTACAGGTGTGAGTCACCGCGCCCAGCCAGCAACTTAAATTTTTATAATCAACTAGATAGAAATTAATTTCCCTTGCTTAACTCATATTTTTTCAGTGTCTTATATCTATTGCTGTTCATCTTTTATTGTATGAAATTATTTTCACTTATAAATCTCAAGGGACTGGCAGTACATGGAAACTGAAGTCCTCTTTTTGTATCCACAGGATGGATACAGTTGGGCCACTCCAGTGTGAGCCTCTCCATGCTGCCCCATCAATGACCTGGAGGGACTTTCTTCCCTCTCTTAGAGAGGATGTTCGGTCTCCATAGCAGCTCAGTTTGGTCCTCTCCTGAGTAAAGACTGCTTAATTATATGGTGGTTTTATGATTAATGGACCTTAATCTTTTGAGGGTAGCAGTGAGACCACCAAACTCTTTTCATTTAGGAGCTCAAGCTGCACTTGAACCCCGGTTGAGGTGAGAGGCTAGTGATTTATCCACTAAACCACCTATATAGCCCCTTAGTAGCATGCCTATTTAACCATAACAAAAATAGATTACTCTCTCAGAAGCTAATTGATGTCTGTTTTTTAAACAGGGGAATGGAAAGATTATGCCAGCATCTACATTTGACATGGATAAGTTAAAATCCACATTGAAACAGTTTGTGAGAGACTGGAGTGAAACTGGGAAAGCAGAAAGGGATGCCTGTTACCAGCCAATCATTAAAGAAATTTTAAAAAATTTTCCAAAAGAGAGATGGTAAATACTTTGTTTTTAACCAAGTTTTTAAAGATGTACAAACACTTGAGTTTCTTGATAAGATGTTTCACAGTCTTGCTTCATTGTTATAGTTGCTGTGTGCCTGTATGTTTTACATCTGTGTTATATTTGTTATTGGATGCTCTGTGTGAGGTTGCAGTTAGAATAACTTTTGTGCTGGTGCTTACAGGAAATTATTTAGAAATTAAATAATAAGGTTAGATTGAAAATTATCAATAATGTGTGTCTTTTTATAATTTGCTTTATGGCAAAGCAAAAAACTGTAAACTTAATTCTCCTCATTATGACATAATTGTAAACAAGTGAGGGATCTGTACCTCTGAGCAAGCAAAGATTTTTAACTTTTGTGCCTTGGAACCATTGGTCAGTTTGAAGCCCATGGTCTGCTTTTTAGAATAATTCTTTGTTTGTTTGTTTTGAGACAGTCTCACTCTGTTGCCCAGGCTGGAGTGCAGTGGTGTAGTCATGGCTCGCTGCAACCTCCGCCTCCTGGGTTCAGGCGATTCTCATGCCTCAGACTCACAAATAGCTGGGACTACAGGCTTGTGCCACCACGACTGGCTGATTTTTTATTTTTGGCTGGTCTCGAACTCCTGACCTCAAGTGATCTGCCTGTCGCTTCCTCCCAAAGTGCTGGGATTACAGGTGTGAGCCACTGCACCCGACCCAGAATAACAATTTTAAGTGAATAAATTTAAGTGTATAGGATTACCAAGAAAACAGTGATTTTGGAATACAGTTATCAAAATATTTAAAAAGCAAATTTGTGATGTATGGTTTTTTAAAAATCATGTATTACTTTAAATACAATTTAGCTGCAAATGTAGTTACTGTATTATAAAAGTGCTGAATGGTATATATACTATTTTGAGACCCTCAGCTAATGTGAAGTGAAAATATGTGTGATTTCTCTTCAAGATAAAGTCAAAGGTATTGCCAAAAACTGTTTGTTGCCTGCATTCATAATTGAAGAAAAAAAAATAAGTTTCTGAACTTAAAATGCATTTTTTCCCCATTCCCTTCAGAGACTCAGTGAATTATATCCACAGACCTCTTGATGGATAGAATTTAATCTACCTACCCTTAGTCCCAGGTTAGGTACCCCTGATTTAGGGATATATATTTAATGAGAGTTACTGGAAAGTTAGAGTCTTACTTAAGGATCTTTTAGAGAGGCTCCTTTTCCTCCTCTCCTTCACCTCCTTATAGATTGACAGCTTTACGTTTGAGTATATGCTTTCAGAAATTTCAATACATATGTGTCTCTTCTCTCTCTTTATTTTTTGTTGGGACATTTTATTTTATTATTATTTATTTATTTATTATTTTTATTTTTTACTCTGTTGGCCAGGCTGGTGTGCCATGGCTCTGTCTCGGCTCACTGCAACCTCCTTCTCCCAGGCTCAAGTGATTCTTGTGCCTCAGCCTCCTGAGTAGGTGCAATTACAGACACCCACCACTATGCCTGGCTAATTTCAAACTCCATGACCATGTTGGCCAGGCTGATTTCAAACTCCTGGCCTCAAGTGATCTGCTCGCCTCAGCCTCCCAAAGTGCTGGGATTACAGGTGTGAGCCACCATGCCCAGCCTCTCTTTCTTTTTTAACTATTTTGAAATAACTTTAAAATTACAGATAATTGCATGAATTATACAGAGACCCCCTGAGTTCACTTACACTTTTCCCTTGAATTCACCAATTTTTAACACTTTGCCACATTTGCTTTTATTGTTTCCTCTTCCTTCTTCCTTTCCTTCCTCTTTCCCCTGTATTATGTATGTGTGTGTCTGAAACCATTGAGGAAATTTAACCCTGAGTACTGTTATGTAATTTACAGTCTATATTTGAGTTTCATAATTTACCATGGTTCATACTGATAACTCTTAATTCCAATCCCAACTCTATAGGGTTCTCCTTGGTTTTCCCTCTTCTCTATGTCTGTTTACCTCGCTTCCAACAGCATCAGTACATTTATTCATTCGCACAGTATCTACAATACACACAAAATGGCTTCAGAGTTGCTTCATCCATATCTCTGTGAAAAAGAAACCTATTAAAAGGAGTTCAGGATTTGCTAATAGTTGTTTTTTTCCCCTAGACTAAGAATGTATAGTGAATTTATTTTTTGCAGTTTACCCAAATTAGCTCACCCTTCAATCCCCAGCCCCCTAGTGTTTCATTCCTTCCTGTTGTTCTATACTCCATGTGGATAATCAGTATAATTGGCATCTTGTTTATTCATCCTTTTTTTCTTCGTGTTTTTTTTAAAAGTAAGTAGATGTGTTTTTTTCTCTTTCCCTCCCTCTCTTTTGTTGAGGGGGAACACAAAGTGTTTGTCTGTCATCCAGGCTGTAGTGCAGTGGTGTTACATAGCTCATTGTAGCCTTGAACTCCTGGGCTCAAATATTCCTCCCACCTCAGCCTCCCAGCTAATTTTTTATTTTTTGTGGAGACCAGGGTCTCCACAAAAAAGTAAGGGTTATACTGTTTTGTCTCCCCACTGGCAGTGTATGAAAGTGCCTGTTTATGTACAGCCCTGACAAATACTGTATTTTTTTTTTTAATAGAGATGGGGTGTCACTTTGTTGGCCAGGCTAGTCTTGAACTCCCAGACCTCAGGTAAACCACCCACCTCAGCCTCCCAAAATGCTAGGATTACAGGTGTGAGCCACTGTGCTTGGCCAATGAAAAATACTGTATTTTTAAGCTTTTGACCTTTTGCCAATCTGATGGGTAGGAAAATTGTATGTTGGCATAGTCTTAATTTGCATTTCTCTTATGATCAGTGAAATTGAACATCTTTATATGTTAAAGGGTCATATTACATGTTTTTATTTTGAGAATTACATATTTATATCTTTTTCTCTCAGTTTTTGTTGTTGTTGTTGTTGTTGTTGTTTTTGAGATAGAGTCTCACTCTTTCACCCAGGCTGGAGTGCAATGGCGTGATCTCAGCTCACTGCAACCTCTGCCTCCTGGGTTCAAGCAATTCTCCTGCCTCAGCCCCCTCAGTAGCTGGGACTACAGGCACCCACCACCACGCCCAGCTAATTTTTGTATTTTTAGTAGAGACAGGGTTTCACTATGTTGGCCAGGCTGGTCTCGAATTCCTCACCTCGTGATCTGCCCGCCTTGGCCTCCCAAAATGTTGGGATTACACGTGTGAGCCACTGTGCCTGGCTCCCTCAGTTTTTTTATTGAGGTGAATTGCATAAAAGTAATCATTTTAAACAATTCAGTGACATTCAGTACTTTCACAGTACTGTATATCTACCACCACTGTGTAGATCCAAAACATTTCATCAACCCAGAATAAAACCTCATACTCATTAAGCAATTACTCCAAATTCTCCCCACCCAGCTCCCCACGTTTATTATTTAGCTGTGTGACTGTGAATTGTCTCAAATGTGGTTTCCTTTGTATTTATCCTGCTTGGGATTTGCTAACGTCTTGAGGTGTAGGTAGATCTATATCATCAATTCAGAAATTCTTTGCAATTGTCTCTTCACATTATTTCTCTATCATTTTTCTCTCTTTCTCTTCTGGTACTCCAGTTACATGTATATTAAGTATTAAACTGTTTCATATCATCTCAGGTTTCACATGACTCTTTCCACACACTCCTTCTCCCAGCCCTTTATAGTACAGTTTGGATAATTTCTGTTAACCTAACTTCAACTTCACTGATTCTTTATTATGCTAATCTGCTGATAAGTCCTTTGAAATAATTCTTGATCTGATGTGGTAGCTCACACCTGTAATCCCAGCACTTTGGGAGGCTGAGGTGGGTGGATCACTTGAGGCCGAGAGTTTGAGACTAGCATAGCCAACAGGGTGAAACCCCATCTCTACTAAAAATACAAAAAATTAGCTGGGCATGGTGGCGGGCGCCTGTAATCCCAGCTACTTGGGAGGCTGAGGCAGGAGAATCGCTTGAACCCAGGAGGTAGAGGTTACAGTAAGCTGAGATTGCACCATTGCACTCTAGCCTGGGCAATAAGAGCGAAACTCCGTTTCAAAAAAAGAAGTTATTTATCTCTCATACCGATTTCTGATTTTTAAAAATTTCTAGCACTTCCGTATACATTCACACCCATTCACATATACTCTCTGTACTGAAATTCGTTGTCTCTTTGTATACATGATCTACCTTTTGCACTAAATGATTTAACGTACTTTTTGTGGTTATTTAAAAATCCCTACCTAAAGATTCATATATTCTGTTTGTGTGACTGTTCTCTTGAAGGCTTCCTCATAACAATGAGTTCCACATTTTCTTGCTTCTTTGCATGTTTCTTTTTTTTTTTTTTTTTTTGATTGAATGCCAGACATTGTATGTAAAGGAATAGTAGACAATAAAGTAATATTAACAACCAGAAAAAAAATCATTTCTCCTTAATCTGTCAGGCCACTAGTTGGCTGGGGGGTTAGGGGAGGGGTGGTGATGACTGAATCATTAAGTGATTTTAATTTCTAATATAGTTGCTTATATTAACTGCTTTTAATAATCACTTATTTGTCCATAAGCCTTGCATCTAGAAATATGGCATTGTAGGAATATTGTAGCTTTCTAGGAAGTGAAATGAAATGATTTCTGAAGTTTCATATGCATCTCACCTTTTGTGCATTTTTCCTGCATTAGAGTAATAGGAATATCTTTGCAACATTAAGAAATACTTGGTATGGTTATACCGGGAATAAAAAAACAATTTGGGCTGGGCATGGTAGCAAACACCAGTAGTCCCAGCTACTCAGGAGGCTGAGGGAGGAGGATTGCTTAAGCCCAGGAGTTCAGGGCTGTAGTGTGCTGTGTGCTGTGATTGCACCTCTAATAGCCACTGCACTCCAGCCTGGGCAACATTGCAAAGTCTCATCTCTAAAGTTAAAAAAAAAATTTTTTAAATAAACTATTAGTTTTTATAGTTTTAATTCTCAAGTTTAGGTCTTTGATCCATTTTGAGTTGATTTTTATATGTGATATAAGGTAAGAATTCAACTTCATTTTGCATGTGGATATCCAGTTTTGCCAGCATATTTGTTAAAAGAAGACTGTCCTTTCCCCCATTGAATGGTCTTGGTAGACTTGTTGAAAATTAGTGGACCATTTATATGTTTTTTTTTTCCTGGACTCTATATTCTGTAAACAGAATGTTTCATTGGTCTGTGTTTTTGTCTTTATGCCATAACATACTATTGTAATTGCTATAGTTTTATAAATTTCAAAGTCAGGAAGTGTGAGTCCTCCTTTGTTTTTTTTCAAGATTATTTTGGGGACCTCTTGTAATTCTTGTGAGTTTCAGGTTTTTTCATTTCTTTAGAAAAGGCCGTTGGACTTTTGATTAAGGATTGTGCTGAATAAATAATTTGCTTTGGGTAGTACTGGGGTCTTGACAACGTTAAATCTTATGCATTACCACAGGACGTCTTTCCATTTATTTAGATCTTTAATTTCTTTCAGCAGTGTTTTGTAGTTTTCAGTGTATAAGTCTTTTGCTTTGGTTAGATATATTTGTATGTATTTAATTCTTTTAAATCAAGCTTGTTCAACCAGCGGCCAGTGGGTTACATGTGGCCCAGGACAGCTTTGAATGTGGCCCAACACAATTTATAAACTATCTTAAAACATTATAAAGTGTTTTCTTTTTCCTTTTTTTTTTTTTAAGCTCATTAGCTGTCATTAGTGTTATTTTATGTGTGCCCCAAGACAATTCTTCCAGTTTGGCCCAGGGAAGCCAAAAAATGGGACATCCCTATGTTAGATACTATTATAAATGGAATTGCTTTCTTAATTTCCTCTTCAGAATTTTTATTGCTGACATAGTAGAAACACAACTGATTTTTGTGTGTTGATCTTTTCACCTGCAATCTTGCTTTATTAGCTCTATTAGCTTTCTTATGGATACTTTGTGGCTCACATTATGCAAAAAAGAGATAGTTTTTACTTTTTCCTTTCCAATTTCAATGCCTTTTGTTTCCTTGTTTCTGTTCTTAGGGAGAAAACTTTCAGTCTTTTCACCATTGAGTAGTTGTGGGACTTTCATAAACACCCTTTATCATGTTGAAGAATTTTCTTAGTTTTTTGTTTTGTTTTGTTTGTTTGTCCGTTTTGAGACAGGGTCTCGCTCTGTCACCCAGGTTGGAGTGCAGTAGCACGATCTCAGCTCACTGAAGCCTCAGCCTCCCAAGTAGTTGGGATTACAGGCACCCACCACCATACCTGGCTAATTTTTGTATTTTTAGTAGAGACGGGGTTTCATCGTGTTGGTCAAGCTGATCTCATGCTCTTGACCTCAAGTGATCTGCCCACCTTGGCCTCCTAAAGTGCTGGGATTACAGGTATGAGCCATCGCACCCAGCCAAATTTTCTTAAGGTTTCTAAAGGTTTTTCTGATTAAAGAGTGCTGGATTTTGTCAAATAACTTTTTTGCATCAATTGAGTTGATATATATGTTTTTTCTTCATTCCATTAATGTGATATATTTCATCAATTGATTTTCTTATGTTGAACCACCCTTGCATTCCTGGGATAAATTCCATTTGGTCATGGTAAATGATCTTTTTAATAAACATTGTTGTTTCCAAAAAGATACGTTCTTAAAGTTTCTAGTTGGTATTCTCTCTCAATAGATATACTCAGTGCCCTCCTTTGTCAAGTAATAGGTACTAGTTTAATACTTTCTGTAAAGTACAGGTATATCTCAAGATTCAAACTATCTGTTGCTGAAATATCTGTAAGTTTTAATTGGTAGGACTTTTAATAGAAATGTACCAAAGTTTTGGCTGTGAACTGAATCCCTGGTCAGAAACAAACAAAAAAAAAAGTAACATACCAAAGTTTCAGTGAATGTTGAAGGCTGAATATGAAATGTTTATGTCAACATCATTTCTGGCACTTAAAACATGACTTTGTTTATACTCAGTAATTATGGAATCATATATGATACCATTATTTAATTAGTATAACAATGTTAGCAACACTAAAATCGTATGCCATTGTTAAAGATAGTTAATGAACTAGCACACATAATATTATTTTACTGTTATTTTTCCATTGTTACTACTTGACATAAAGTAGACTGATGAGGCAAGGATGAGTTAGTTCTAAATGGTGCTAATAGGTTATTTTTAAAATTAAAAAAAAAAAAATTTAAACCATTCTGAATAAGTAAAGCATTTTACAGAATTTACAGCTTAAAAGGTTTCAAGAGATATGTAGTCTCCTTCCCATGAACAGTTCTTCATAACTCTTCCTCAGTTACCCAGTTTCCTTTCCTGAAAGTATTGTTATAAAAGTAGATGGGTATATATAAACTTTAAATAAAGTTCACTGAAATATAATATCTGTCACACTTTTTTTTTTTTTTTTTTGCCATTCTTGGATCCAGTGGAAATGTTACATTTCTTCCTATGTTATTTGTTTTACTTATTTGATTTAGATTGATTTCCTTAAGGTAGATAAGGTGAGCTATTGAAAAAAATCCTTAAACAGGAAACCTAATAAAACACAGTAAAGGCTGCATCGATACTAAATTCATAGCTTTGCCAGAATAAGTAAACACTAGAGCCTAGAAAAGGGGCGTTAGGACAGGTGTGGTGGCTCATGCCTTTAATCCCAGCACTTTGGGACGCTGAGATAGGTGGATCACTTGAGGTTAGTAGTTCAAGACCACCTGTCCAACATGGTGAAACCCTGTCTCTACTAAAACTATAAAAATTAGCTGGGCCTGGTGGTGCGCGCTTGTAATCCCAGCTATTTGAGAGGCTAAAGCAGGAGAATCGCTTGAACCCGGGAAGAAGGTTGCAGTAAGCTGAGATTGCACTGCTGCACTCCAGCCTGGGCAACAGAGACTCCATCTCAAAAAAAAAAAAAAAAAAAAAAGGTAAAGGAAGAAAAGGGGCATTAATTATAGCCCTTCAGAATCCAAGTTGATGCTAGATAAATTCTGGTCAACTTTGTGTCTTTCAGATAAATTTCTAGGACTCTTTTTATGCCACAGTAAGTACATGGGAATTTAATGTCTTTATACTCAGACTATAGTTAACACAAATTTATGTCAGCTAGCCTTTGTGAGTGTGTGTGTGTGTGTGTCTGTGTGTGTGTAATTTCACTGAAGGCCTTTTGTAATTGACTGCCTATAGAAGATCATATACTTAATGAAATATGTAGAATTAACTATATTGGGGTCATTAAAATATTTTTCTTAAGGAAACACACATATCAAGTTTTTGTTTTTTTTTTTTTTCCAAGTGAGTGTCTAATCATTTAAATATAAGAATTCAGTGCTGTAAAGCTTATAGTAGCTAAGAAAATACAGATTCTTAAGTTTGCATCCTGTCTGGAATGAGGGCTCACATGTAAAATCACATTTTTTGAGTCCTAAAAGTTGTTGGACTGTATTTTTTAGATCTTAATTTCATTAACCCATTCAATTTTAGAAGAATTTGAAGTGATTTGTTTGTGGGGAAAAAATCTTATGTCTTTGCATTTATATATATATATATATATAAACAATCCAAAAAGATACTGATCCACTACTGACTGGTTGAATTTGTTTTTTCTTTTTTATAGTTGGCCGTTAGGAAAAAAATATTCTGAGCATCTTAAAGGAGCATTTTTTTTTTTCCCACTTAGGAGAAAATGGAGAAAGTAAATTATAGTTCATGAAAAGATTCTTTTAGCTAGGAGAACCCATTTTAAAAAAAGAACATGTAGGGATTGTAGACTACCAAATAGTGCAGGTGGTACTTTAGAGACTAAAGATAGATTTCTCCCTCATCCTGAAAGCTCTCCAAACACGGATAGGTATGTGTTTCCTAGTCTTTTAAGTCAAGATTTCAAGTGCTTACAGATCTAAAGGAGTAACACAGTAGAAAAACCACTCAGCATTCACAATCCAGTAGAAAAATGCTGTAAATGATAGTTCACCAAAAGACGTACAGGACAGTCAATCTCATAAGAAAATGCAAATGTAAAACCACATTAAGATGCCATTTTTATTTTATTGCAAAGATTTAAAAGTTAGATAACTATTAGTGAAGGTGTGAGGAAACATAAATATGTTCCTGATGGAAGAATAAATTAGCAAAAAGCTTACTTAAAAAAATCTGGCTTATTTGTCAAAATTCAAATGTTTATCTTGGCCGGATACAGTGGCTCACACCTGTAATCCCAGCACTTTGGGAGACTGAAGTAAGTGGATCACCTGAGGTCAGGAGTTCAAGACCAACCCAACCACCATGGTGAAACCCTATCTCTACTAAAAATATAAAAATTAGCCAGGTATGGTGGCACGGGCCTGTAGTCCCAGCCACTTGGAAAGCTGAGGCAGGAGAATCGCTTGAACCTTGGAGGCAGAGGTTACAGTGAGTGGAGATCATGCTACTGCACTCCATCCTGGGTGACAGAGCAAGACCCCATCTCAAAACAAAACAAAACTTCTGATGATGCTGGGAGAAAAAATGCATATCTTGATTCTTGTAGTTCAGTTTAAGGGAAGATGGTCACATATTTTCTGCATGTGAAAGTTATTCATGCCACTTCATTATTGTAGTGTGGGAAGTAAAATTTTTCAAAATAAAAAAAGGAGTTATTCATGCTAAGGGTATTAGTTTTAACATTATGATAGTGAAATATTGCGAACAATATAAATGTCTTTAATTAGGAGCTTTTGATAAAATATATTACAATTATGCAGTAGAGTTAAGGAAGCTCTGTGTACTGGCATGAAAGAGGTTCGAGGATATTGTATTAGATCAGGGGTTGGCAAATGTTTTCTTAAGTGCCAGGCAGTAAATGTTTCAGGCTTTTCCGGCAATGTGGTCTCTGTTGAGACTGCTCAGTGCTATTGTTGTAGGAATGCAGCCATAAACAATTCTTAAATGAATGGGTATGGCTGTGTTTCAGTAAAACTTCAATTACACTGACAGGTGACTGGCCTGCAAGCCATAGTTGCTGTACCTGTATTAAGTGAATGATGCAAAGTGAAGAACCTTGGTATGTAAACTATAGTAGAAGTAGGAATTAATTATTGAAAGCATAGAAAAGAGAGTTCAAGGAACTTTGCCTGGGATATGTAGGAAATATAGATGAAGTGACAATTTAAATGATAAGGTAATTTTAGTTTCTGTGGGTAAAAGCTCCAAAGATTAACATGAGAAAGTCTTTTCTGGGATCAGTGAGAAGGTTGTCTGGCTGAAAGAGTTCTTTGTTGGGAGTTGATGAAGAGTTAAATTAGGATTATATATTTGAAGGTGCTAAACACTCCTGATTTATAGTATATTTCTATGATGAGTAAAAAAATTTGGGGCTGGGTATGGTGGCTCACGCCTGTAATCCCTGGACTTTGGGAGGCCAAGGTGGGTGGGTTGCTTGAGCCCAGGAGTTCAAGACCAGCCTGGGCAACACAGCAAAACCCCATCTCTTAAAAAGTATACAAATTAGCCAGGTGTGGTGACACACACCTGTAGTCCCAGCCACTTGGGAGGCTGAGGCAGGAGGATCATCTGAGCCTGGGAAGCAGAGGCTGCAGTGAACCGAGGTAGCACTGTTGCACTCCAGTCTGGACAACAGAGCAAGACTGTCTCAAAAAAAAAAAAAAAAAAAAAATCAGTAGCTCTCTTCAGCCTTGACATTTTGCCATATTTGCTTTAGATACTTTTTAATTTTTATTTTTTTATTGCCCCTGCAGAGCAGGGCTACCTCACAGCCAGTATGCTCAGGGTAGCTGTATTTTTTAAAAGAAGCAATTTTATTTTTATTTTAAAAATTTTGATGTAATAAAAGATTATTAGTGAGATATTTTTCGTTCCTTTTCTTTTTTTTTTTTTTGAGACAGAGTCTTGCTCTGTCACCCAGGCTGGAGTACAATGGCATGCTCTCAGCTCATGCAACCTCCACCTCCTGGGTTCAAGCAATTCTCCTCCCTCAGCCTCCCAACTAGCTGGGATTATAGGTGTGCACCACCACACCTGGCTAATTTTTGTATTTTTAAGTAGAGACTGGTTTCACCATATTGGTCAGGCTGGTCTCGAACCCCTAACCGCGTGATCTGCCCGCCTCAGCCTCTCAAAGTGCTGGGATTACAGGTATGAGCCACCGTGCCTGGCTTTGTTCCTTTTTATACTGTCTTTAAATTTGGTGTTTATTTTACACTTACAACATGTCTCAATTTGCACTAGCCACATCTTAAGTATTCAATAGCCACATGTAGTTAGTGGCTTTTACTGTACTGGAGAATTAATAGCTTAGATTCAGAAACCACTGTAGGTATTTAAAAATATTGTATTTACTTCTACCACTAGGGGTCAGCCAAGTGTCATAATGTTGACCAAACAAGACAGCATTTTGTGTTCGAGTTTTAAAATTTGCAACTATGCCCGGCGCAGTGGCTTATGCCTGCAATCTCAGCAATTTGGGAGTCCGAGGCGGGTGGATCACGAGGTCAGACACTCGAGACCAGCCTGGCCAACATAGTGAAACCATGTCTCTACTAAAAATAGAAAAAAAAAAAAAAAATAGCAGGGTATGGTGGCAGGTGCCTGTAATCCCACTGACTCAGGAGGCTGAGGCAGGAGAATCGCTTGGAACCTGGGAGGCAGAGGTTGCAGTGAGCTGAGATCACGCCATTGTACCCCAGCCTGGGCAACAGTGCGAGACTCCATCTCAAAAATTTACAACTGCAGTGCAAAGATCGTTCTGTGTGCAACAAAGGAAACCCTGTCAAAAACAATATTTACTGCTGGTGAAATAGCTGTAGCAGAACGGGTGATGGAAATGTGATCCATGGCCTCTTTAGACACATGGGCTCTATGTCTGTCCTTACAGATGTATCCTTTTCCATGCCTGTTTGTCTTGAATAAACTGTTGAAACTTTTCCTCCTGTTATTAGGGAGGTCATATTTATAATAAATGTATAGCTTCTCCATATTGGGACCTTATTAACTAGGTAAACTTGTTGGCTTGCTTATTTTCGCAAAGAATCTCAAGTAGGCACCATTTGATTATGGAGCCACATATCCTGTGTCTCTATTCCAATATGCTTTTAAAAATTTTTCAGCCGGGCGCGGTGGCTCAAGCCTGTAATCCCAGCACTTTGGGAGGCCGAGGCGGGTGGATCACGAGGTCAAGAGATCGAGACCATCCTGGTCAACATGGTGAAACCCCGTCTCTACTAAAAATACAAAAAACATTAGCTGGGCATGGTGGTGCATGCCTGTAATCCCAGCTACTCAGGAGGCTGAGGCAGGAGAATTGCCTGAACCCAGGAGGCGGAGGTTGTGGTGAGCTGAGATCGCGCCATTGCACTCCAGCCTGGGTAACATGAGTGAAACTCCGTCTCAAAAAAAAAAAAAAAAAAAAAATTTTCAGCCTGGTTTAAGGTTATCTCACCATTAAGGTCTGCATTAGATTTATATTTCTTGTTCTTCACAGAAACGGCCTCATAGAAATGCCCTAGACTTCATCCAGATTCATAGCAGAAATGCCCACTTAGAGTGCCTTAGTTTCATACACATCATAGTTAGAGGAACTTTTCATTATGCTGCTAACATCCCTTGTATAAAAACCCAATGAAGAAAATCTAGCCAAGAACAAAGATTTAGGGAAAAATTCTCTCCATCTTAGCCAGTAATTGCATAGTTCTTAATCTTTTTTTTTTTGTTCTAGAGGGTTTGCTTTGATGCATTTCCTATATGTCCACTGAAATCCTCTGTCATAGTAAAATCCTCTGTCATTGATAAAAGCAGTCATTAAGTTAACTTTCTGTAAGTTACCAAAATAATTGTTAACATTGGCACAGCTCTCCCTTCAGGTTAGCATAATTTCTAACTTCTACATGATAATATTTTACTGGGGTCATCAGCCATTTGGAAATTGATTGCTAGTTATTTTTATATAAATATTTAAATACTCTATGAATTTGCTTCCAAATGCTTTTCTTTCTGTAGCATGACTTTGATCAGATAATTTAAAAAAAAAATTCAAAGCTGAGAACAGCCACTTGCTGGAGTAGGGGTGGAAATACATGTTATGATGGGCAGATGGGAACTGAGAAAAGAAAGGTAATTCTCGAGAGCGGGGTTTTAGTGGGTCTGGTAGAGAGTGAGAAATGAGAGTGAGTTAGGTCTGAGTAGAGTGCGGAAATGGCAGGTCCCTTATGTGAGGAATCCCAGAGTCCTAGAGCTATGAGTTTACAAAAGCCCCAGAGTGTTTGATCTTTTTTATTTTGAAGTAGGATATGCAAAGGTTATATGGCTACTAGTAAAGTGCCCTGTTGCTGCTTAGAGCATGACAGATTTAAAAACCATGTAGTTAAAAGAGAATTAGTAGAAGTAGACTTGGATATTGGATTTGGTTTGTGAACCAAATTTAGGAAATACAGTAGTGAAATTTATTTTTACTTGACATATTAGCTGATTATATACATTTCCCTTTGGCTTTTTATAAGACTACAATTTTAGTTTCCTCAGGATTATATTGATTTGCCAAAATTCCTGAGAAAAGGCCTTGCTTTGGTAAAGTTTTTAGTGGTTTGAAAGTGGAATAATGGCTCTGACAGTGAAGAAAATATGTAATGGCAGTGTGATGCTAGTAGGTAGAGATCAGTTTGGTTGTGAACCTCTGGTTTGATGTAATATATTTGCCATCATGTATGCTTAATTAGAGGGCTGTTTCCCATTTCCCCATGAAAATATCCCCTCCCCCAAATTCTTTTGTCAACTAAAATATTTAAGGATTTAGAGATATACCTGACACATTAAACTCTACATCTGTTTAATCTAACATAAACAATTGGGTTACATATAAAATTTAGAAATAAAGTTATGTTGTATTTATTGTCCCATATGATGAACTATTTTTTTTTCAAACTCGTCATATTTAATTGGGATCCCTTTGGAATAATTTGTCTTTCTAAGATAGTTGTTCAGGGTGACAGCTGTTAGGAATATGAATGACTTTATAAGTCTTCAGATTTAAGAGTACTCCTTTTTTCTGAAAAATAATTTTTGAGGGCTAAAACCCTCATCTAATATCTGAACATACATAATAATTCCTTATACCTCTTATTTTTGACATTTAGAAGTATTTCCTGATTGTAAGAAGTCAGTCTTAGTGAGCTTATTCTTATTGAGTAAATGAGTAAGTTTTTAGTTGTTAATGTGGATTTTGTCTTTTTCTTTTTTTTCTTTGAGGGGTTGGACATAATTGCCTTATTTCATTTCAGGGATCCTTCTAAAGTAAATATTCTGGTACCTGGTGCTGGACTAGGAAGACTGGCCTGGGAAATAGCTATGCTAGGTTATGCTTGTCAAGGAAATGAATGGAGTTTTTTTATGCTCTTTTCTTCCAACTTTGTACTCAACAGGTATTTAATTTATTTTTTGCTGGAAATAGTAATTTCTCAGAATCAGATTGACTTACCTATTTTCTTGAACAATTTTGAATTTGAAGATAAGTACGTAGTATTGATTATGATATATGTCACAAGTGTTTCTTATGTTGAAATTAAAGTACTTATACGGATTATCACTTGAACCAATTGCCTAGTTATCAGAATGTTGAAACAGGTTGGGTAAGTGACTTTCTAGAAAGTGATTGGACATTCCATGAAATGATTTCTGTACAAAATCTTCAGGACTAAGTATGAACCAGGAAGGAGTATTTAAGTGGCCAAGTATGCTCTCATGACTGAGTTGGAAAGATCTCTCAGAACTTCTGTGGCCTCTTTTGGAAGGCAGTGGAAGACAGTTGTTGTTTTTAAAGCCAGAAGATGTACATTGAGTGGCTGCCTTATTTAAAGAATACATTGTCTCGGATGGCAGTGTGAGTTTTAGGGGGTTAGTGAAAAAGAGAAAAAGAAGAGGGTTATTAAAAAAAAAAAAAAAAGATAGCAAACTGTTTTAGTTGAAACCAGTACCATTTTAAAAAAAAACTAGCTGGATTGTTTTACTTGGTTTTGAAGTTTAGAAATAAATTTCTAAAACTTTGAATGAACAGTACATTTATATCTCTGAATTTACTTTTTTTTCTGTCTTTAATCCATGATTGGTTGCTCATCTACATGTATATGTACATTTTCAGATAATTAGGGAAGCTGTTGCAGTGACTTTTTAAATAATAGTGAATTACATCTGTAAATCTTCAATTAAGCAGAATATTTTAGTATTTAAAGTGGATTTTCTTGGTAAAAATAGTTAACACGTGATTTTATGCTCATATTTTGCAGATGTTCTGAAATTAATAAATATAAACTTTATCCTTGGATCCATCAGTTTAGCAATAACCGGAGATCAGCTGATCAAATTCGACCCATCTTTTTCCCTGATGTTGACCCCCACAGTCTTCCTCCTGGTTCTAACTTTTCTATGACAGCAGGAGATTTCCAGGAGATTTATTCAGAATGCAGTAAGTTCAAATTAAGCATTTAGAAAGTCTTGTCCTTTATTCTAAATTTATGAGCTAGTTTTATCCTAAGCCAAGGTTTAGATCACTCATTTTGATGGTAGAACATAAGGCATACGTCAGTGTCAGTTTAGAGGTTTTCAAGGTCATATACAAGGCATCGATAAGAAATAAAAAGAAGTGTAAGATATCTATAGTCCAGAAATTTAGAATCTGTTGGGCCCATTAATACTAAAAGATATGATGTAAACAGTTTAAATGAGTAATGAATGCTAAAAAAAGAAAGGTTGTTAGTGTGAGAAGGAAGCTGTTCAGAGTGAGGCTATGACTTGAAGGTTGAGAGAATAGCATTTGAGGCAGACAGAAGTACAAAGATATGAATAAGATGATTGGGGATGGCAACACAGCTGTACTGGCAAGGAAAGAAAAGCTTTAATGAAAGATTTAATGGGAGATATTGCTAGAAAAGTAAATTTGTTCCAGATCATGGAGAACTTTTATAGTCAGGCTGTGCATTGACTTCTGCCTGGCAAACTGTTGAAGAAATCTGAGCTAGGGATGACAGAAAGGGAGATGGTAATGGGGAAAGAGGAGAAGGAGATTGGCAGTAAAAGGAAAAAAAATAGAATACTGAGGGTTCAGCAAAATCTAGGTGTCAAAAGAGAACAGGGAACAAAACAAAATCCCTGTTCATGGAGAACTTCTATTCTAGTAGAGAAAGTGAGGCAATAACAAATATAATATTGTGACAAAGAAAATTTAAGGCAGGGAAGAGGGGTTACAGAGTGACTGGGGAGGGGCTGCTGCTTTTTATAGAGTTGTAAGGGAAAGCCTTTCTAAGAGCAGAAACTAAAAAAAAAAAAATCTAGCAGAGAACCTTGAAAGAGTACAGAGGCAAACCATTGAGCTCTTTGAAGGGAAAATGTTGCAGATGGGGAATGGCAAGGAAGGAGGGTTAGGGAGTAGAGACCGTGATTGCTCTGCTCAAGGAGGAGCCGGGCTATAGTAAGCAGTGGGTACAGTGGTGGGAAGTCAGCCTCGAGAGGGTTTGATGAGGCAAACTTGTAGGCAGTCCACAGTAAGGACTTGGAATTGTACTCAGGATGCCATTGGATGGCTTGAAGCAGGAGTAGCAACAACATAGATTGTTTTTATTTATTTATTTAACCACATGGAAAGCTTTTATTTTTCCCTGAACTATGAGATTGGGACAACCTGTATTCTGAAGGAAGAAATGGAGAGTTGAAAGATGTAAGATGTTGGGGATAAGGAATGAAATAATGGAAAACACCACTTAGGCAAGTAAAGTCCCCTTTTTCTGGAGCAGGGCTTGAGAGAACAGATGATAAAGGTAATCCTCCATGGGATCAAGTGCCTTTATTGCACCAGGATTTATACAGACACCATACCTCCAAGAGACAAACGGTTCTCTACTGGATTTTCACCCATTGCCTCTACCTGCCCTTGGCTCCCCTTTTCCCCTAGTAATTATTTGCAGTTGTAGTAGATCTTGAGGTATTTGGATGTCATTCATTTCTCATTTGGCAACTGGTGCCTACGGTCTTTCTGCAACCTGCCAGACTTAGTGGTTAACACTAGTGTAAATTGGAATGACTATTATTTTGTTTTAAGTGATTTTAAATGAAGCCTACAATTTGAATAGAGGATAAACAAAACTCTTACAAATATAATTTGGTAATAATATGTTGAGATTAGATTATAATATCAGTGTTATTGGGGATGGTTTCCAAATTGATTACTTAATCAGATTATTGATATCAGTATTTCCCATAAGTGATTATTAGGTTACCATGATTATAGTGTTGATCAGAAGTTTAGCTTCTGTATTTCTGTCAAATATTAATACTTTGTAAAAGGTAACCAGGAACTTTAAAGGATTAATTAAAAGAAAAAAGCAAAGTAACAGATGCAGTAATTTAATTTTTCTTGATTAGATACCTGGGACTGTATTGCTACCTGTTTCTTCATAGACACAGCTCACAATGTAATTGATTATATTGATACAATATGGAAAATACTCAAGCCAGGTGGAATTTGGATAAATCTAGGTAAGTTTTTTAGTATTTACTAAAATTTTATATGTTAATCTGAGTACTTACAGCTATTTTATATTTAACTTACAGTCTCAGATGTTCATGAATATTAGAATTATGTTGTAAATGTTTTAAAACCTCTACAGTTTCCTTTAGACTGCATCCTGGTGGTGATGCCTCCAAAGGCAGTGGAAGCTTAACAAGTTGTATATTCATACTTACATCAGTCTCACAGTCCTTGTAATTTCAGTGTATACTAATTGTTGATCTGATGGTGGGTAATCATTTCCTCATTATCTCCATCCCACATGCTGAGACAGTGCTCCCTTCTGTTAGGAAGAGAGCGGTCTCTTTTTTGTTCTATAATGAACCATAAGAGAAGGATTTTACGTTTCCTGTGGAATCTTCCTCCTCATTACATCCATATTCTGCTTAGTACTCGATGCTAGAAATTTCTTTATTATCCTGGGTTAATTTGTAAGTTAGCATTAACATCCTATGTTTATGTGATTAAAATTTTTGACCCCCATTACTGAGTTATGGTAAGGTTTTATGTATTTCCAGAGTATGTGACTTAACTTTCATAGAAACAGCTTTATTTTAAACATTTGTTTTATTGGTTTATGCATATTTTATTGAGTTATGTAATACAATAGTTGTCACTACCTGAAGCAAATAAGGTTGGCTCCTGATAAGTATACTGTTTGATAAGAGTAGATGTACTAAAGTGTGACTTGTGATCTGTCATGAGCATCAGAAGTAATGGAGAACATTGGTTAACAGGAAGTCAATTAGGAGAGCTAATTCCACTATGGAGTTTCAAAACAATTTTGAAAATTGTAATATGGAGAAACACAGTCCTTAAAAATAGTTATTTGGAAGGTTAATACTTTATTAAATGTTAACTTATACATCTTTTGCATGTATAAGTTAAATAATGTAAAAAAAAAAAATCTCAGAATCAGTTTTCTTTTAAATATTGGCGTGTTTTGAGCATCTGTTCAGTGTTTTTCATTTTTTATGCCATGTACTCATTTTTGACTCCATATTCCTCCTACCTGATTGCATGGCTTTTCCTACTCTTTCAATTCCCAAGCTATATCTCTGGTCAAACATCTTTCTTGTGCTCTAGGCCAGTATGTCTAACTTGGATGAACCACAGATACTTCAAAATCTTTGTGTCTCAAGACCAGCCTGGGCAACATGCTGAGACTCCATCTCAAAAGAAAAACCAGAACAAAACAGAAAACAATTCCATGCCACCCAGTATCTTTTCTATTCATTGTCTACTCAGATTCCCCCAAACAAAAATACTGGGAATCTTTCATTACCCCTTTTATTAGTTCAGTCAGGCTGCCATAACAATACCACAGATTGGGTGGCTTAAATAACAGAAGTTTATTTTCTCACAGTTCTGAAGACTGGAATTCCAGGTGCCCACCAGGTTGGTGTCTAGTGAGGGCTCTTCCTTTGAGTTGCAGGGTGCTACCCTCTTGCTGTCTATTCACATAGCCTTTCTTTGGTTGTGCATAAGGGGAGAAAGAGTGAATGAGTGCATAAGTGAGCTCCTTGGTATCTTTTCTTATAAGGATACTAATCCTATTGGATGAGGACCCCACCCCTAAGACCTCATTTACCTTAATTACCTCCTTGGAAGTCCTACCTTCAAATACAGCCTCACTGATGATTAGGGCTTTAACATATGAATTTGGAGGCAGAGGAATATGAACTGTCAATAGGACCCTCTTTTTCCTCACTGTTTGCCTCTAGTCAGTCTAAAAGTTATGTCTCCTAAAGCTACTTAATCGCTCTTGAATATCTCTTGCAGGGTTTCTCAACTGTGGTATTGATGTTTGAGCTGGATCATTGTTCAGTGGGAGTAGTGAGGGAAGTGGGGGTCTGGCCTGTACATTGTAGGATGGTTAACAGCCTTCCTGGCCTCTAAGAATCCCGTAGTATCTCCCAGTTTTGACAATCAGAATGTCTTTAGATATTGAAACATGTTGCCCTCTGGGGGGTGGAGGGCGTTGGCATAGTTATCCCCAGTTCAAAACCATTGCTCTAATATCATGGTTTCTTGTCTGGATTAGCATTAGGATTACTGTAGTAGTTTCCTTAAGGATGTTCCCACCTTCAAGTTGTCTTCAGCCTTTTTCATTTCTCCACATAATCACCAGTGACCTTCCTAACATGCAAATCTGTTCCTGTAAGACTCCCTGCATGAAATTCTAGCTATCTGGAAAACCTAAACTCTTCAGGATTTATGTACAATGCCCTTATAATCTTTCTTCTGTTTTGTGTCTCAGCTTCTTTTTTGTTTGTTTTTTACCACCCCTTCTCCAACATCAAGTGCCAGTCCTCTGACTTAGCCCTTTCTCTTTCTCTTCCGTTTTCCCTTGGCTAGTCCCTACGTGTTCTTTTTTTTTTTTTTTTTTTTTTTTTTTTTTTGTGAGACGGAGTTTCACTCATGTTACCCAGGCTGGAGTGCAATGGCGCGATCTCGGCTCACCGCAACCTCCGCCTCCTGGGTTCAGGCAATTCTCCTGCCTCAGCCTCCTGAGTAGCTGGGATTACAAGCATGCACCACCATGCCCAGCTCATTTTTTGTATTTTTAGTAGAGACGGGGTTTCACCATGTTGACCAGGATGGTCTCGATCTCTTGACCTCGTGATCCACCCACCTCGGCCTCCCAAAGTGCTGGGATTACAGGCTTGAGCCACCGCACCCGGCCCTACGTGTTCTTAAACACTTAGCTCAGGTGATCCTTTCGGGTTGGGTTAAGCATTCCGTATTTCTCTATGTTCTAAGAGACTCTGCTGTAGCACATACCTCAGTTTGGTGTTAGCACCCATATGCTTTTGTTTCCCCTGCTAGTCTCTAAGCTCCATGAGGGCAAAGATCTAATGTTTCCTATTCACCTGGTACAAAGCCTGGCAAACAGTAGATATAAATAACTGTTACATGTATGTATAAATGTGTTGTTTCAAAATTTGAAAAAGGAAACATACTAAGGTGCCTTGAAGGAAAAGTGACTGACAGAAGACATGATAAAGTGCCATCTATATTGGTAAATTCATAACATTCATAACGGTTTTTGCTTTAGCTGTGTAGACCTGGAGGCTTAATTTTGTCTGTAAACTGAGAGGTCAACCTCTTGGGGATGATTTCACCCTAATCATGCTTATGTAGACTAGAATGTCAATATATTCATATATAATGAGAAATGTGATAGCCAGCCATTCTGGAACAAATGACATCGGAGGTAAAATTATATATGAAACTGTTACCCAAATTACATGAAGTCGATTTGGGGAGGGATTATTAATTTACAGAATGCTTTAATTAAGAAGGCTTTGATGGACTATCAAACACTACCCAGTTTAAGGAAAGCTAGTAAGCCTTTTAAGGGAACTGTTATGCATATGTTCTTTGGGTAAGGCTATGATTTTGGCAAAGAACAGAATACCTGTGAATTCCCTTTTTCAGTTTTTCATGTTTACCAGCACTCCTTAAACACATTTATTTATATTTTCTTCTAAAAAGAGAATGTGTGTGTATGTATACACTGATAAATTTGCAGTCAAGTCGTGGAGGGCAGGCATTTAGCTACATCTGGAAGAATTAATAAAATGAATCTAACAACATCTGAAGAATTAAAACGTCTGGTACCTACCTACTTTGTGAAACAACTAGATATTCCAGGCGCATCTTGTACTTTGTCTGACCAGCCATTATTTCCAAGGATCCCTGGTTCCTTTTAATGGGGAATGGTTTATAGAAATGGAAAATCTAGGTTCTACCACTGGAGTGGTATTGCTTCTAGGCCTTTTTGGCAAACAAGGTAAGAAATATATGTATATGTCTGTCTGTAAAAATCATATGTACGTGTGTGTCTACAAAAATCATGAGTTCATCAAAGGAGGGCCTTAAGAAAAACAAAACACACACACACATATACAGGCAAAATAATGAGTTCATGCTGATGACTTTAGTTCCAATGCAACACTAAGGATAGAGTTCTAAGGTGGCAGGTAGCTTTCAACACTTAGACCATATCACACCCAATGGCCTCTAACTTCTGTCTTTGCTATTGAGAATTCAGCTTTTTAAAATGTTGCTCCTCTGAAGGTAATCAGTTTTTTTTTTTAAATTTTTACTTTGTAGTTTCTAGGTGTGGATTTTCCTTTTTAATCTGTGCAGTTTGTTATGCTTCTTAAGTCTATGAATTGACCTTATCAGTTGTGAAAAATTTCAACTTTGTTGGGGTTTCCCCCTGACCAATCATAGGTTTAGCATTAAAATACGTAACAACAGCCATTATTTCTTCACATACTGCCTCTGCCTCATTCTTTTTCTCTGTTATCTTTTTTTTTCTGGAAATGCAATCAAATGTATTTTTGGACTTCTCATGCTAGCTTTCATATATCTTAACCACTTATCTTGGTATCTTTCCCACCGTGGCTGCATTCTGGATAGTTTCTTCTGACTGATGGTCTTTTATTTGAAAATACTTAGCATATTATGTCTTATAATTCTAATATCTCAACTCTTTGCAGGTCATTTTCTGCTTTCTCTTGCTTTTGTTGGTTCTTGTTCATGATTCCTTGTTTCTCTGTGCTGTTGACCATAAGTGTTTATTGGGGATTGTTCTTGAGAAATCGCACTTCAGATTTCTTAAGGCCTGGGTTGAAGTGTTTTTCCCCAAAGGAATTTTGCTTCTGCCAGGAGATTAGAGCATTGTCAGACCAGAACTGTTTTAAACTAAATTAGGACTTGAGGTGTATGGGACCACCCATAACATGTTAAATTAGGTTGTAAATCTACCCTAGGATTAAACAATGATATACAACTACCCTTGTCCCTTTAGTAAGCACTAGATCAACTTCTCATGCAGTCTCATGAGGTTAAAGGATAGAAGTAAGTTTATTATTTCCTACTCTCACCTTAAAGGTAGCCTAATAGAAAAATAAAAAATAAAAGGAAGAAATCAAAGGAGGGCTCAAGAATTAATAGGGGGAAAAAAAGATAAAGATAGCCCTTACTATTCCTGCTTTAAAGTTGAATGATCTCTCAATCATGAAGCAGACCCAGGACTTGTCTTATGTCCCCTTGGTCCAGAGAGTTTATCAAATTGCAGATCAGTTTCTTCTTGGTAGTGAAATATTCTTAGGGTAAAAATGGCATCTAGGAGTACCTCTAGGTTCCTGGTAATTTCTTACTAACTTACAAGGTTTTGTTTGTTTGTTTATTTGTTTGTTTGTTTGTTTGTTTTGAGACAGAGTCTCGCTCTGTCACCCAGGCTGGAGTGCAGTGACACAATCTCCACTTACTGCAACCTCTGCCTCTGGGGTTCAAGTGAGTCTCCTGCCTCAGCCTCCTGAGTAGCTGGGATTATAGGCATGTACCACCACACTCAGCTAATTTTTGGATTTTTAGTAGAGAGGGGGTTTCACCATGTTGGTCAGACTGGTGTCGAACTGCTGACCTTGTGATCCACCTGCCTCGGCCTCCTGAAGTGCTGCAATTACAGGCATGAGGTACCACGCCCAGCCAAGATTTTTAGAAGTGAGTTAATCCACCAGCTTTAATTGTTTGCAATACGAGTGTAGGCCTGAATGACCTAATCTGCCTTACAAGAAGCAAAAGTTCCTTTATATGTTTTTTTTTTTCTTTAATGATTATATTAGTTCATTTCCACACTGCTATAAAGATGCTGCCTGAGACTTGGTAATCTATAAACAAAAGAGATTTAATTGACTCACAGTTCCACATTGCTGGGGATCTCAGGAAATTTACAATCATGGCAGAAGGGGAAGCAGGCACCTTCTTCACAAGGTGGCGGGGGATAGAGAAGGTGAGGGAGGAACTGCCACTTTTAAAGCATCAGATATTGTGAGAACTCAGTCTCATGAGAACAGCATGGGGGAAGCTGTCCCCCATGATCCAGTTACCTCCCACCAGGTCCCTCCCTCCATGTGGGGATTATAATTCGATGTGAAAATTGGGTGGGGGCACAAAGCCAAACCATATCAACTGTAAACTATATGTTTAGATTTTTTAAAAAATTATTTAAAGGGGGGGAAAAAAGAGAAAACTACCCAGAAATGAAATAGGCTGTACAACATAAGTTGCAAGTTATTTAAAAAGATAAAAACTGGATGACATAGCTCATGCCTGTAATCCCAGTAACTTCTGAGGTCAAACCAGGCAGATCGCTTGAGGCTAGGATTTGTAGATCAGCTTGGGCAACACGGGAAGACCCTTTATCTCTAAAAAAAAAAATTTAAAAATTAGCCAGGTGTAGTGGCATGTGCCTGTAGTCCCAACTACTTGGGAGCTGAGGTGGGAGGATCACTTGAGCCCTGGAATTCAAGGCTGCAGTGAACTACGCTTATGGCATTGCACTCCAGCCTGGGTGACAGTGCAAGACTCCAACACTCAGTAAAAAAATGAAAAAAAAAAAAGAATATAAATGTAAACAACCTGTATACAGAAAAAAATGTTCTTTCTCACTGTTAGTCAAATAAATAGAAATGTGCTACCATTTTTCACCTATCATATTCACTAGGTTTTAAAATTTACTTATTTAAAAGCTTAGGTAATTATGGTGAGATAGGCCGTGCTCTTGTTCTGCTAGTGGGAATGTAAAATGATATGACTTTCTTCTGGAAAAACAGTAAGGTACTACAAAATAATGTGTGGAAAACCCTTAAATATTAATACGTTTAGTCAGGGGTTGGCAAACTACAGCCCATAGGCGAATTTGGCCTGCAGCCTATTTTTGTATGGCCCTACCACTATAAGTATTTCTTATATTCTTAAAGAGTAACAGGAAAAAACATAAATAAGAATATATGCTGGACACTGTATGTGGCACACAAAGCCTCAAATATTTGCCATCTGGCTTGTTACATAATTAATTCACTATTACCGATATTTATTAGATTAATTATACTTCTAGAAGGCTGTCAGAGGAAAGTAATCAGATATGGGCAGACTAAAGACTGATGAAATGAACAGACATATTCAGGAAGAACTTAGACTGAACTTACATTTCTAACAGTAATGGAGTAGATTGTCATAAGACTTTCATACAGTAAAACTATTTTCTAGAAATAATGAAATAAGGAAATGTTCCTAATGAAGTATAAGATGTAAAACTATATGTGGAATATACTATACATTGAGGAAAGACCACAAGGAGATATTCAAGTGCATACTCTGAATGTTAGGATTAGAGGTGATTTTTGATTTTTTAATGCTTTTTCATGTTATCTCACCTTTCTACTTTTGATCTTATGATCAAGGAAAAAATATATTTTTGCTCCTTCTGTTATGGCCACTAAAAGAATATGAAGAAATCTAGGTGTAGTGTTGCATGCCTGTAGTCCCAGCTATTTGGGAGACTGAGGCAAGAGGATTGCTTGAACCCAAGAATTCTAAATCATCATGGGTCATATAATGAGACACTGTCTCTAAAAAAAAAAAAAAAAAAAAAAAAAAAAATTAAAAATTAAAGAATATGAAGAGACACAAGAGTTAAGAAAATAAAGAACCCTTTGAGGAATGTGTCTCTCTTTTATTCATCTTCATATATATCCAGTGCCAGACATTAGCTAGGTGCTTGGTAAACATTTGTTTAAAAAATGGGCAACTAAGTCATAAGTATGAAAAACTGCACAGCCGCAGAGATGCAAATTCAAATTACATATATATATGTAATTTTCCCTTTTAGAATTTAGCAAATAGTTTGTTTGATAAAAATTCTTGTTGTGTTTTTTTTTTAAGTTTGATTTTTTGGAGGTATAATTGACATATAAAATTCACCCTTTGTACAAACGTACAGTTTGACGCATTTCGAAAACTGGATAATCGTATAACCATGGACAGGATCAAGACAGTAAATCTTTTCATTTCCATCACCCCAAAACGTCCCCTTGTGCTCCTTTCTCTCCTTTTACTCCTAATACCATGCAGTCACTACTTTGGATTCTGTTAACTATAGTTTTCCCTTTTCTACGTCATATAAATAGAATCATACAGTATGCCGCTTTTTGTCTCTGGGTTTCTTAGCATTACCCTTTTGAGATCGTCATTTTGTTGCATGTACCATTGTGGTGTTCTTTTTTATTGTTGAGTAGTTTTCCATTTGCTATATTACATTTTGTTTATCCATTCACTGGTTGGTAGATGTATGGGTTATTCCCAAATTATTGTGATTAAAGTTGTATTAAACATGAGTATAAACGAATAAAGTTGCATTAAACATGAGTATAAATCTTTGTGTGGCTGCAAATCTTCATTTCTTTTGTGTAAATACATAACAGTAGAATTGCTAGGTCACATACAGTGAGCATATCTATAACTTTACAAGAAACTGGCTTGGTGTTTTCCAAAGTGACTGTACATTGCATTCCCACCACTTAATATAAGATATTGAAACAAGTACTTATTGCAGTTGTCAGTGAAAACTTACAACTCTTTGGGAAAGCATCTTTGGCAGTCTGAATCAAGTCAGTAAAAATGTTCATTCTCTGGCCTTCAAGAACCATCTTTGTAAGGGATAATCTAAAATATGCACAAGGATATTTGTCAAAGTACCATTGTATTAGAAGACTAAAATTATACACTACAGCTATTGTCTTTGGTAAAATTTATAAATTCAGCACTAAGCGGGGCATTGTGGTGAGTTTAAAAGAAACTTGAGATGTGTTTCTTGACTTATATAACTTGTAATCTAGTGAGTAAACGGTGCTAATTAGCTGAAAAATTTTCAGTGAGCAATGCAACACTGCATTAAATGCATGTAAAATATGCCTTATTAAAGAAGAGTGAGCAGTTGGGGTGAAGACTTGGATGGATTTCAGCAAGGTTTTGAAGCATGGCTGAAGCTTGAGTTGGAGGGGTGGAGCTTTCTAGGTGGAACACACCATAGGTAGAGGTAATGATGGTCCAAGTATGTAAAAATCACTGGAATACATGTATGTAGAGATAATAAAACTATGTTATTGGAGGCTTTTAATGGAGTAGGAACAGCATAATCTTCAAAAGCTGGAAAGACTCTGCTGTGAGGCTCTGCATTCTTATATAAGCTTTAGATAGTCTAGGAAATAGCAGTACTCAGGGAAATGGTAGAAAATGATCAATTTTACTAATATAACAAATTTAAGCTGAATAGAGTAGTTTGATAAGGAACCATTATCTTTTGTAAGTAGCAGTAACATATACATTATATTCATGGTCATTTTTTCTAGTCATTTATGTAGGAAAGAGAAAGGAGAGAGGAAGAAAAGCTTTTTTACCCTTAGTATGATGCACAAAATGGTAAGCCTCTTGGTAGCAGAAACTTTGTCTTGTTATTAAATACTTTTATCTTCCATGATTAGCACATTGTATGAGGAGTAGGTGTAGAGAGCTGGTTGCAGGATTTATAATTACCCAATGAAAGGTAAAGAGAAGATTGTCTAGATTAGTCTGAGGTATAACTGTATTAAGTGATAATGGATCCTGGATGAGGCTGATAGATTGGGCAAAATGATAGAGTGAAAGATTTGAAAGTCATCCTTTAAATCATATGTTTCTTGAATGTATGGAATGAGAAAATAATAAAGAGAGGATGTCGTAAAAATAGTGTAATACCTGTCATTTACTTAGTACCTTGTTTATGACAGGTGTAATACATATTATCTCACATTAAAGTCATATTACAGGGTACACATGGTGGCTCATGCCTGTAATTGCAACACTTCAGGAGGCCAAGGCAGGCCGATGACTTGAGTTCAGGGTTTTGAGACCAGTCTGGCCAACATGGTGAAAAACTGTCTCTACTAAAAATACAAAAATTAGCCTGGCATGATGGCAGGTGCCTGTAATGCCAGCTACTCGGGAGGCTGAGGAAGGAGAATCGCTTGAACCTGGGAGGTGGAGGTTGCAGTGAGCCAAGATCACGCCACTGCACCCTAGCCTGGGCAACAGAGTGAGATTCTATTTCCAAAAAAAAAAAGAAAAAAGTCGTTATAGATGAAGCACAGTTGGTGAATTGCCCATAGACACGCAATTATTAGCTATTAGAGCTGGGATATAAACAGTGCATTTTTAAAAAGCCAGCTCTAGTGTTACTTCCTTCTTTTAGGAAATCTTCCCTATAACTTCTGTCCACCTTTTAATACCTAGGTTAACTTGAGGCTCCTTCTCCTTTTTCATTTGATAAGCAGTTTGTAACTGCAGTTTTACATTTACTTACAGAATTATAATTGCAGAATACATTTGGAATCTGAGGACTTAACATCAGTCTCTGATTCATCTACTCCTTCAGTAACTTAAAAGTTGAAGGTGAAGGCCTATGGTGTGAATCACAGTGCAAAGCAGGTATACCAGAGGGACTCATTCCCCATGAGTGTAGGCCCAGCTCTTGGGTGTCAGATACTAGGCCAGATTTTCAGAGGTGTGGGCATTTTCAGCAAATGTAAAGTTTCTTCTTTTTATGTTTATCTCATCCAGTACCTAATTATGCAACTTGGAATTCAGTGTAACACAGCTACGAGCATATGTGTATTCAAGTAATTCATAGTATCTTTAAACCATAGGTCCTCTGCTGTACCACTTTGAAAATTTGGCAAATGAACTTTCCATAGAATTGAGCTATGAGGATATAAAAAATGTTGTTCTGCAGTATGGATTCAAGGTAGAGGTAAGAATGAAATAAAATATTGCCAAAGTTTAACTTCCACAGTACCTCAACAGAAATGTTGATATTATGGCTGTTACTTTTTAAATTATCTGTTTTCTTATCTATAAAGGGAAGATAATACAGGTTGAGTATCCCTTATTCGAAATGCTTGGGACCAGAAATGTTTTAGATTTTGGATTTTTTCCAGTTTTGCAATATATACATATACATAATGACATATCTGGGGTGGGAACTGAAGTCTAAATGTGAAATTCATTTATGTTTTATATATGTGCCTTATAAGCATACCCCAAAGGTAAATGTATACAGTATTTTAAAATTTTGTGCACCTGCCACATGAAGTCAGCTGTGGAATTTGTCATTTGTGGCATTATATAGGCGCTCAAAACATTTTGGATTTTGGAGTGTTTCAGATTTTCAGAGTAGGGATGCTTGACCTGTGTTACTTAGCTTTCAAGGATTTGGGATAATGTGTGCTTAAAGGGAAAACTCTACTTTCTAGTGAAATTGCCTTTCAATAAATGGTAGCTGATCATTATAATACTGGCCTTGCAGACTCTCACTGATAGATACAAAGTAGAGTAGGCTCTGGGGAAAACAAAAGTGAGTGGGAGGGCAGGTATAAGAGGGATATTCAGAATATGTCCTTGTGTACTGCCTGATATTTTTTTAATTAGTTGCATTACTATAAAGTTTTATGATATTTGGCTATTGTGTTTCAGTTCATTTATTTAGAAACATTCCATTTTAAAAACAATAGATTTGTTTTTAAGAATGAAAAAAAGCTATATATTATAGTAGTTTAGAGCTCAAGACTGCCTGAGTTTGAATCTCAGTTCCACCACTTACTAGTGTGACCGTTCTTTTTAAAGTGAAACTACTAATATTAATAGTTCCTTTCTTAGGGGAGTAGTTGTATGTAATAAATGAATATGCTTAAAATAGTGCCTGCCACTGATACATGTGTGCTCTGAATTTGTTAGTGGTGTGCTCATCATGACTGTCACAGTCAGTGTTATGATTATTGTTTGCATTGCAGGTGGAAAAAGAATCTGTGTTGTCAACATATACTGTGAATGATCTCTCTATGATGAAATACTACTATGAATGTGTCTTGTTTGTGGTCCGTAAGCCACAATAATGGTCTCAAGTGATACCACCTGGAAAAAAGTTTAGTAAGAACAAATGCTGAAATAAACGACTCAAAATCAACTATCAGTGATGACAGGACACAACCTCAAATCAGTGGTGCCTTCTTATTCCTAATGAAATTTAGAAATAGTGTCTATTTTCTTAATATGTCTATTGCTTTTTCAGAAATATACTATGCCATGCAGATTTGTACTATACAAGTAAAAATGGAGGAAATGTCTTGAAGTATACCTTTCCTTGAAGCCCAGAATTGTGTTTCAGTATGAAAAATACCTAATCTCCAATGTCTTCATGATGCTGTCCATTACAAGTCTGCCGTATTAATGACTAATAGTATTGAGGTCCTAATAATCTTCCCTTTTTTTGTTGTTTTGTATGCATTGCACATGTTACTTTTAGAAGAGTCTAAGGATCCTGAGTCATATTCAACATCTTCTGGAGTTGGGACTTTATTCACTTTCAATCTAAGAAAACTATGCGTAAAATGTGTCCTTTTTTTTTTTTTTTTTTTCTTCAGAGACAGGATCCTGCTCTGTCTCCCAGGGTGGAGTATAGTGGCACGATCATAGCTCACTGTAACCTCAAACTCCTGGGCTCAAGCGATCTTCCTGCCTCAGCCTCCCGAGTAGCTAGGACTATAGGCGTGTACCACCACGCCTGGCCTGTGTCTGTTATTTTATCATTCAGATTAATTTGATTTTGTATTTTCTAGCTCAGATGAACTTAAGCATCAAACATTTCATTTTTATGAAATGTTAAATTTAATAGCATCACAGCCAGTAAATTACATTCAAGTAACTGAGAAATTATCAAGTCTTTTGGCCACAATAAACTGAACATTTTATGAAAGCATACTCATCATGGATCACTTTGAAATATATAGATCTCAACGTTCAAAGTGAGAAACAAAAAGCCTTTATTAAAAGTAGCGCTAGGAAACAGAGAAGATAAGAATAAAATTTACCCATTTGAAATATATGATTTTCAGACTCTAAATGAATAGAGTTTGACAGTGTGATGTTTACAATAATGTCTTTTCCTTTGATTATCTGGATTATGAAAGCAAGCACTTTTTCATTAAAACAATTATATAGGAAAAACTGTCATAATAGTATTAATGTGGTGAATTTTGATTATGAAATTCAGGGATAAATTACTGCCCATGATCTGTGTCTTCAATATTGTAAGCAGCAACCATCATGTGATTTCAGATTAACACCAATTCTGTTTCCTGATAGATGGAGCTTAAACAGTATATGCTGCTTTAAATTTCTACCTCTAACAGATCTTTATTGGAGGGAGTTTTCCTTTGTATTTTTTAATGTACGTTATTCTGTTTCCAGTAGCTTGGAAAGTAGAGATGACTAATATTTTAGCCTTTTCTTGGAGAAAAGAAAAAACTCTTGTTGAATATTTTCACAGATGATTGTGATTGCTTTAAATGACCTCTGTGGCAATTTAAATTAGATGGATTTAATCTCAGTAATGTGCTGGTCGCATAAATGTCATGTTTTAATAGGAAAACTTACTTGTAAGTCTTTAGACCTTTGTTGTCACTTAGGTTGGGGAGTCACTACTCTATTCGGCATCTTACTAGTTGGTGGGACCTTTTCTTTGTACAGTGATGGGACTTTTGTGACCTTTTCTCTCACTATGCAATAGAGGGTTTCATGTAGATAATCATGTCAAAATTGGGAAGTCTGTAACCTGTTTTTTTAAAGAAAATTTTTTCTCTTTTTTGTGTCCCTCAATACTTAGCAGATTGTTCATTTGGTGAAATTCTTATTACTTACATTAATGAGTTTCAATTTAGTGGCAAGGAAGAAAAAAAACTAAAATTATTGTTTTTAAAGAAAAAAACTTACAAGGTACATAAATATTTTTAAAAAATCAATTTACCAGGAAGGAATGCATGCTGTTTTTGAATGGTGTAGACATGCTTTTTATTCACAAACTAGTATTCACTTTTTTACAACTTGTATTGAAACAAATGATCTTTGTTTTTGTCACAGGCAAAAACAGATTGACACTGGTGGGTTGGCTGTATTAATTAATTTTTTTTTTTGCTATTACATTTTCTTTAATAATGTTACATTTCTTTATTACAGCATATGTTTTAGTTAATTCTGAAATCAGTTACTTCATTTGCTAATTTATCCCTCATATCATGAATATTGTTTTTTAAGTGTTCTACACAAATTTGTGTCACTTTTTTTCCTTACAGCTTTTACAGTTAATATATTCTAAACTTGAAAATGTGGTATCAATCAATAATAGAAGTATCACTGGAGGACTTATTTAATTTTGTATTTCTTAATTTTAGTCCTAGCTACTAAAGTATATAAGCCTTAAAGTTTAAAATGTTTTTCTTAAATTAGCTGTATACACAAACATTTTCATTTACTTCATGAAATGGGAGGAGTTAGTTCATTGTGCTTGCTTTTTTTCCCTTTAATTTCCATATTCTGAAGCAGTGCAGATAGAGGGTATGCTAATCAAGTGAGCAAGGTGGAATATGTACAATATAAGGAAAAGATGTATAATTCACAGTATAAAATTATGAAGTTTGGTACATAATTGTAAATGTACTGTATTTATATGTACTCTCATTCTGAAAGTTGCCACAAAAGCTGAATTGGAAGCTTCATGTCTGCATGAAATTTCCTATATTTTTAATGTGTATGATGAAATTAATTTTTCTTGAATATTAAAGTCTGCCAATTGCTACAAAACGATAGTTGCTTTGTTGTTTTCCTCTAAGTTAGTGTAACTGTAGATCACTACTAATTTTAATGAGTTGAGCAGATATACTTTTAAACTCTTGGATTAGTCTATTTTTATATGCTTCTAGAAAGTCAGTAATGTGAGTACTTGGCCTTATGATATGCCATATTTATTTTATTATATAGTTAATTTATAGTATTAATTCATACTAATTATTTTCACTTTGTTTCATTCAAGTTCACTGTATTAAAGCTAGAACCCACTGAGAAAAAAGAATAATCTTGTTTTTTAGTTTTGTTAAATAATAGAAACAGAACTATAAAAGGAACTAGTAGAAGACAGTTGTAGGACCAGCCATTAGTGGGATGAGCACTTATGATTGTTTTTGATCTCAGGCAAGCTACTCTTAGCTTGTTTCCTCACCTGTAAGATAGGATTAATATCATCTATTTCAAATGGTTTTTTAAATTAGGTCATATGAGCTTATATATGTATTTTTGTGTGTATGAAAGCACATGATAGACAATTACCATAAATGTAATTTCTGTCTGTGTTGACTGCTATATAGTGAGAGAAAAAATGAGGATTATTAACAGGACATAAGTTTTAATAATCTTATGGTGACCCTTTGAAAAAGGCTTCTATGGAATCCTGGGGAAAACAGTAAAAAATGGTAGGTACAGATACAGATTCCATAAGTTTGGTGAGAATTACAATGAAATATAATAGTAGGTAATGGGAGAGGGCATAAGTAAAATTTAATGGCATGTTATCCCCACTTTCATCAACCTGCTAGCACATCCCTTTTACATATGTTTGATTCTTTCTCTTTAGTATCTATTTAGATTTGGGATCCTTCAGTCAATGTGTATGTGCATTTTCAGTTAAGTTGCCTTTTAGAAGGATTGCACCAATTTACATGCCAGGAACAGTGTTTAAAAGTAACTTACATCCATTCCCTGGCCAATACTGGATATTGCTGAGCTTTTCATTTTTTGTCATTGCAGGCATACCTCATTTTATTCTACTTTGCTTTATTTTGCAAATACTTTGCTTTATATTGCAGATAACTGTATTTTTTTATTTATTTATTTATTTATTTATTTTGTGACAAATTGAAGATTTGTGGCAACCCTGCATTGAACAAGTCTATACTGGCATCATTTTCCAACAGCATGTGCTCATGTCATGTCTCTCTGTCAGCATTTTTTAGCAAATATTTTTAAATTAAGTATGTACATTGTTCCTTTAGACAACATGGTGTTGCACATTTAATAGACTACAGTATAGTGCAAACATACTTTTTTTTAAATATAGAAATGGGGTGTCACCATGTTGGCCAGGCTGGTCTTGAACTCCTGACCTCAGGTGATCCACCCATCTCGGCCTCCCAAAGTGCTGGGATTGCAGGTGTGAGCCACCACGCCGGGCCCGTAAACATACTTTTATATGCACTGGGAAACCCAAAAATTTGTGTGACTCACTTTATCACGATGGTCTGGAACTGAGTCTGCCATATCTCCAAGGTTTGCCCGTATAAGAAGTGGTATCTAGGCCGGGCGCGGTGGCTCACGCCTGTAATCCAAGCACTTTGGAGGCCAAGGTGGGCAGATCACCTGAGGTCGGGAATTCAAGAACAGCCTGCCCAACATGGTGAAACCCCATCTTCATTTAAAAAAAAAAAAAAGTATCTAATTTGAATATTCATTTATTTAATTATTGGAAAAGTTAAGCAATTTCTCTGAGTTTAATGGCCAAAGTGGCTTTAATCTGCCAGCCTATATGATTTCATGTGGCAGACCTGATAGATCATTGGCAACAGCTCCAAAGCTAATTAAAACATAGTGAGGTTCATCAGGGGGAGTGCTGGCCAGAGCCATGGGGACTGCCTTGAGTTCTGGTAATTGAGAGGTGCAACCACGTCTCCTTTTGGTTTTACATTGCTGGCACAGCAGCAGCAGCTCATGGGACTCCATTATGTTTCATCGTAGCCAAACAACTTGTGAAGTAGCCCCAGAAATTTAGGGGAAACTAAGTTAAAGTCCCCATTGAACCAGTGGCATTGCTTTGGGCAGTGGAGTTGACCATACAGTTTACCTCCAAAAGGATAGCTGCCATTTTTTCATGTAGCACCAAAGAAAACTGCTATGGCCAGCTATACTATTTCTCTTTGACTAGTGAGGCTTGTTAGATTATTTTCACCTTGTTAGTCATCATGTCCAAGTTGACCCACCCCAAAATGGGAATGTCAGGCCAAAGAGTCACAAGACCAACATAACTCACATGAAGTTTCAACAAAAGCTTAGCAGGTTAATAGCTGCCTTCTTTTGTTAACATATTAAGACGTACATGGTGGCTCGGTCAGGCAGTTGTTGGGATTGTTAGCGCTGAGCCATTGCCTCTCTGAGTACTCAGGCAGCCATTAAATCTTTGAAACTTCTCCTCCTAGAGATCTCTATTACTTCTTCTGGACCCCCTGGGTTGGAGGGGTAAGTCTGTGCAGTACTTCTTAAGAGTGAGATGGAATAAGATGTAGACTAAGAAGTGCAGTCATAAAATATATGAGTTCTATTATACATATATTGAATTGGTCTAAAGAGCCCTGGTGACATTATTTTTGAGGTGTCCAGCTCCTGATCAAAAACTTGGGGGCTGGGATAGAACAGAAGAGAGTTGGTGCTTTCTCTAGTTTAACCTCTTCCTATTTCAGTAAGTGATTAAAGCTTTGACTGTTAGACCTGCCAGCTCACCTCTGTCTGACCCCTAACGGTTTCAGTTTTCCCAAAGCCCTCCAAAGTGCTGGAATTGTGGGCGTGAGTCACCATGCCCGGCCAAGTTCTGTTTTTTGGGGGTTTTTTTGTTGTTTTCTTTTGAAATGGATTCTTGCGCTGTTGCCCAGGCTGGAGTACGGTGGTGTGATCTTGGCTTACTGTAATTTCTGCCTCCTGGGTTCAAGTCATTCTCCGGCCTCGGCCTCTAGCTGGGATCATAGGTATTGTATTTTTGGTAGAGACAGGGTTTCACCTTGTTGACCAGGCTGGTCTCGAACTCTTGACCTGAAGCATCAATTTTTGGGAACTCAGCCTCCCAAAGTGCTGAAATTACAGGCATAAGCCATTGAACCTGGCCCCCATTGAAGTTTTTGATTGATCTCGTCAGAAGACTTATGTTGCCTATCATTGTATTTCAGATGACTGCAGTTATAAAGCTGGGTGTACACAATTAACCATAGTGATATGCATTTATATATTTTGCTTTTTCACCCATTTATGAATATAGTTCATCTGCTTATAAGTGTTATATCCACGCAATTGTCATTTGTATACCTAAAAATACGTTATTGCCTATTTCGTTGTGTGAAGTGGCCTACAAAATGTTCTCTCATGTTTTTGTTTCTCAAATAAATCCCCTTTTAAAAATGTAAATATTTTTAAAAAATAATTTTTAAGATTTTTCCCCCTGCATTATATTTTCAAGATTTTGAAATTTGGGGATTACAATTTTCTATATATTTAGACTGAAGAGATTTTGATCTTTCAGGATTTCAGTATTTGAGATTATGGCATTCAGGATGTCTTTCGGGATTATGGTTCAGACTCCCTTTCTGTCCATGCTCATGCCACTGTGTTCTGCCCTGCAGTCCACCCTGGCACCCAGAGCCCTGTCCTGGTTATAAACCAGGTTGGACTATTGACAGGACCAGGTATTTAGCTTTATACTATTAGGCAAGGCTTTTCCTTCACTCACTTTTAAGTGGCCACTCATGCTTAATTCAACCAAATTAACTTCTGTCTTCAGGTCACTCAGAGCTCTATATTGAATAGTGAAGCCTTCATTGCTGACATTAATTTACCTTTGAGGACTCTCCACCTCAGCAGCCACAGCCATACTGCCTTTTAGCTGGGGCCGTGGGACTTGCTGCTCCATTGTCATGATAACATTTCTTCTTTCTGCCTGGAAGAGAATGGGCAACAATTAAGCTACAATTTGGGTGACTTATTTCAGTCCTGCTTCTAGCAGCTCTAAACGGAAAGAAGTAGGGTCTCCTGCCAATTGGGCAATAGTGTTCATTACTGGATCTTGGGAGTCTTATTTTCTTGAACTGGCCTGCAGAGCCTTGTCCTTCCTAATCCAGAAAGCCATGTCTATCAGCATCATTTCTTTATCAGCGAAACTGCTAGGTCTGCTATTAGATTTTACCCTATTTACAATCTAACAGGATAGTCTGTTGTAGTTTTATAGATACTGGTAAAGACATGAGAAGAGTTCTGTATACTCTCACCCAGCTTCCCCCAAATATAGCGTTTTAAATAACCTTATTACTGAAACCTTGAAGTTGACAGTGGTACAATACTATTACTAAACTATTGATGGAGCTTGTTTGGAGTTTGCCAGTGTTTGCATGCACTGTTGTTTTTACCCCTCATTTTTTCACTTTTAACCTACCTTAATATTTAAAATGGGTTTCTCATTAACAGCACATACCTTGGTCATGCTTTTCAAATTTTAATTAATATGCAGTATTTGTACATATGTATGGGGCACATGTGATATTGTTACATGCATAGAATGTGTGATGATCAGTTTAGAGTAGTTGGGGTATCCATCACCTTGAATATTTATTTCTATATATTAGGAATATTCCAAGTCCTTTCTTCTAGTTATTTTGAAATATATAATACATTGTTGTTAACTATTAGCTATAGTCATGCTACTTTGTATCAAACATTAGAACTTATTCTATCTAACTGTATGTTTATACCCATTAACCAACCTCTCTTCATAGCCACTCCCATCATATGCCCTACCTATCCTCTGATAGCTATCACTCTACTCCACTTCCATGAAATCAACTTTCTCAGCTCCCACATATGAGTGAGAACAAGTAATATGGGTCTGTGCCTGGCTTATTTAACTTAATGTCCTCCAGTTCCATCCATGTTGCCACAAATAGCATGATTTCATTCTTTTTTACGGCCGAATAGTCCTCCATTGTGTGTGTATATCACATTTCCTTTGTTTATCTGTTGATAGACATGTAGGTTGATTATCTTTGCTGTTATCAGTAGAGCTGTCAGAAACATGGAAGTGCATGTATCCTTCTGGTCTACTGATTTCCTTTGGATAAGTGCCCAGTAGAAAAATTGCTAGGTGGTATGGTAGTTCTATTTTTTTTTCTTTTTTTGTATCTTTTTTTGTTTTGTATTGTTTTTGTTTTTGTTTTACTTTTTGGTAGTTCTATTTTTAGTTTTCTTCTGTATTTTCCATAGTGGCTGAACTAATTTATATTTCCACGAACAGTTTGAGTTCCCTTTTCTATATATCCTCACCAGCAAATGTAATTTTTTGTTTTTTTTAATAATACTTATTCTAAGGTAAAATGATACCTCATTATGATGTATTATTATTTTTTTGGATCAATCAACCTTTAATGTCCAAAAGAGGCGTGGATGCAGAGCATAGGAGATATGGCAGCATCTCAGGCCCTGCTCCAGAAATGAGGGAGAGATGAACACAAACCAGACACTTTCAACTGGCCACGAAATCTGGGAGGTCAGGGGGAAACAGATTTGGACATTCGTAAAAATATAAAACCTAAAATCAAGCACTCAATTCTGTGCCTATTGAAGGGTTTGATATAGGGACCTCAGTCACCACCCAGGTCCCTCCTCCCCACCAACATCAAAAAGCAAGCTCTGCACACACTAAGGGATTAGGGAGGGGCATTCTCCTGCCTCTCCACCAGCCCCAAGAATGGACTTGAAAATAAAAGAAGCTGGGTCCCCCCACCCCTTACACTGTCAACCCTACACGTGAGAGTTTTGAAGGCCACTCATAAGAATCAGTAACTCAAATAGCAATGACCACCCAACCCTAAACCCCACCCCACTCCTATTTCATTAAGAGACAAGATTTCCCCTCATCCTCCTTGAAATCTCCTTCCCTCATGCCCTCATGGCCTTGTTCCATCTTTTGATACCTGGCTTCATCACTGCAAGACTGACCTTTTCCAAGGTTCCCCAGAAGCTCCTCTCAGCTCTTTATCACATCCATCCTCACCTCCCACCAGAGACTGCAAACATCCACAGTCACTGTCCCTCTGCCCTGAGACCCAGCTCCAAAGCAGATGGTAGCATGGTCATCCTGTCCTGGGTGGTCCTCCTAAAGCCTTCCCAGGGAGCAGATAGCCAGAGAGCAAGCAAGAGTGTCTGGGCTAAATAACAGCAATGACACCTATCTTTACTTCTAAAACAGATATCCCCAGAGGCTTTTAACATAAAAGCCCACTTAGAACTAATTTGCCCCCTACCTACCCATACACCTTAGAGATTCCAAATGGTCCTCCCCACTCCCTCCCCTCACCCCTCTCCACTCCAAACACACACATATACACAGGAGGCTCAAGGGAGACATTGATTTGGTTTGATTGCTAAGACTTAACTAAGGAACTACAGTCACCTTAAATTCCCTTACCAGCCAACTAACAACAGGGGCTGCTCTAAGAGAACTGCAGAGGAATGAGAAAACTGAGGGCTAAGCAGGGAGCAGACAGAAGAATGTAAAGGAAAAAAAAAAAAGTGAATCCTACCACCAACATCCTCCTATTATGATCTCTGGCAGGAGGAACAAAAGATCATGCACCAAGACACAGCCATTACTTAGAAATTCTGACATAGACAGCAAGACAAGTTTGCTCCCCGCTCCCACACACCACAAACACCTCTCAGGGCCCCCTAAAGACTGCATCTCCACCCCACCCTCTGCCCCAAGCCATAGAATCACAGTTCAGTGGAATATTCTCCCTGGTACTAGATCAATCCCTCCACTTTCCTTCCTATCCCTTTCTCCTTGACAATCCCAATACTGTCTCCCTGCAGCCTCCCCAGGAAGAGGCAGCTGCACAGTTATAGTTTCACCTCCAGAGACCTATTTCTTTTCCTCAGCCCTCCTAGTCTTTTGGCCACCTAGTCTTTGTGGAGGGCTTTTTATTTTGTATAGGGAAAGAGAGAAAATGAAGAGGTGAGAGAGATTTCCTAGTGCAATACAACCGAAAAAAAATATTTTTAAAATCTTGAAAAATAAGCATAATGCAGCCTTCCCCAGGAAACAAAACAGAAAGAGGTTTGGTTTTGTTTACTGCGACGTACACAAGAAATAGAGTATACAGTCCATGCAGTAGGGTAGAACAGCCATTAGAGAGGATATCCTGATGCTGGCCCCAGTGCAAAACAGTCCCAGCAACACCACCTGCTTGCCATCGCTGCCACAGCCACTGACACCTTCACCACGGCCAACTAGCCTGACTTGAAGAGGAGGATTGCAACTTGACCCAAATAAAAATAGATGAAGCGCTTTGTCTCGTGTGTGACATAGCTGCCAAATTTTCGGCCCACGAAACAATGCCAGGTAGGGTTATATTTCTTGTCAAATTCCTTATTGATATAGGCAGCAATGGCCTTCTCTAAGTTGTACTTCGGCCTGGCCTGCGTGGCGCAGCCAACAGCATACTGTTGCATGTCCTCAGACATGTCTGCGTTCTTGATTACTGCCTTCTGATCAGACATCAGACATCGTGACACTTTACAGAGGTGAGTCCGCACGGACCCCTGGGGAGTAGCGATGGCCCAAGGCAGAGTGCAGGCAGGGGCAGTGTCCCCTGGGCTCTTTGTGCAGCAGCCACAGCCGCTGCGGTCTCTGGCTCCTGGAGCCCGGGGTGGATCGCTCCCCTACGCGGTCAGCCCTTGGAGTTTCGCCGGCCGCCCACGCTCCGCCACGCGCCGCTGGCCACCTGCCCGCTAGGCTCTGCTGCTCTATTATTATTTTATTTATTTGAGACAGAGTCTCAAATAGATTTACCAACCAAATGGAGAGCATAAATAAATGAATAAATAAAAAGCAGGAGTTACTTTAAAGCAACAAAGATCAAAAGAAGCAAAGAAGGATATTACATAATGATAAAAGGATTAATGCAACGAGAAGAGCTAAAGATCCTAAATATATATGCACCCAATACAGGAATACCCAGATATATAAGACTTATAAAGAGACTTAGACTCCCACACAGTAATAGTGGGAGACTTCAACATCAATATTAGACAGATCAATGAGACAGAAAGTTAACATCGAAATGCAGGACTTGAACTCAGATCCGGAACAAGTAAACTTAATTAACATTGATAGAACTCTCCACTTTAAATACACAAAATATACTCTCTTATCAGTACTACATCACACGTATTTACAGGTTTAAATGAAATAGAACGATTTATTGTCCTTTGGGTATATACCCAGTAATGGAATTGCTAGGTGAAATGGAATTCCTACTTCTAGATCCTAGAAGAATCGCCACACTGTCTTCCACAATGGTTGAACCAATTTACACTCCCAACAGTGTAACAGTGTTCCTATTTCTCCACATCCTCTCCAGCATCTGTTGTCTCCAGATTTTTTTAATGATCACCATTCTAACTAGCGTGAGATAGTATCTCAATGTGATTTTGATTTGCATTTCTCTAATGACCAGTGATGATGAGCATTTTTTCATATGTTTGTTGGCTTCAAATATGTCTTCTTTTGAAAAGTGTCTTTCATATCCTTCTCCCACTTTTGGATGGCTTTGTTTTTTTCTTGTAAATCTGTTTCAGTTCTTTGTAGATTCTGTATATTAGCCCTTTGTCAGATGGGTAGCCTGCAAAAATTTTTTCCCATCCTGTTGGTTGCGTTTGCTCTAATGATTCTGTCTTTTGCTGTACAGAACCTCTGAAGTTTAATTAGATCCTATTTGTCTATTTTGGCGTTTGTTGCCATTGCTTTTGGTGTTTTAGTAGAGACAGGGCTTCCCCATGTTGGCCAGGCTGGTCTCGAACTCTTGGCCTCAAGTGATCTGCCTGCCTCTGCCTCCCAAAGTGCTGGGATTACAGGCATGAACCACCGCACCCAGCCCCTCATTATGATTCTGATATGCTTTTCTCTGATGATTAGTGATGTTGAACATTTCCTGTTGGCCATTTGTCTGTCTTATTTTAAGAAATGTCTATTCATAGCCGGTCGCGGTGGCTCACACCTGTAATCCCAGCGCTTTGGGAGGCAGAGGCAGGCAGATCACTTGAGGCCAAAAGTTCGAGACCAGCCTGACCAATATGGTGAGACCCCATCTTTCAAAAAAAAAAAAAGTAAATTAAAAAAAAGAAATGTCTATCCATGTACTTTGCCCACTTTTTAATGAGATTATTTGTTGTTGCTGTTTTACTGTTCTTTGACTTCCTGTATATTCTGGATATTAGCCCCTTGTCAGATGAATAGTTTGCAGATACTTTCTCCCATTCAACAGGCTTTTTCTTCAGTCTATTGTTTCCTTTGCTGAGCAGAAGATTTTTAGTTTAGTATGGTCCCACTTGTCTATTTTCGTTTTTGTTGCCTGTGCTTTTGAGGTCCTAGCCATAAAATCTTTGCCTAGATTTATGTCCTGGTGTTGTTCATATAAAACATATTTCTCAGGCCGGGCGCGGTGGCTCACGCCTATAATCCCAGCACTTTGGGAGGCCGAGGTGGGTGGATCACGAGGTCAAGAGATCGAGACCATCCTGGTCAGCATGGTGAAACCCCGTCTCTACTAAAAATACAAAACATTAGCTGGGCATGGTGGCACGTGCCTGTAATCCCAGCTACTCAGGAGGCTGAGGCAGGAGAATTGCCTGAACCCAGGAGGCGGACGTTGTGGTGAGCCGAGATCGTGCCATTGCACTCCAGCCTGGGTAACAAGAGCGAAACTCCGTTTTCATTCTTCTGCATATGCATATCCAGTTTTCCTAGCACAATTTATTGAAGAGAGTGTTCTTTACCCAGTATGTGTTCTTCCCACCTTTGTTGAAAATCAGACAGCTGTAAATATGTGGATTTCTGTCTGTGTTGTTTTGCTCCACTGGTCTCTGTTTCTGTTTTTAAACTAATACCATGCTGTCTTGGTTACTATAGGCTTGTAATGTATTGTGAAGTCAGGGAGTATGGTGCCTCAAGCTCTCTTCTTTTTGCTCTGGATTCCTTTGGCTATTTGGGCTCTTTTTGGTTCTACATGAATTTTAGGATTGTTTTTTCCTATTTATGGGAAAAATTGCATTGATATTTTGATACAGATTGTATTCAATCTGTAGAATGCTTTGGACAGTATGGTCGTTTTAATAATACTAATTCTTCTGCTCCATATGCATGGGATGTGTTTCCATTTGTTTGTGTCCTTTTCAGTTTCTTTATCAATATCTGGCACTTTTCCTTACAGAGGTCTTTCACCTCCTTGGTTAAATTTATTTCTGGGTATTTTAATTTTTTTGTAATTATTGTAAGTAGGATTGCCTTGATTTCTTTTTCAGCTAGTTTATTATTGGTGTGTAGAAACACTATGGATTTTTGAGGTCGGGCACTGTGGCTCATGCCTGTAATCCTAGCCTTTTGGGAGGCCAAGATGGGGGAATCGCTTGAGCCCAGGAGTCCAAGACCAGCCTAGGCAACATAGCAAAACCCCATATTTAAAAAAGCAAAACCACTGCTGATTTTTGTATGCTGATTTTATATCTTACAACTTTACCAAATTTACTCATCAGATCTAATAATTTTTTTGGTGGAGTCTTTAGGTTGTTCTTCTAGATACAAGATTATGTCATCTGCAAAGAGGTACAATTTGACCTCCCCCTTTACAATGTGGATGCCTTTTATTTATTTATTTTAAATTTTTTAAAAGTTTAATGGTGCCAGTAAGGCATATAAATTGTATTCTGGCTGGATGTGTTTTATTTCTTTCTTTTGCCTAATTGCTCTGGCTGGGATTTCCAGTACTGTGTTGACTAGAAGTGCTGAAAGTAAGCATCCCTGACTTCTTCCGATTCTTAGGGAAAAGGCATTCAGCTTTTCCTTATTCTGTATGATGTTAACTGTGTGTTTGTCATATATGGCGTTTATTATGTTGACATACATTTCTTCTATGTCTAGTTTGTTCTGAATTTTTTTTCACTCTTGTTGCCCAGGCTGGAGTGGAATGGCACGATCTTGGCTTACCACAATCTCCCCCTCCCGGGTTCAAGCAATTCTCCTGCCTCAGCCTCCCAAGTAGTTGGGATTACAGGCATGCGCTACCATGCTCAGCTAGTTTTGTATTTTTAGTAGAGATGGGGTTTCTCCATGTTGGTCAAGCTGGTCCGAACTCCTGACCTCAGGTGATCTGCACGCCTCAGCCTCCCAAAGTGCTGGGATTACAGGCATGAGCCACCACACCTGGCCAAGAATTTGTATCATGAAGGGATGTTGAATTTTATTAAATCCTTTTTTTTTTTTTGCCACAGCCGAGGGGCTTTTATTGGATGGTGAGGGTGCATATAGGCAGGCAGGTGGCTGCTAGATGATGTTACACACCCTTTCAGGATGCATTGGTGCCTGGATGTCCAGTTTGCGAGTCTTGTTGTCCTTGTCGATGATCTCCAGCCGCAGCTTGGGGAGGCGCTTCTCAGCCTGAGGTGAGGGCAGTTCTGGGCTCTTGAGTAGCTGCTTGTCTGAGTGCTCCACTGTGATGTGCAGAGTGCAGCCGCCTGGTAGCAGGTCCTGCTCATAGGCTGCTGCCAGCTGGTTCACCACAGAGCGCTCTACCTCATGTTTGATGGAGCGGGCGCCATACTGCACGTTGTAGCCGTCGACCAGCACGTCTGCCACCTTGCGGTCCCAGAGCAGAATGATGTTGTGTCTTTGCTTGGCTCTCTTGCCTGGAAGTTTAGTTTCTTGTTGACGAGTTGGATGAGCTCTGAGTGGCAGAAGGGGAGGAAATAGACGATCTCATTGATCCGTCCCAGAAACTCATTCCTCCAGAAGTGAGCTTTCAGGATAGGGCGAATCACATTCTCCTAGAAGTTCTTTAAGATGGTGATCTTGTCACTTATGTGGACATCTCCCAGGTTTTCGGCAATATGGTTATGGCTCATCTCCAAAGCTTCCTGCCCCAGCTGCAGTGCGTGCTGTGCGATCTCATCGCTGGCCACATTGGAGATCATGATGAAGATGGTGCCCTTGCAATCAATGGTCTTCCCTTTTCCATCTGTCAGTCTGTCCTCATCAAACAGCTGCAGCATGATGGTGAGCACATCTGGATGGGCCTTGTCTACTTCATCAAAGAGCACCACAGCATTGGGGCACTGCCTCAACTTCTTGGTCAGCTGGCCACCCTCCTCATGGCCGATGTAGCCTGGTGGGGACCCGATAAACTTGGCCACCTCGTGTCGCTCCTGGAACTCGGACATGTCCAGCCTGATGAAGCCCTTTTTAGCATCTTTGTGCATATATTTGGCTGTCTGCTTGGCCAGCTCTGTTTTTCCTATTCCAGATGATCCCAAGAAGAGGAAGACCAGAGGGTGTTCTTCATCGTACCAGCCATTCTCCTTCCTCCGGATCGCAGCACCCACTGTGGCGATGGCGCTCTCCTGGCCAATGATGTGCTCCTTCAGTCGCTGCTCCAGGGGGAAGTGGCGCCGCTCCTCAGACTCACGCTTTCACTGCTTCTCTTGGTACTTGGCTTCAGAAGTCCTCAGAAGTTTCATCACTTCCCCTTCTCGGGCATAATCCAAGGGTGTGTGTCCCATTTCATTCCTCTGCAGGGGGTTGGCTCCTCCATCAAGCAGCTCCTTGATAGTGCGGTAGTCATCAGCAAGGACAGCCTGTTGTTGAAGTCATCCTCTTGGGTGACCAGGACTTCCAAAGAATGGATTCCCTGTTCCTTGGCAGTCTTGTAAATACTGCTGAAATCGTCTCCAAGGTTTGGATCAGCCCCGGCAGCAAGCAGGACCTGTATCACACTGTGATTTCAGTTGATGGCTGCCACCACGAGTGCTGTCCAGCCAAGTCTATGCCTTGCATTGACATCTGAGCCTTCTGACAGCAGTCTGCTGACTTCATGTGGATTGTTGGCATGGGCAGCTTCCATCACGGCTGCATCCTTGTTGGACGGACTCTTGCTGTAGCAATGAACCACCAGCGTTGTGGCGAGGGTCCTCATGCCCAGTCCAGCCCTGTTGGGGACCTCGGTCTGGCTGTCCTGTCCTGGGAGTGTTTCTTCGGTGCTGGGAAGGTGCACCCAAATGGCAGCCGTGAGGCATTTGGTATCGAGACGTCCTCCATGGCGCCCCCCATTGGCTGCCCTGCGTCCGGAGAACAAGGCCAACGATGTTCCAGGGCGCCCCCAGGCGGCTGCCCTCAGCCACTGAGGCTCCCCGAGACCCCCAGTGGTCACATTCCGGCCGAAAGCACCTCCATGACCCCGGAGCACTGGGGACCTGAGTAGCTGGTGGAGTAGCCGTGGTGCCGGTGCTTTTCTCTTCAACACCAGGGACCCCAGCGTCGTGACAGCTGCTTCGATAACCCCATGGTGCCAGCCTCCTATTAAATCCTTTTTCTGCGTCTATTGAGATGGTGATACAGTATTTGTCTTTCATTCTGTTGATGTGATATAGCACACTTATTGATTTGCATATATTGAATCATCCTTGAATCCCTGGAATAAATCTTAGTTGATCATAGTGTATTATCTTCTTGATATGCTGTTGGATTGGGTTTGCTAGTATTTGTTGAGGAGCGTTGTGTGTATGTTCTTCAGGGATGTTGGCCTGTACTTTTTTTGTTGAGTCTCTGTCTGGTTTTAGTATCAGGGTAATGCTGGCCTTGTAAAATGAGTTATGGAGAATTCCCTCTTTAATTTTTGGGAATAGTTTTGAGGAGAATTGGTGTTAGTTCTTAGAAAGTTTGGTAGAATTTGGCAGTTAAGCCATCCAGTCATGCACATTTGTTTGTTCAGAGATTTTAAAAATTACTGTTTCAACTTCATTACTTGTAACTGGTCTGTTCAGGTTTTCTATGTCTTTTTTATTCAATCTTGGTAGATTCTATATGTTCAGGAATTTATTCATTTCCACTAAGTTTTTCAGCTTGTGTTCCATTGTTAATATCTCATAATCTTTTATATTTCTGTGGTATCAGTTGTAATGTTTCCATTTTCATTTCTTTTCTTATTTGGATTTTCTCTTTTTTTCTTGATTAGTCTAGCTAACAGTTTATCCATTTTGTTTATCTGTTTTTAAAAGCCAACTTTTCTTTATTTCAATAGTTTTTGGGGTACAGATGGTTTTTGGTTACATGGATAAGTTCTTTATTGGTGGCCTCTGAGATTTTGGTGCACCCATCACTCAAGCAAAGTACGCTGCTTTTATGCCAATATGTAGTCTTTTATTCCTCACTGCCCCCTCTGAATCTCCAAAGTCCATTATATCATTTTTCTGCCTTTGCATCCTGATAGCTTTGCTCCCACTTATAAGTGATAACATGTTATCTTTGGTTTTCCATTCCTGATTACCTCACTTAGAATAATGGCCTCGAGCTCCATTAAACTTGCTGCAAAAGACATTATTTTATTCCTTTCCGTGGCTGAGTAGTATTCCATGGTGTATATATACCACATTTTCTTTACTTGTTGCTTGGTAAGTACTTAGATTTGTTCCATTATCTTTGCAGTTGTGAACTGTGCTACTGTAAACATGTATGTGCATGTGATTTTTCATATGACTTCTTTTCCTTTGGGTAGATACTCAGTAGTCTGCTGGATCAGATGGTAATTCTACTTTTAGGAATCTCCATACTGTTTTCCATAGTGGTTGTACTAGTTTACATTCCCTCCAGAGGTGTAAAAAATATTCCCTTTATGCTATATCTACACAAATATCTATTGTTTTTTGACTTTTTAATTATGGCGATTCTTGTAGGAGTAAGGTGGTATTGTGGTTTTAATTTGCATTACTCTGATAATTAGTGATGTTAAGGATTTTTCATATGTTTCTTGGCTGTTTGTATATCTTCTTTTGAGAATTGTCTATTCATGTCGTTTACCCACTTTTTGATGGGATTATTTAATTAATTAATTTATTTATTTAGAGACAGAGTTTCACTCTTGTTGCCCAGGTTGGAGTGCAATGGCGAAATCTCAGCTCACTGCAACCTCCGCCTCAGGTTCAAGTGATTCTCCTGCCTCAGCCTCTCGAGTAGCTGGGATTACAGGCATGCACCACTATACCTGGCTGATTTTGTATTTTTAGTGGAGATGGGGTTTCTCCAAGTTGGTCAGGCTGGTCTCAAACTCTTGACCTGAGGTAATCCGTCTGCCTCGGCCTCTCAAAATTCTGGGATTACAGACATGAACCACCACGCCTAGTTCTTTGTTAGATGTGTAGTTTGCAAATATTTTATCCCCCTCTGTGTACTGTCTTTGTACCCTGCTATTTATTTTGCTGTGCAGAAACTTTTTAGTTTAATTAGGTCTCATTTATTTATTTTTGTTTTTGTTGCATTTGCTTTTGGGGCCTTAGTCATGAGTTCTTTGCCTAAGCTAATGTCCAGAAGAGTTTTTCTGATGTTCTATAACTTTTATGGTTTCAGGTCTTAGATTTAAGTCTTTGATCCATCTAAATTTGATTTTTGTATAAGGTGAGAGATGAGGATCCAGTTTCATTCTTCTACATGTGGCTTGCCAGTTTTTCCGGTACCAGTTATTGAATAGGGTATCTCTTCCGTAATTTATGTTTTTGTGTGCTTTGTCAAAGATCAGTTAGCTGTATTGGTTTTATCTCTGTGTTCTCTATTCTGTTGCATTGGTCTACATGCCTGTTTTATACTGGTACTATGCTGTTTTGGTAGCTATAGCCTTGCAGTACAGTTGAGTTGGGTAATGTGATGCCTCTGGATTTGTTCTTTTTGCTTAATGTTGCTTTGGCTGTGCAGGCTCTTTTCAGGTTCCATATAAATTTTAGGATAGTTTTTTCTAGTTTTGTGAAGAAAAATGATGATATTTTGATGGGCGTTGCATTGAATCTGTAAAATGCTTTAGGCAGTGTAGTCATTTTCACAATATTGATTCTATCCATCCATAATCATGGAATGTGAAGTTTCCATTTGTGTCATCTATGATTTCTTTCAGCAGTGTTTTATAGTGTTCCTTATAAAGATCTTTCACCACCTTGGTTAAGTATATTCCTAGGTATTTTATTTTACTTTTTGCAGCTATTGTAAAATGGATAGTTTTGATCTGATTCTCAGCTTGATTATTGTTGGTGTATAGCAGTGCTACTGATTTGTGTACACTGATTTTGTATCCGGAGACTTTACTGAGTTAGTTTATCAGATCTAGGAGCTTTTTGGATGAGTCGTTAGGGTTTTCTAGGTATACAATCATCTCGTCACTGAACATCAACAGTTTTACTTTCTCTTCCAATTTGTATGCCCTTTACTTCTTTCTCTTGTCTGATTGCTCTGGCCAGGTGTTTGTTGTTGGTGGTAGTGTTGTTTAAAGGTGTCTCGCTATGTTACCCAGGCTGTTCTCAAACTCCTGGGCAAAAACAATCCTCCTTCCTCAGCCTCCAGATTGGCTGGGATACAGGTTTGCACCACTGTGCCTACTTTTTTGTTTGTTTAGTTGTCCTCTGCTCTTTATTGTTTCTTAACTTCTACTAATTTGGGGTTTGGTTTGTTGCTTTCCTAGTTCATTCAAGTACATCATTAGATTGTTTGAAATCTTTCTACTTTTTTGATGTAGGTGTTTATTGCTATAAACTCCCTTCTTAGCACTGTTTTTGCTGTATCTCATAGGTTTTTGTATGTTGCTGTTTTAGAGACAGGGTCTTGCTCTGTCACTCTGGCTGGTGTGCAGTCGTGTGATTGTAGCTCACTTTAACCTTGAACTCCTGGGCTTGAGTGACCCTCCTGCCTCAGCCTTCCAAGTAGCTAGCACTACAGGTGCACACCACCATGCCCAGCTAATTAAAAAAATGTTGTTTATAGAGATGGAGTCTTGCGATGTTGCATAGGCTGATCTTGAACTACTGACCGCAAGTGATCATCTGCCTCAGCCTCCCAAAGAACTGGGATTACAAGCATGAGCCACTGTGTCCAGCCAATATGTCATGTTTTAATTTTTATTTGTTTCAAGAGATTTTTTGGCTATGTGTGGAGGCTCATACCTATAATCCTAGCTCTTTGGGAAGCTGAGGCAAGAGGATCACTTGAGCCAAGTGTGAAGACCAGCCTGAGCAACATGACAAGACCCCATTGCTACAGAAAATAAAAAATTAGCTGTGCACAGTGACACACAGCTGTGGTCCCAGCTACTGAGGAGGTTTACACTGGAGAATCACTTGAACCTGGGAGGTTGAGGCTGCAGTAAGCTATGTTGTTACCACCATCCTGCAGCCTAGGCAACAGTGAGATTCTGTCTCAAAAAAAAAAATTTTTTTTTAATTTCCTCATTAATTTCTTCCTTGACCCAGTGGTCACTCAGGAACATGTTATTTAATATCTATGTATTTATACAGTTTTCAAAGTTCCTCATGCTACTTATTTATTGTTTTATCCCATTGTGGTCTGCAAAGATACTTCATATGTTTTTTTGTTTGTTTTTTTTGAGACAAAGTCTCACTGTGTCACCCAGGCTGGAGTGCAGTGGCATGATCTTGGCTCACTGCAACCTCCTCCTCCCAGGTTCAGTCAATTCTCCTGCCTCGGCCTCCTGAGTAGCTGGGATTACAGGTGTGTGCCACCATGCCCAGCTAATTTTTTTTTTTTTTTTTGTATTTTTAGTAGAGATGAGGTTTCACCATGTTGGTCAGGCTGGTCTCGAACTCCTGACCTTGTGATCCACCTGCCTCGACCTCCCAAAGTGCTGATATTACAGGTGTGAGCCACTGCACCGGGCATGATTTCTATTTTTAAAAATTTGTAATTTGTTGAGACTTGTTTTGTGGCTTAACATATGGTCTGTGCTGGAAAATTCTTCTTGTGCTGAGGAGAATGTGTATTCTATAGCTGTAAGATGAAATGTTCTGTTCAGGTCCTTTAGGTGTACAGCACATTGTAAATGTTTCTTTGTTAATTTTCCATTTAGTTGGTCTAATTCTGAAAATGGTATGTTGAAGTACCAAACTCTTACTATGTTACAGTCCATCTCTCCCTTTAGATATAATATTTGCTTTATATATCTGGGTGCTCTAATGTTGGGTACATATATAATTGTTATATCCTCTTGCTGTATTGATTCACTTTTTATATAGCGACCTTCTTCGTCTCTTTTTAGTTTTTGACTTAGTCTGTTTTATCTGGCATTAGTATAGCTACTCCTGCTTTATTTTGCTTACCATTTGCATGAAATACCTTTTTCCAAGTCTTTAATTTGTCTGTATATGTTCTTACAAGTGAGATGAGTTTTTTTTTTAGGCAGCTCATAGGTGGGCCATGTCTTTTTAATCCATTTGGCCAGCCTGTAACTTCCAAGTGGAAAGTTTCATCTGTTTACATTCAAGATTATTATTGATATGTGAGAGTTAATTCCTGTCATTTTAATATTTGAGATCTACTTGTTTATATATCCCTTATTCCCTTCTTTCCCTCTTATTTATCATTGTGGTTTGGTGGTTTTCTGTAGTGGTAATATTTGCGTTCTTTCTCCTCATTTGTGTGCTTGCTCTACCAGTGGGTTTTGTAATTTTGTGTTTTTGTGGTGGTATCATTGTTTTCCTTCCATGTGTAGGACTCTTTTTTTTTTTTTTTTTTTTTTTTTTTGACAGAGGTTCTCTCTTGTTACCCAGGCTGGAGTGCAATGGCATAATCTCAGCTCACCACAACCTCTGCCTCCTGGGTTCAAGCAATTCACCTGCCTCAGCCTCCCAAGTAGCTGGGACTACAGGCATGCATCACCATGCCCAGCTAATTTTTGTATTTTTAGTAGAGATGGGGTTTCACCATGTTGACCAGGATGGTCTTGATCTCTTGACCTCGTGATCCATCCGGTGTAGGAATCTCTTAAGCATTTCTTGTAGGGCCCACCTAGTGTGATGAATTACCTCAGCTGTTGCTTGTCTAGGAAAGACTACTTCTTCATTTATGAAGGGTAACTTTGCTGACTATAATATCCTTGGCTAGCAGTTCTGTCAGCTCATTGACTATACCATCTCATTCTTTCCTGGCCTGTAAGGTTTCCATTGAGAATTCTATTTAGTCAGTTGGGGGATCCTTATATGTGACTAGACACTATTCCCTTGCTGTTTTTAAAATTCTCTGTCATTGAAATTTGACAACCATGTGTTGTGAAGACCTATTTGAATTGCATATGTTTGGGGCTCTCTGAATTTCCTGCATTGGATCTTTAAATCCCTTACTAGACTTGGGAAGTTTTCAGCTATTGTTTCATTAAATAGGTTTCTATCCCTTTTCTCTTTGCTTTCTGGAACATCAAAAATTTGAATATTGGTCATTTTATGGTGTCCCATGTGTCATGTAGGCTTTGTTCATTTGTTTTTTTCATTTTTGTCTGACTGGGTTATTTCATTTTTCTTCTTTGATTTTTATTTTGACTTGGTTATTTCAAAAGACCTGTCTGCAAGTTCTGCAATTCTTTCTTCTGCTCGATCTAATCTATTTTTATTATTATTATTTTTAGATGAAGTCTCACTCTTGTTCCCCAGGCTGGAGTGCAATGACACAATCTTGGCTCACTGCATCCTCTGCCTCCCGAGTTCAAGTGATTCTCCTGCCTCAGCCTCCTGAGTAGCTGGGATTACAGACACCTGCCACCATGCCCAGCTAATTTTTTTATATTTTTAGTAGAGATGGGGTTTCACCATGTTGGCCAGGCTGGTCTCCGACTCCTGACCTCAGGTCATCTGCCCACCTCAGTCTCCCAAAGTGCTGGGATTACAGGTGTGAGCCACCACACCCGGATGATTTAATCTATTTTTGAAGCTTTTAAATATGTATATTTCATTCAGTGAATTCATCAGTTCCAAAATTTGGTGGGGTTTTTTTTTTTTCGTGATTTTTATGTTTTCAGTAAATTTCTCATTATTTTCTTGTGTTTGTTGTGTGCTCTTTTAGCTCACTGAGCTTCTTTAATATCATTATTTTGAATTCTTTTTCTAGGATTTCATAAATTTCTTTTTCATTGCAATCTGTTGCTGGAGAATTATTGTGTGCCTTTGAAGGTGTCATTATTTCCTTGCTTTTTCATGTTTGTTTCGTCCTTACATTGTTCTTAGCACATCTGGTCTAAGTCACTTCTTCTTTTTTTTTTTTTTTTGGATGTGCTTTCATAGTGGAGGACTTTTTCCTGAAGACGTAGATGTGGTGTTGGTTGGGTAGGGCACTTTGGCTTTGATTCTGGATGTGCAATAGCGTAGTTTCTGTATGGTATTTTTGTTGTTGTTGTTGTCAACGTGTCAGTGGTGTCTGTGATTTTCTCAGTGGCATTGGGTCCATTTAGTGGAGGCTGTGAAGTTTTGATGTGGATGGGGACACAGGTAGGCCAGTCCTCAGTTCTCAGTGATGGCAGGAGTAGGCTGAGCATGCCTGTCCTTGGGCTCCTGGGTGGGGTATGCTGTCACTGGTATGTTAGCAGGTTCATGTTTGGGCCTCCAGTTGGCTTGCTTGGGTGCTGGGTAGTGACAGTGGTGGGTTGAGCAGGTAGGCAGTTTGTCAGGCCACTGGAGAGTCAGCATAACATAAGCCAAAACAGTAGCAGTAGTGGGACAGTTCTTTGGTTCCCAAGTGGTCTATGCTAGTGTTGGCAGTGGCTGTGACCGGCTGGGAGGGCCAGACCCCAGGCTCACAGGGTGGCATATACAGGTGGGTGCCATCTGTGATGGTAGTGGCAAGTTGGGTGCGCCTGACCTCAGGATCCTGGGAGGAGTGCTCAGGTGTCAATGGTGGTGGCCTGAGCTGGGCAATCCCCAGGGCCCCTGACAATGTGCTCAGTGACTAGGGGGTGCAGAGCCAGTCTAGGCGAACCTGTCCCCAAGCTGCCTGGTGGTGCATGGAGGTGCTGGCTCTCAAAATGGTACCTTGCTGTAGCTGCTTAGAACTTAGGGTATGTGAGACTCAGCCTTAGCTTCCTTTCTGGAGCAATACCATCACATGATCTTCAAGAAGCTCCCTATGTTAGTCTCAAGGTCCACAGGGATTGAGGGGGTCTCTTCTGTGGTTAGGATTGTAGGAGTCTGCAATGGAAATGTTGACTGCTGGGGGTCTATCCCTTACCCTTTCCCTTCTTTGGGGAGTCTCTACAGGCTTCCAGCCAATCCCAACTGAGCAGGCTGCCTCAATTCCCTCTCCTTCCTTGTTTTAGGTGTTTCCTGTCACTTCTCTGTTGAATTTTAGTGTCCTCTTTTAGATAATCTATTCAAACATTATCTATTCATTATTTTGGTTCTTTATGGAGAAAGTGAGTATCAGATGCCTCTAGTCAGCCACCTTGAAGATTGTTGGGTCTTGCTTCTTTATTCAATCTGATGTCTGTCTTTTAATTGGGGATTAGTTTACATTTTAATGTTATTATATACTGCATTGAGTAATTGAATTTAAACTCACCATTTTGCTATTTTCTACTCCTCCCATTTTCTTTTTTCCCACCTTCTTTTGGATTATTTTCTTGACTTTTATCTCCATTATTGGCTTATTAGTTATAGCTCTTTATTTTAAAAAAAGGTTTCAGTGACCTCTCCAGGTTTTACAGTATGCATGTTCTACTTATACCATAAAACTTCAAATGGTATATCACTTCATGTATACTTAGAATAACTTTACAGCAATATACTTCCAATTTCTCTTGCATCTTCATGCCATTTTCATACATGTTACTTTTATGTGTGTAATAACCTCCAGAATACAGTGGTAATATATTTGCTTTAGACTAAATTCTTTAACCCAAAAAAATCTTTTATTTTTATTTTTGAATAATTTCTGGTGTGGATTGCTTTAAAAATATGTCCATAATTTATTTGATACTCCTACCTTAGAAGTATGTATGTATCCAAGTTTCTATCTGGTATCATACTTCTGTCTGGAGAACTTCCTTTATATCAGGTCTGCTGCAATGAATTCTCTCAGCTTTTGTCTGTCTAAAAAGGTCTTTATTTCACCTTTTATTTTTCAAAGATTTAATCACAGAATACAGAATTGGGGGTTATTTCTTTAAAGATGTCACTGTTGTTTTGATGAGTACTATGCTATAATTCTTGTATTTGGGCAGGTATGGTGGCTCACACCTGTAATCCTAGCACTTTGGGAGGCAGAGGCGGGCAGATCATGATGTCAGGAGTTCAAGACCAGCCTGACCAACATGGTGAAACCCCGTGTCTACTAAAAATACAAAAATTAGCTGGGCATGGTGGTGCGCGCCTGTAATCCCAGCTATTCAGGAGGCTGAGGCAGGAGAATCGCTTGAACCCAGGAGGCAGAGGTTGTTTCAGTAAGCCAAGATGCTCCACTGCACTCCAGCTCGGGTGACACAGTGAGACTCCGTCTCAAAAAAAAAAAAAAAAAAAAAAAAAAAAATTCTTATCTTTGTTCTTCTGAGTGTGTTTCCTTTTTCCTCTGGCTAATTGGTTTTGATATTTATCCTGTTTGGGGTTTTCTAAACTGGTTGGATCTGTGGTTTGATGTTTTGTTACTATTTCTGAAAAATTCTTTGCCATTATCTCCTAAAATATTATTTCCTGTTTCCTCTTCTCCTTCCAGGACTTCTATTACACTTATGTTAGACTGCTTGTTATTATTCCATAGCTCCTGAACACTGTTTTTATTAGTTTTTTGTTGTTGTTTTAGTGGCAGAGTTTCACTCTCGTCTCCCAGGCTGGAGTGCAACGGCAAGATCTCTGCTCAGTACAACCTCCACTTCTTGGGTTCAAGTGATTCTCCTGCTTTAGCCTCCTGAGTAACTGGGAGTATAGGCATGCACTACCGCACCTGGCTAATTTTTGTATTTTTAGTAGAGATGGGGTTTCACATGTTGGTCAGGCTGGTCTTGAACTCAAGACAGGGTTTTGTCATGTTGGTCAGGCTGGTCTCAAACTCCTGACCTTCCGCCTCAGCCTCCCAAAGTGCTGGGATTACAGGTATGAGCCACTGCACCTGGTCCTTTTATTTATTTATTTATTTTTGTCTTTTTTTTTTTCTGTGTTTCACAATGACTTTTTAAATATATCTTCCAATATACTGACTCTTTCCTCAGCTATCTCCATTCTACTAATGAACCTGTTGAACGGATTTTCATCTCTGATATGCTTTTTAGTTCTAGCATTTCCATTTATCCTTTTATAGCTTTCATCTCTGCTAAAATACCCTTCATCAGTGTATGTTGTCCACCTATTTCATTATATCCTTCCACATAGTAATGTTAGTCCTTGACTGACAAATAGCTGAGTCACCTCCAAGTCTTGTTCTGTTAATTGCTTTATCTCTTGACAAGGTGTTTTTCTTTACTGTTTTTCTTTCCTGAGGCTTCTAATATTGAATTTCATTTATTGTGTGTAGAAAAAAACAAAGTGAGGTAAACAGTATTTATGTCTTGTTATAAATATATGCCTGTTAGGCTGGTATGGGAAGTTGAGTCAGTATTGTAAGAAGTTGAGTTTATGTTTTCTTACTGTTGTCTGCAGCACATCACAGATTTCAAATTCCTCTAGCAGTGAGCTGCTCCTATGTGTTTAAAGGACAGAATGCCAGAGGGTATTTTTCTCAACGTTCCAGCTCCCTCTCCACCTTCCAGCTGTCTCTGTATGCCTTTGATCTCAAGATGTTCTCTCTCCATGCTCCTGCCCCTCCCCCAGAGGCAAACTGCATTTTCTTGTTAGTCTATGGTAGGCTTATGGTACAGACAATAAAGAATCTTTGTTGTCTTAGCCTAACCTCAGTCTTAGGCAGGCTTTGCACACCTGGCCTCAGAATTGGGTCCTTCTTAGCATTCCTATGCCTGCCCCTCATGTATTTATGATTGGTCTTCAGCAGGAATTTCCTACTCCTCTCCCAGCAGTAGTATCAGTGGAGGATGCTAGGTGCCAAATTATTTTCTGTCTCTCTCCTCTTAATTAAGATTTGTGCTTCTACATTTTCTCCAGAAATGAAAGATCTTTGTCTTTTTCCTTCCTTCTGAGGCAGGGAGGTTTTGCTTCTATTCCTCCCACAAAAGCATTTTCTGCCGAGAAAATGTTTCTTAACTTTCCATCAGTGGCTTAAGGCTTTTGTTAATAGCAGGAAAGTATCCAGGAAAACAGGTGGGTTTTTGTGCTTATCCCCACCTCAGGGGCAGCTATACTATATATTGTTCCTTTCCAGGTGGGATCTCAGCAGCTTCCTGCTATGTATCTTGATGGAGTCTATTCCTAATAAAGATGCTGTGAACACTGTTGAAATAACAACTAATTATTTAGAATAATACATAAATGTAGTCAGTAAAGTAGTGGTAGGATTTGAGAGGACTGAATCCTATTTTGAAAAAGTTCTTCTATGGGTAAAATGCTATCAAACAGCATCAGATGCTTTTGTGAAAGGAAGAATCAGTTGATGCAGCAAACATCACTGTTGTCTTAAAAAACTGCACAGCCACTCCAACCTTCAGGGGTCACCACCCTGATCAGTTAACAACTATCAACATTGAGGCAGCATCCTCCATGAGCAAAAAGACGGCTCACTGCAGGTTCAGATAATTGTGAGCATCTTGTAGCAATACATTATTTGTAAGTTAAAGTATCTTTTTGACATGCTATTATATGCTTAATAGACTATAGTATAGTGTAAACATCACTTTATTTTTTTTATTTTTTGAGGGTTTTGCTCTAGGGTCCAGAATGGAATGCAGTGGTGCCATCTCAGCTCACTGCAACCTCTGCCTCCTGGGTTCGAGTGATCCTCCTGTCTCAGCCTCCTGAAAAGCTGGGATTATAGGCGTGCACAGTCATGCCTAATTTTTTTTTTTTTTTTTTTTTTTTTGAGGTGGAGTCTCACTCTGTCACCCAGGCTGGAGTGCAATGGCGTGATCGTGGCTCACTGAAACATACACCTACTGGGTTCAAGCAATTCTTCTGTCTCAGCCTCCTGATTAGCTGGAATTACAGGTGCACACCGCCAAACTCAGCTAATCTTTCTTTCTTTTTTTTTCTTTTTTTTTTTTGTATTTTAGTAAAGACATGGTTTCACCATGTTGCCCAGGCTGGTCTCGAACTTCCAAGCTCAACTGATCCACCTGCCTCAGCCTCCCAAAGTGCTGGGATTACAGGCATAAGCTACCGCACCTGGCCAGCATAATTTTTATTTGCACTGGGAAACCAAAAAATTTGTGAGACTCACTTTATTATGATAATTGCTTAATTGTGTTGGTCTGGAACGGAACATGCAATATCTCTGAGGTATGTCTATATATTTGTGACCAATATAGTCTATTGTGTACCTTTTTTAACTTGTTACATTTTGCCAATTATTCTATATCCATAAACACAAATTTACTTAATTTTAAAAGCACAGGCTGGGCACAGTGGCTCACACCTATATTCCCAACACTTTGAGAGGCCAAGGCAGGCCGATCACCTGAGGTCAGGAGTTTGAGACCAGCCTGGCAAACATGGTGAAACCCCATCTCTACTAAAGATATAAAAATTAGCCAGGCCAAGGTCATGCCACTGCACTACAGCCTGGGAGACAGAGCAAGACTCTGACTCAAAAAAAAAAAGCACACCATTCCATTATATATAAAACACATATTATATTGATTATACTAATATTAATATATAACATATGCCATGCTTTACTAATAAGTAACATTCAGTTGTTTTCAATATCTTGCTATTTAAGCATTATACCACAATGTAATAATCCTATATATGCTTTTTTATGTCTATTGTCAGTAGTATATCTGGAGTGTAAGTTCCTAGAGTTTTTTTTAAATTTCACAGATATGGTCAGATTGCTCTCTTGTTTTGTTTCGTTTTGTTTTTTGAGACAGAGTTCCAATCTTGTTGCCAGGCTGGAGTGCAAGGCATGATCTCAGCTCACTGCAACCTCAACCTCCCAGGTTCAAGCAACTCTCCTGCCTCAGCCTCTCAAGTAGCTGGGATTATAGGTGTGTACCATCACACTCAGCTAATCTTGTATTTTTTTAGTAGAGACGGAGCTTCACCATGTTGGTCAGGCTGGTCTCAATCTCCTGACCTCAAGTGATCTGCCCACCTCGGCCTGCTAAAGTGCTGGGTTTACAGGTATGAGCCACCATGACCAGCCCAGATTGCTCTCTTAAAAGGTTATACTAATTTATACTTTTAAACAAAGAGAGCATCTGTTTCTGCATATCCTTACCAACACAATCACTTATTAAAATTTTAATGATAACCAATATGATACAAACCTTGGTAGCTGCACAAAGAACATCGGAGATCTGAGGACAATCGCCCTTGAGTCATCTTCAGAGTACTACTCATCAGTGCATGTGTGAGAAAACTAGCTGTGGCCAGAGAAAAAAGCACCTGAAAGTATTAGAACAGTAGCCAGGGCTCACACAAGGCCAGAAAGAGTGTTTGTTCCCACACCTAGACTATAAAAACCTCAAAATCTGTAGGGCACTACATGTGGTACAAAGAAAGGTCCTGTCTTGGTAATGCAGAATCATTAGCCCTAGACTAAAAGCTCAGGTCCCACTTGACAAATTCCGTAAGCAAGATCCAAAGGGGTCTTGTCTTGGTAATGTAGAATCATTAGCCCTAGACTAAAAGCTCAGGTCCCACTTGACAAATTCTGTAAGCAAGATCCAAAGGGATCAAACCAAGTCTATGTACATCACAGCATCTTAGAATAAAGCTCAACAATATTTATTGAAGTACAAAAATATTTAGCACCCAAAAAAGTAAAACAGTATCTGTTTTCTGATCAGAAGCTACCTAATATGCTGACACACAGGAAAAAACAACCCAGAGAGAAGAGAAAGATCAACTGAACCAAAACCAGAACTGACTCAGATGTTATAATTAACAGAGAACATTAAAATAGAATAACTGTATTCCATATGTTCAAAAAGTTATCTAGACTTAGAAGATAGAAAAAAAAAATACCCAAACTGAACTAGAGATGAAAAGTACATTGTGTAGAATGAAAAAATAATGTGGAGGGTTAACAGAAGGTAAGGTTCAAAAGAAAAGAGAACAAACTAGTAAACTTGAAAAAAACAAAACACTGAGAAAAAGGCAGCATGGTTTTTTGTTTTGTTTTGTTTTTTCCTGTCCCTTGCTCATGCTTTTGCTATTTTGCACTTTTGGACATTCGTACTTGCTATTACGTCTGACTAGGATCACACGATTTGCCCCCTCACTTGCCTCAGGTCTTTGTCCAAGTCTTGTCAGAGATGCCCATCTTAACCACCTATCCCTCTTATCCTGCTTTATTTTTATATTTCCTCAGCACCACCTGATAGATGTCCTTATTAATCTATCTCCCCCAAGATAAGATTCCCTGGATAGTCATGGGCAGGGATTTTTGTTTTGCTTATTGTTGTAACCCCAGTGTCTAGAAATTTTGCCTGGTCTGTAGCAGATGCTCAAAATATGTATTCAAAGAATAAATTGTGTGAACATGATTGTGAAAGAACACAATTATATTTCTGGTATAAATACCTGAATAGATGACTGATGACAGTGGAGGATGGAATATGAGATGCCTATGGAACACCCAAGTGGAAATAATGGACACTCATTCGTCCAACAAGTATTTACTTAGCACCTAACATGCTAGGCACTTTAAGTATGAGTGGGGATAAAACCCAAAAAGCAATCTGGAACCCTACCTTCAAGGAGCTTACTTTCTAGAAAGGGAGACAATAAGAGTAATAAGTAAGCGAAATATATAATAGATTAGAAAGTAGTCATGCTATCAGGGAAAAGGAGGAGGGGAATTAAGAGTCAGGAAAAATGTAGAGTGAGTTGCAATTTTAAATAAGGTGGTTAAGGTAGACTCTTGAGAAGTTACATGGGTCTGATGAGCAGAGAAGAGGTGTTTATCTGTTTAGCTGGCAATAATCTTCCCCAAAGTTTTTGGGATCAACTGAGATATGTAAAAGGTCTGGCAATTAAAAAATTTTAAACTACGTCCCTACCCTATACTGCTGTGAGGCTTCAATTAGTCTGAAACATCCAAGTTTTAAAGATAAGCAGAATAAATTTGTGAGTAGGTTTTCCTTTTTTTTTTTTTTTTTTTTTTTTGAGATGGAGTTTCGCTCTTGTTACCCAGGCTGGAGTGCAATGGTGCGATCTCGGCTCACCGCAACCTCCGCCTTCTGGGTTCAGGCAATTCTCCTGCCTCAGCCTCCTGAGTAGCTGGGATTACAGGCACGTGCCACCATGCCCAGCTAATTTTTTGTATTTTTAGTAGAGACGGGGTTTCACCATGTTGACCAGGATGGTCTCGATCTCTTGACCTCGTGATCCACCCGCCTCGGCCTCTCAAAGTGCTGGGATTACAGGCTTGAGCCACCGTGCCCGGCAGGTTTTCCTTTTTTAAGGAAATCCTTTTAGGAAGAAAAGAAGTTTCCCTTCTTTGTTGCTTTGTTGTAACTAATGACTTCTAAGTCATTATCCACAAAATTACAGGAAAAGTAGAATAGGTGGAAGATCCTATTAGGTCAATAAAAAATGCATTTGGATAGGACAGGGGGAGGGGTGCAAGGTGTTTATGTTTTACATGAAGTGGTACAATGTTAGCTTGAAGGAGACCGTGAAAAAATAAAGATGTATATGAACAGTCCTTAGAGAAATCGCATTATTAATTTAAAGAGGTATAGCTAAGTAAATGCCAATCGGCTAACTTAAAATGAAATTCAGAACAATAGGAAGGACACAGAGTTAACAAGAAATTTTGAAAGTATTTCCAACTGAAAGATAATGAAAATACAACATACCAAACTTTGTAGGATGCAGCCAAAGCAGTGTTACAGGGAAAGTTAAAGCTTTAAAGGTTTATGCTAGAAACTAACAAAGACGGGCTGGCGGGTGGCTCATGCCTATAATCCCAGCAGTTTGGGAGGCTGAGGTGGGCGGATCACCTAAATTCAGGAGTTTGAGACCAACCTGGCTAGCATGGCGAAACGCCATCTCTACTAAAAATACAAAAATTAGCCGGGTGCAGTGGCACACGCCTGTAGTCCCAGCTACTCAGGAGGCTGAGGCAGGAGAATCACTTGAACCTAGGAGGCGGAGGCTGCTGTCAGCTAAGATCGTGCCACTTCACTCCAGTCTGGGCAAAAGACGGAGACTCAATCTCGAAAAAAAAAAAAAAAAAGAAAGAAAGAAAAGAAAAACTAACAAAGACTAAAATATCAATGACCTTAGGTTCTATCAGAAGAAGCCAGAGAAAGAGGAGCAAAGTAAATCCCAATTTAGTAGAAACCAATGAAATGGGAAAAAGAGAAACTAAGAAAATATTCCAACAAATTTGATGAATGAAATGGACAAGTTCCTTGAATAAGTAGATCTGGTACTATTTACAACTTAGGGTAAACTAATTTCAAATTCTACTTCCAGGCCTTTAAAAAAAAGAACCCAGAGCAGCAAAAAAAAAAAAAAAAAAAAAAAAAAAACCTCAGAAAAAGTTATTTAAAAAGAAAAAAAGATTGTCTACAAAAATTATAAAGTAGTTAGGGATACACTAAACAAAGATATAAGCTCTTTATGGTGAGCTATATAAAACTTTATTCAGAGATTAAAAAAAAACTTTAGAGTTATATTCTTGAACAGGAAGTGAGTTTGATATTGTAAAGATAACAATTCTTCCCAAATTGATCTATGATTTCAATGCAATTATAATCAAAATTTCAAAAGGGTAACAAAATGTTACAGAGGATGCTATCATGGAAGAACAAAGGGCCAAGTATAGTTGACATACTCCTGAACAAGATGTCAGAGGCTGCTCTCAAAACTTTGATTGTCTTGATTGTGATTATGGTTTCACAAGTGTATGAATATCAAATTGTACACTTTATATGCTAATTATTGTATGTCATTTAGACCTAGGTAAAGCTGTTTAAAAAAAAAAAAAAAAAAAAAAAAAAAAAAGGCAAAACAAGCCTGAGCAACATAGTGAGAACTTGTCTCTACTAAAATAAAAAATTAGCTGGGTGTGGTGGCACAAGCTGTAGGCCCAGCTACTTGGGAGACTGAGGCAGGAGGACTGCTTGAGGCCAGGAAGCTGAAGCTGCAGTAAGCAGTGATCACACCACTACATTCCAGCCTGGGCGACAGAGCAAGACCCTGTTTCAAAAAATGTATTAAGTTGGGCGTGGTGGCTCATGCCTGTAATACCAACACTTTGGGATGCCAAGGCAGGCGGACTGCTTGAGTTCAGGACTTTGAGACTAGCCTGGGTGACTTGGCAAAACCTCGGCTCTACAAAAAAATTTTAAAAATTAGCTGGGTGTGGTGGTGTAAACCTGTAGCCTCAGCTACTCAGGAGGCTGAGGTGGGAGGATTGCTTGACTCTAGGAGGTCAGGGCTGCAGTAAGCTGTAATTGCATCACTGCTAGCCTGCTGGGGAAACAGGGCAAGCCCCCAACTGAAAAAAAAAAAAAAAAAAAAACAAACAAAAAAAAAAACGTTATTTAGCAATATGCATACAGATGGAGAAGTTAAAAAGCAAAGGAATGATTAACTCAACATTCAAAACAGTAATTATCGGGAATGAGGGAAAAGGAAGGATATGTGCCAGTGGGGAATGGGTGCATAGGGAGCTTGTCATGTTCTAGTACAGGCAGTATTCTATTTCTGAAACAGAATGCTGTTGTGTATTACTATCATTCTTTTAACTATATGTGTATTTTATACAACCTTTTGCATATATGATAAATTTCACAATTTTGAAAAAACAAATCTGTAAAGAGGAACACAAAAGAATCAACCATTAGGTAAACCACACTGACTATTTTGAGACAGGCCCCCTCACACCCTTTCAACAGCACCTGATGGCTACCATTAAGATCTTTCCTGCTGATTTAAAAATGGCAAAACTCTTCCTCTGTTTGAGACAGATGGGTTTTCAATTTATTTTTTTCCCAGAGACAGGGTCTCACACTGTCACCCAGGCTGGAGTACATTGGCACAATCTTGGCCTCTGCCTCCTGGGTTCAAGTGTTCCTCCCACTTCAGCCTCCCAGCGCCTACAGGTGCAAGGCACCACCTCGGGCTAATTGTTATATTTTTTGTAGAGACAGGGTTTCACCATGTTGGCCAGGCTGGTATGGAACTCTGGGACTCAGATGATCCGCCCACCTCTACTTACCAAAGTGTTGCCATTACAGGTGTGAGCCACCATACCCAGCCTGTTATCAATTTCAAACAAGAAAAGTAAAGATCAAACAGAAAAGCTATTGCTTACTACCCTAATCTGGTAGATTTCTGTGCTTGTTAATAACTAAATAATCAACTTGTCCTCTCACAACCACTTTGAGGTGCAGGGGCACAGAGTAATTAGCAGTGAGTTAGTACCTAGCACTAGAATAGAATTATCTTCTACAGAAGATGATGATAGTAATTTCTCCCTTCAAAGCACTGATAATAGACTTATTTTCTGCCTTCCACTTTTGCTTACTTGGTTACTGTCTTTATCAAACTATTAAAATAGTAAATATGGCCAGGTGCGGTGGCTCACACCTGCAAAAGGAAGCACTTCGGGAAGCCCAGGCAGAAGGATCGCTTGAGCCCAGTGGGGGCAGGCTGCAATGAGCCATGATGGCACCACTGCTCTCCTGCCTCAGCTACCAAGAAAAACACTGTCTCAAAAATAAAAATAATAATAATAAAATAGTAAATATACTGCGGTTGTCTCCACCTCACTTCACTTGACACTATTTTGCTGTAATGGTCTTGGAATCTTGATCAGACCACCGCCCAGAGTAAGCAGGGAACTCAGGCTTCCAACCTAATTTAAGAGCCCAACAATTTTAGGTTTCAGCTGGAAAGGACAGGAGCTGTGCCTCAGGCTTGGTTCTTGCCAACTACCCAGCTATTTTGGATGAGCTGCACATCTTGTCTATAACTTCCTCCGTAAAGTTTTTAATCAAGAGATCTTCCAGGAATGTGGTGCCTGCTTCACCTTCCACAGCAGCTGTGCAAAACATACACTTCGATGTGTGCGTGTGTGTGTTTTACGTTAGCTTTTGCTACTTAGCCTGGACTCCCCTTCAGTCATTTGAATAATTACCTATTGTAAAGCCTTTTAAACACTAGTTTATTGAGAGTTTGTATTCTTTTCTTTTTGGGGGACGGAGTCTCACTCTGTCGCCCAGGCTGGAGTGTAGTGGTGCTATCTTGGCTCACTGCAGGCTCCCCCTCCCGGGCTCAACTGAATCTTCCTCCTCAGCCTCCCAAGTAGCTGAGACCACAGAGTCAGGCCACCAAGACTGGCCTAATTTTCGTGTAGAGACGAGGTCTTGCTATGTTGCTCAGAATAGTCTGGAACTCTATTATCTTTGTCTTAATCTCATGGAGGCGCACCCCCGTCCTCACTGACTGGAGTAGGGAAATACACATTTTAAAGGACTTAAATTTCCTATAGAAGTGTCTAGAACGTACCGCACTATGCCGAACGTAGTAGTAAGATCACCGCCACGCCCTTGAGGAAAGAAGGTCACGCCCCTCTGCGGGCCACTAGATCGGGTCTTTAAGCCCGCCGCCGCCTTCCCGCCTACCTCCGGGCGCGCACTTCCGGTCGCGAGGGCGCTCGGGAGCGCGCCCCGCGAGCCTCCACCAACCAGCGGCTCCGCCTGGCAGGAGAGAGTGCGCGCGCGCACGTTGTGCGCAGGTTCGAATCTCCGCCGCTTCGCGGTTGCTTCTCAACGTCCGGGCAGTATCTCTGCAGCTGCAAGGGCTGCGCGCGCGAGCTGCCTCCCGGCCGAAGCCCCAACCCTAGCCGGAGCACGAGCTGCCCCGCCCCCTCCAGCGTCCTGTCGCCTCCTCGCCCGACTTCGGCCTGTCCCTCCCTCACGCGCTCAGTCCTCGCTCTTCGCCCCCACAGCTATCGGCGATCGGTCTCCCGCGCCTGGCGGGCTCCGCCCGAGCCTCTGGGCCCATGGCCAAGCGGCGTGCGGCCGAGCCGGTGACGTTCCACGTGCCTTGGAAGCGGCTCCTGCTCTGCGACTTCCCTGAGCAGCCGCCGCCACCGCCTCTCTGGATCCGGCCGCCCGGGGCCGCGCATCCTGGGCAGCCCCTCGGCGTACCGGAACAGCACCGAAAGCGCAAAATCGACGCAGGGACCATGGCAGAGCCCTCAGCATCGCCCAGCAAGCGCCGCGACAGCGGGGACAACAGCGCCCCGGGCGGCCTGGAGCAAGAGGACCGAGGCCTGGAGACTGGCGAGCCACCGCAGCTGCTGCTGCCGCCGCCGCCTGTGCGGCGGGGGCCAGGGGAGGAGCTCCAGGGCGCCCGGCCCCCGAGGGGCGGTGGCGACGACGGGGCGGGGCGCGCAGGGCCCCCGCGGGGAGACTGGGGGGTCGCACCCCGCCAGGTAGGGGCTGGGGTCAGGTGGGCTGAGGGGCTAAGGGGCTCGCCTTTTCTCCCCACACTCAAAGCGCCCCGGGTCCCACTCATGACTTGAATTGGTTAAGACGCCTGCAGAGGCGAAAAGAAAAGGTCACCGCTCCGGGAGAGGACGCCGACCCCCAGGAGACACGCCCCGGGATTCCGAGGGGCAGAAAGCACTGGGCTGCTCTAGCGGGAAACGGACCGTGGTCGGGAGCAGTAGAAGTGGCCTTGCGGCGTCAGCGCCGCACTCTGTAAGAGGGAAACGGGACCGTGGGTCGTGGCAGGCTGTGAGCTTGGTGAGGACGCTGACCGTGAAGAGATAGGTTCAGCCGAACGACAAACGACAGTCAAAGGAGTAGCGGGCCTTCGTGGGTTTAACGATGATTAGAATTCGGGTTAGAATTCTTTTTCTAGAGAGAGAGAAGTGTGGTAGCCGTCGATTAATAGGACGTCCAACAGGCTGGTACAGCTCTTCTGGACAAAAGAGTGGACCTTCATAACTTGGGCAAAGCTTTTTTTAACTCATAGTGTTATCTGATCCTAGGCAAAAGTATTGTTGAAAACTAATTTGGTGGCGGGGCATGGTGTCTCACGCCTGTAATACCAGCACTTTGGGGAGGCCACGGCGGGCGGATCACCTGAGGTCGGGAGTTGGAGACCAGCCTAGCCAACAGGGTGAAACCCCAGTCTCTACTAAAAATACAAAATTACCTGGGTGTGGTGGTGCATGCCTGTAATCGCAGCTATTCGGGAGGCTGAGGCATGATAATCGCCTTAACCTGGGAGGGGGAGGTTGCAGTGAGCTGAGATAGGGCCACTGCACTCCAGCCTGGGCAACAAAGACTCTCTCTCAAAAAAAAGAAAAAATTAATTTGGGCCTTAAGGTAAGGTGTATATGAGAATCATTGGAGGGTTCCTATTCAAGAAATGAGCCTGCCTCATCTCTGCACCTAAGAATCCTGAGAAGATCTAGGCATGCCTCGATTTGTATAGATCTCTGCTGCCCAGCCTTTAGCCAGTAAGAACACTTGAAACGTGACTAGTTCAAATGGAAATTTGCTCTAAGTATAAAATATACACGGAATTTCGTGGATTTAATAAGAAATACAGGAAGATAAAATAGCTCAAAATTTTAAATAGATTACACATGAAATAACTTGGATATATTGAAGAAAATATATTAAAATTAATACCAGAAGTTTCTTTTACTTTTTAAATTTTAAATTATGTTTTTGGAGCGTTGTATATTATTGGACAGCTTTGGTCTAGACTTAGGTATTCATAGTGGTTTTTCACAGTCCTGAAATGACTTACCAGGGGACTTGGGAGACGAAGAACCAAGTACAGGTTTCTCAGAATTCCCCAAATTCTCTTCAGCTACTATCTGATAGCATCCACCCAAAGTTTTTTGTTTTTTTGTTTTTTAAAATTTTGTTAAGTATCTTATGTCAGAGTTTTCAAATGCGTTTCCAAAAAAAAAATAAATGAAAGTTCTTAGACATGACTTGTTCTTGTGAAAAATCCAATAAAACAATGAGAGTTTTATAGTTGAGATTTTTTTTTTTTTGGCCTATGATTGAAACATGAGCCTTATTTAAACTTTTTCTTCAGATCGCTCTCAGATATTTAAAATCAACTGAAAATGGATAGTCTTCTAAACCTATTGGATATGGAGATTAGGGGCTGTGTAGTTTGAAAACTTTTTGAAAGCTCTTCAGAGCGTTTTTAGTACTGCACCCATGCATAGGCTTGTCTTTCCTACCAGAATACACTGACTATGGTATGCCACACAGTTGATAAGAGGGAAATATGGAAATGACAGTAGGCAAAGGGTGAGAGTTCTCTAGTAGTCGGACGCGATGATGCTTGCTTAGAGTCTTAGACTCAACTGTCTTCTCCCACAGCAGTGACTAGATCTGGTAGCTCTCTACTTCCTATAGTCGCTGCAAGGACATGACACAGAAAAAGGTTGGCTCCAGGGATTCCTTCTTCACCACGGCTAGTCCCCCTGTCTCTTGTTTTGTTTTTTAAAGGGTCTTGAGGGGTTTTGCTCCTATGCCCAGGCTGGAGTGCAGTGACATGATCTTGGGTCACTGCAGCCTTAGCCTCCTGAGTAGTTGGGACTACAGGCACACACTACCACACTGGACTGTTTGTTTTTTGTTTTTTTTCTGTAAGTTTCCTGTTTGTTCTTTTTGTTAGATTTGTTCTGGAACCACTTCTCTGGCAAACATGCTCTTTCCAGCTTCCATTTTTCCTTTCTGTCTCCAAAGACACCGGCTTTTTGTTTTAAGGATTTTATACCAGATTACCAAGTGAAAATTGAATATAACAAAAACAGAGAAGTAAACAGTTCAATACAATAAATGCCTGGTTTCTTTTGTGCTCAGAATAGGGCTTATGTCCCAGCCCTCACCTTTGGGACCTCATTTAGGAAATACTACCTCAAATACCTTTTTTCTACATTGAGGATGCAATCTAGGCAGAATAATGTTACATCATTTCTATCCTGGAACTTCAGGGCATTTCCTAAGTTGTTTCAGATGTTTTTTGACTAGAGAAATAAAATCAGGTATTCATTAAATATTCATGTTTTTTTCTTTTGAAATAGAGATGGGGTTTCACCATATTGGTCAGGCTGGTCTCGAACTCCTGACCTCAGGTGATCCACCTGCCTCGGCCTCCCAAAGTGCTGGGATTACAAGCATGAACCACCATGCCCAGCCTCATGTACTTTTTTCATGTTAGTGTTACTATACAGATTCATTGCTCTGTCAGTGTTGTCTCTTACTGTTAGTTTTTGTTTGTTTTGTTTAATAAATTGAGACAGAGTCTTGCTGTGTTGCTAGGGCTGGTCTCAAACTTGGGGGCTCAATCAATCTTTCTGCCTCCCAAAGTGCTGGGATTACAGAAGTAGTCATGCCCAGCCACTGTTAGATATTCTTAATGGAAAGTAAGCAGAAGTGTTCTACTAAGGAGACAGTGATTAATAATCATAGGCTTATTGGAATATAATACCTAGCAATATTAGCAATTACTATGCTAAGCCTTAATTTTTAAAAGTTCTCCATTTTATCGATGAGGTCAAGATCAGAGTTAGTGGGTGGTGGAGTTATCTTGCAAAGCCAGGTCTGTCTGGTGGCAAAGTTTGTGCCCTTAGTCACTAGGTTTTACTAACATAATTAAAAGACCTTTTTTTGGTCTATGATTATAAGTGGATAATTTGTACAGTAGATTTTTCAAAAGGCAGAGAACTAGAACCTCGTTTTTAACCACATTTTCTTATTAAAGTCAAATTTTTCTTTGACTTATTACGTGTTTACTCCAATATTAAAAATTACCCCAAAACTTAATTATTTAAGGCTCAGCATTGAAGACAATGAACTTCCTAATGAGACTTTCTTACAGACCTGTGTGTCCAGCACACTAGCCACTAGGTCATGTGGCTATTGAGCATTGATTTTTTTTTAATCTTTAATAAAATGATGATCAGTTTAAGATTTTCTTGCTATTCATCTTGTTTATAGCCTAATACTTTTTGGAAGGTTTCAAAATATTTTGGCCTATGTAAAGTAAATCTCTTAAAACACTGAACCTTAAGAACAAGACCAAAAGTAAATTATAAGGAGTGTGTGTGTGTTTGTATTTTTAAATTTTTATTTTCCTAACTAAAAGATAAAAAATTTTAAGACTGTTTTTAGATAATTTTCTTTTGGTGAAAAATGGGAGAAAATTGTGGAAAATTCCTTTAACTTTAAATACTTTCACAAATCATAAATATTTAAATGCACAGATTTGATTGAGTACATGAAGTACTTAGATGAGACAAAATTAAAAATTTGTATTTGTTAAAAATACAAAATAGACTACAAAATCTTATATGTTTGCTTTTCAAACAAATTTGTTTTCTGAAAAAAAGTTAATTTTTTCTAAGCTACTTTCATCTTTTTTCTTTTTCTCTAAAGCACAATGAAGAATTTTGGCAGTATAATACCTTCCAGTACTGGAGGAATCCTTTGCCACCTATTGATCTGGCAGACATTGAAGATTTAAATGAAGACACCCTGACAGAAGCAACACTTCAGGGCAAGAATGAAGGGTCTGAGGTTGACATGGAGTCCTGACGTAAGGAGCTAAAGCAGTAGGATTGGCTGATTTGAGGAGATGTCTCTAAATTAATTCATGTATTCTTAAGGGAAAAGTTATTTTCCATACTTGAAGTTATATTTCCAAACCTGAGAAATAAAGAAACACTGTTCTGACAATAAATACCTACAATTACTACTGAACCTCTTAATAGGGATTTGTCAAGGATAGAGTACAGTTGTAAAGGAAGTATTTTATGTATGCTTTCTTAGAGAAAAAAGCTTTGTTTAAATGTTAGAATTGAAGGTACTGATGAAAATAAATTCTAGCAGTTTTAGAAATAGGTGGGAAACACTCCAATATTCCTCCTATCTGTACCAAAAAGTTTATTTGTAGTACATAAAATCAGTATTGTTTTATAATAACTGTTGTTAATAAAGTACTTTCTAATACATTCTGTTGACTCTGTTAGTTGAACAAATAGCTGACTTGAACATCTATGCAAACTTAAGATGGGGGATTGTTTTAAAAGCTATTTTAAAAGAGCTTTTCAAATGTTAAGTAGTGAGAATTTCAGCTTGGGTAGCATGTTTGCATAACTTCCAATATTTGATGTTTGTTAAACTCTACTATGGGCGACTGAAGATTGATAAAGAACAGTGAAAACTGAGTCGATGCCTGCTTCCCTCTCTTTTCCCAGGATTAGAGGAAAGAAATGTATTATATGATCAGCTTCTTGGTTTTGAATTGTTTCAAGGCATGGTTTTATTCCTTATTACTTTAGACCTGTAGTTCTCAACACTGACAGCACTTTAAAAATCTTTGCCGGAGCCTCACTCTTCAGAGATTCTCAATTAATAGTTCTGAGGTGAGTCTTGGATATAACTATTTTTTTAAGCACCAGTCCTCTTTCCCTCCATCCCTCTAATGTGCAGACAGGGTTGAGAACCACTAGACTAATGGTTATTTTTCCTGTTTAAAGGAGATAACTAATTTGAGCTGAAGCAGTGCTTCTTAATTAGCTTTGTTTTTGTTTTCCTCTGTTGGTGGCTTTGTTACAACTGAATTATTGTGTTGTTATTACTATTTTATTGTTAAAGAAATAAAGTAATTGCAACTTGTGTTTGAGTTATGTGAGTATCAGTGAGTTAGTTAATTAACTTTTGTATTGCATCTAGAATGTTGGCTTTGTAATTGAATAACTGGTTCTTGTTTGTGTTTTTCGTTGTTGATTACATTAGATCCAAAATTCAAGAAAAATGGTAAATGCCAATGAGAGGGAAAGAGAAAAACTTGATTTTTTGTGTGTACTGAGGAGTTGAAGAATGGGTTGACATTAATAAAAATGCTTTAGAACAGAAGACAAACTGTATAGCATTGTGGTCAGACATGGTTCAAAGTCTTGTACGCCACTTCCTACCTATGTAACTTTAAGCCAGTTATTTTTCATCTCCAAGCTTCAGATTTCTCACCTGTAAAATGAGAAATAATAAATAGTATCTACCTCAGAGAGACTGTTTATTGTCAAGCAATGTTATAAGTACTTGCATCATCTTGTTTAATTCTGATAACCTTAAGGTAGGTTTAAAAAAATCATTAGGATAAAGATGCTTCCTGTAATTAAAGTTTTTAACTGCCTCTAGAAGTTTCAGGATAGAAATTGGAATTGAAACTTTCAGCTTATGATATTTTCAACTTATGATGGGTTTATCAGGACATAACCCCATGGTTAGTACTGAATTTGTATTGTTTTCACACTTCGGTAACGCCAAAAAATCCTGTCAAACCATCAGTCAGGGGCAATCTATATATAGAAGAGAGAAAGTTAAAATAATTCTGTCCTTTGAGGAAGTTGTTTACTAAGTAAACTTGAAGTAACAGCAAAATTTCATTGTGGGTAAACTGAGGTAAAATGTAGGCTTTTAGATGTTTTATAACCTTTCACCCCAATTCCCTAATGTAACATCTTAAATTACCACAGTACAATTATGAAAAATTAACATTGATAAAATTCTCTTATGCTATTATGAGGACATAGAATGGATATATGTCAAAAATTTAAAGTTATAAAATCTATGGATTTTATTCAACTTTTACCATTGTTCCATTCTTTTTCTAGCCCAGCATCCAATTCAGGTTCACATGTTATATTTAGTTATAATATCTTAGTTGTCTTTTAAAAAATTCAGAATTTCTTTGCTTTTCAAGATCTGGGTACTTTTTGAAGAGCACTGCTCAGGTATTTCATAGGATGGCCCTTGATTTTGGTTCATCTGATGTTTCTTAACAATATGCCTTCTTGGTAAGAACTCCATGTGAGTGATGTTGATATATCAGTGCATCATGTCAACAGGCACAAGAATGTCAGCTTGTCTCATCAGTAAGCATAACATTGATTACTTGGTTAAGATAGTGTCTACCAGATATCTCTTTTGTAAAGTTACTGTTTTCCCTTTTATAATTAATTATTACCTCCTGGGAAAATACTTTGAGAAAGTAAATATTCCATTTCTTACACTCTGCCGACAAATTTTAGGATTGATGAGTCTTGCCTTACTGCTCTGGCATATGTCAAATAGTAATTTTCTTTTTTTTTTTTTTTTTTTTTTTTTTTTTTTTTCCGTTTAGATAAATAGCTTACTTGGCCAGGCACGGTAACTCACGCCTGTAATCCCAGCACTTTGGGTGGCTGAGGTGGCAGATCACAAGGTCAGGAGTTCGAAACCAGACTGGCCAACATAGTGAAACCTCGTCTCTACTAAAAATATAAAAATTAGCCGGTGTGGTGGCAGGCACCTGTAATCCCAGCTACTCGGGATGCTGAGGCAGGAGAATTGCTTGAACCTGGGAGGCAGAGGTTATAGTGAGCCAAGATAGTTACTGCCCTCCAGCCTGGGTGACAGAGCAAGACTCTGTCTCGGGGGGTGGGGGGGAAGGAAAAATAGCTTACTTAAAAGGTATTTAGCTACCTAATAGATCTCTATAATGCTTTCTCTTCTTACCTCTTTTGGCTGATTACTCTCAAATCTTTTCATAGGATGATAATTTTGTAATATCCTTGTCTATAGGAGTATAGAAAGATACTATTCTTCTTGCTTGGTGATAAAAATGTTTGACTTTTCAGGGGTACATGTGCAGGATGTACACGTTTGTTACATAGGTAAACATGTCATAGGGGTTTGTTGTACGGAATATTTCATCACTCAGATATTAAGCCTAGTATCCAGGAGCTGGAGGCTATTAACAAACTAATACAGGAACAGAAAACCAAACACCACATGTTCTTACTTATAAGTGGGAGCTAAATGATGAGAACACATGGATACAGAGGGGAACAACACACAGAGGTTTATTGAAGTGTAGGGGGTGGGAGGACGGAGAGAATCAGGAAAAATTTTCTATTTTTACCATGCCTTCTACATTAATTGGAATTCTATAAAGCAGTCGTCCACAACCTTTCTGACGCCAGAGGCCAGTTCTATGGAAGACAATTTTTCCACAGACCTGGGGGTGGGGGATGGTTTTAGTATGATTCAAGTGTGTTATATTTATTGTGCCCTTTATTATTCTTATATTGTAATATATAATGAAACATACAGCTCACTATAACATAGAATCATTGGGAGCCCTGAGCTTGTTTTCCTGCAACTAGATGGTCCTGTTTTGGGGTGATGGGAGACAGTGGCAGATCATCAGGCATTAGATTTTCATAAGGAGCCTGCAACCTAGATCCGTTGCATGCACAGTTCACAATAGGGTTTGCAATCCTATGAGAATGTAATGCTGCTGCTATTCTAAATCTAAATCTATCGCCTGAGCTGAAGCAGAGCTCAGGTGATAATGGAGATGATGGAGAGCAGCTATAAATATGGATGAAGCTTTGCTCACTTGCCCACCACTCACCTCCTGCTGTGCAGCCCCGTTCCTAACAGGCCATGGACTTGAAGTGGTCTGTGGCCCAGGGGCTGGGGACCCCTGCCGTAAAGCAAGAGCTTTCCTTTTACCCAATTTCTTTATTCAGGTATTTATTGATATCAATATAGACTAATGTGCAATAATTTATTCTGAGTTATCCATTGCTATCATTTTGTGATGCAGATCCCAGATTTAGCTGTAGGAGGCCCTTCAAGTTGACTCTTGTTTCTCCTTGCCTCCCTTTTCAGTATATTTTATTATATATTATGTGAATACTGGTTAACATTGAGACTTCAATGTTTACATGTTTCATGGCTGGAAATCAGTGTTGGCTTTGCAACACTGTCATCTACTAAATAATTTGAGCCTTGGAATTCTCAGAAAATGGGGACACGGATACCATCTCAGGAGCAGAATGGCGATGCAATGACATGATGGCTGTAGAGAACTCATAGTGGACACTAAATAACATTTCAGGCCCCCTTTCCTTCTCTGTAGTACTTGGAATGTATGTTTTTGCTGTATCTCTGACAGATATATGATGACAGATAACTATTAGTTATGTGTGGCAATACCTGAAGTGAACTGAGGCAAATATCCTGATGAAGGTCACTTTTTTTTTTGAGATGGAGTCTCGCTCTGTAGCCCAGGCTGGAGTGCAGTGTCGAGATCTCAGCTCCCTACAACCTCCATCTCCCGGGTCTCGGTTCAAGCAATTCTCCTATCTCAGCCTCCCAAGTAGCTGGGATTACAGATATGAGCCACCATGCCCAGCTAATAAGGTCACTTTTAAAGAAGTTTAGCTATTGGAATCTCTTGAGTCCACAGGCCTAAACAATAATACTCTAGCAATTCATATGTATTGATTGTTGTGTATTTCTGATGTTACCCTGTGGTGAGAATCCTAAGATGGTCCCTAAGATTCTGATTCCCTGGTGTAACATCCAATTATTTGTTCAAAAAAAAAAAAAAAAAAAACAGAAAGGAAAGAAAAGAAAAGAAAAAATGCTAGTTGAGGCATTACTGTGAAGAATTTTGCAGATGTAACTGTTTGGATCTGTGTCCCCACCCAAATCTCATGTTGAAATATAATCCCCAATGCTGGAGGTGGGGCTTGGTGGGAGGTAATTAAATCATGGGGGTGGTTTCTCATGGTTTAACACCATCCCCCTTGGAGCTGTCATCATGATAATGAGTTCTCATAGATCTGATTGTGTGTGGCACCTCCTTCCACTTCCTCCTGCTCCTGCTGTGTGAAGTGACTCACTCCCCCTTTGCCTTCCACCATGATTATAAGTTTCCTGAGGCCTCCCCAGAAACAGAAGCCACTATGCTTCCTATACAGCCTGTGGATCTGTGAGCCAATTAAACCTCTTTTCCTTGTAAATTACCCAGTCTCAGGTATTTCTTTATAGCGGTTCAAGAATGGAATAATTACAGTCCCAAGCTAGTTGACCTTAAGGAGATTATCCAGGTGGGTCTAATCTAATCACATGAGCCCTTTCAATAAGGCTGGAATGGACAGAGACAGGAATACAAAGAGAGGCAAAGTGTGCAAGGGATTTGATGTAAAAGTAATTCCCAGGTCAGGCGTGGTGGCTCACGCCTGTAATCCCAGCACTCTGGGAGCTTGAGGCAGGCAGATCACGAGGTCAGGATATCGAGACCAACCTGGCCTACATGGTGAAACACTGTCTCAAAAAAAAAAAAAAAAAAAAAAGTAATTCCCCTGGTGGCTTTGAATTTGGAAGGAGGCAGGGGCAAAAACCTGAGAGTGACTTCTAGGAGCTGAGAGAGTCCTAGCAGCCAGTCAGCAAAGAAACAGGGACTTCAGCCCTACAATTTCAAAGATCTAGATTCAGTCAATAAACTGAATGAACTTGAAAGTGTATTCTTCCCAAGAGGCTCCAGAAAAGAACACAAACTAGCTGGTGCCTTAATTTCAACTTTGTGGGGTTTTTTTTCCCCTTAAGAGACAGAATCTGATGAACTCAAGGGAAATCAAAAACAAAAACAGTCTCACTCTGTTACCTAGGCTTGAGTGCAGTGGTGCTATCATAACTCACTGCAGTCTGGAACTCCTGGGCTCAAGCCATCCTTCTGCCTCAGCCTCCTAAGTAGCCATACTCAGGACCTCAGGTATGCACTACCATGCCCAACTAATTTTTTTTTTTGTAGGTAGGCCCAGGCTGGTCTCAAAGGCCTGACCTCAAGTAATCCTCCTGCCTCAGCTTCCCAAAACACTGAGATTACAGGCATAAACCACTGAACCCAGCCTAACTTTGTGATCTTCGAAATAGTAATTCTGCACCTAAAATAATATGTTAAATAATCAGAAAACAAGACTCAAATTTATGTCACAGTGTTATATGTAATAGTAATCCATTAGAAGTAAACAAAAAAAATAGCTTTTAGGCTGGGCATGGTGGCTCATGCCTATAATCCCAGCAATTTGGGAGGCCAAGGTGGGACAATTGCTTGAACCCAGGAGTTTGAGACCAGCCTGAGCAACATAGGGAAACCTCATCTCTACAGAGCTGGGTGTGGTGGCACATACCTGTGCTCCCAGCTACTGGGGAGGCTGAGGTGGGAGGATCACTTGGGCCAGAAGGTCAGGAATGCAGTGAGCTGTGATTGTGCCATAGCACTCCAGCCTGGATTACTAAGTGAGACCATGTCTCAAAAATACAGCTAGTGTTTGACTTATGACCACGACTGGTTCCGACGGACCGGTCGTAACATAATTTGGTCGTAAGTTGAGTAGGCTATATGCACGCGGAGATGGTAGTGCTGCTGGAAGCTGGTCTGCACTGTCGTACACCCAGCTGGGCAACGTTTGCGCTGCCAGACGCGGAGCAGTTGTGGCTAGCGATTGTGGTCGTAAAGTCGAATGGTCGTAAGTTGCATAGGTCATAAGTCGATCAATACCTGTAAATAAATAAATAACTGTTTTAAGAGAATGAATGCATAATTAAAATACATAAAGTGGAATGTAATGAGATGGTAAGATGGTGTTTTAAAAAATTTTAATGGTATAGAAAATGCTTAAAAGTAAGTGTGAAAAAAGGACTTTCAGAGTTGATCAAGTAAGTTACTATATCCCATGTATCTCTCTAATTACAGGTAAAAGCAGCCAGGCACAGGGCTCACAGCTGTAATCTCAGCACTTTGGGAGGCCAAGGTCACTTGAGGTCAGGAATTCAAGACCAGCCTGGCCAACATGGTGAAACTCTGTCTCTACTAAACTTACAAAAATTAGCCAGGTGTTGTAGTGCAGCTTGTGATCCCAGCTACTTGGAAGGCCGAGGCACAAGAATCGCTTGAACCCAGGAGGCAGAGGTTGCAGTGAGCCGAGAGCTGAGATAGCACCACTGCACTCCAGCCTGGGAGGCAGAGCAAGACTCTGTCTCAGAAAAAAACAAACAAACACACAAATAAAAGCTCTGGTTAGACTAGACCTGTAGTCTCTGAAAAGTAAATGAAAGCATAACTGGATTAGGAATGGAAGTTGAATTGGGCAAAGAAACTCATGTAAAGTTGAGTTTTCTGGTTTCGTTTTTTCCTGTCTCTCCAAGCTCTGAACCAAGAGTGAACGCCTACCAGAACTGCAGTATGAACAGCAGAAATTGATTTTAAAAACTCATCTTTTTTTTTTTTTGAGACACAGTTTTGCTCTTTTTTGCCCGGGCTGGAGTGCAGTGGCATGATCTCGGCTCACTGCAACCTCCACCTCCTAGGTGTAAGCAATTCTGCCTTAGCCTCCCAGGTAGCTGGCATTACAGGCGAACACCACCATGCCCAGCTAATTTTGTATTTTTTGTGGAGACCGGGTTTCACCATGTTGACCAGGCTGGTCTCAAACTCCTGACCTCAAGTGATCTGCCTGCCTCAGCCTCCTAAAGTGCTGGGATTACAGGCATGAGCCACCGCGCCCAGCCAAAAACCTATCTTTTTTGGTCAGGAGACCAAGAAAGGGGTAACTACTTTGAGCAAGAGAGCAAGAGGAATTCTGGAGAGGAGAGAAGTGGATTAGAGATCCCATGATTCTGTTTATAAACTGGTAATGGTCCTGGCCTCTTCCCTGAGGTACAGATACAGGGGACAGATTGAAAGCCACCTAGCAAAGGCTTTGAGAACCAAACTGCGGTATAATCTGCTGTCCGAGCTCCATACTAACGTCAGTGTGATACATGTATGGGACAGTCCCAAGGCAGCATAGCCACAGCTTTGAAAACTTAAGTGACATTAGAACCGTGTTCACAGAAGAACAGATAGAACTTAAGCCTGAACCTAACTGGGTTGATTACTCATTTAAAAATCAATATTCTCCAGAGGATTTTAATAAGATCCAGATTCTCACAACATAATATTCAAAATGTCCAGGACCCAATCCAAAATACTTGACACACAAAGAATCAGAAGAATTTGACCAGTTTTCAAGGGAAAAGACAATCAACAGATGCCAATCCCAAGATGACACAAATGTTAGAATTATCAAGATTTTAAAGCTATTATAATGCATAAAAAATAAACTTAATGAAAGACAAAATTTTTCAGAAGAATCAACTATAAGAAAAAATCAAATGGAAATTTTAGAAGAAAAAATTACAGTATATAATATAAAAGATTCAGTACATGTGCTAAGTAGTAGAATTGAGAAGACAGAAGAAATCAGTGAACTTGAAGATAGCCCAATAGAAATTATGCCATTTGACTGGTTATATACCCAAAGGATTATAAATCATTCTATTATGGAAGACACATGCACACATATGTTTATTGCGGCACTGTTTACAATAGCAAAGACTTGGAGCCAAACCAAATGCCCATCAATGATAGACTGGATAAAGAAAATGTGGCACATATACATCATGGAATACTATGCAGCCATAAAAAAGGATGAGGTCATGTCCTTTGCAGAGACGTGGATGAAGCTAGAAACCATCATTCTCAGCAAACTAATACGAGAACAGAAACCAAACACTGCATGTTCTCACTCATAAGTGGGAGTTGAACAATGCACATGGACACAGGGAGGGAAACATCACACACCAGGGCCTGTTGGGGGGTGGAGGGTAGGGGAGGGATAGCACTGGGAGAAATATTTAATGTAGATGACGGGGTGATTAATGCAGCAGACCACAATGGCACATATATAACTATATAACAGCGTGCACATTCTGCACATGTACCCCAAAACTTAAAGTATAATTTAAAAAAAATTATACCATTTGAAAAACAGGAAGAAAAAAGATTTAAAAAAGAACAGAGCCTCATTAACCTTTAAGACAATATCAAAATGTACAGTCATGTCATTGGTGTTCCAGATATTACAAACAACTTTATTCCTATAAATTTGATTACTTAGATCAAGTGGACAAATTTCTTTAAAGGGGTAAACTGCCAAGACTTATTAAAGAAGCAAATAGATAACCTGAACAGTCCTAGGTTTATTTTAAAAATTGAATTCATAGCTTAAAATGTTCCAATAGTAAAACTCCAGACTCATATAATTTCACTGGAAAATTTTACCAAACATTTAAGGAAGAAATAATATACTATTTCTCAGAAAAATAGTAGGAAATACTTTCCAGTTCACTTTGGGAAACCAGTATTACTTTGATACCAAAACCAGACAAACCTATTACAAGAAAAAGAAAGCTAGAGATCAATACCCCTCATGAACATAAACACAAAAATCTTCTACAAAATATTAAAAAAATATAACAATATATTAAAAGGACAGTATATAAAACGATATGTATCTCTCTCTGGACTACTAGAATAAGTGTAATACATATAAACATTATTATATGTCCTTATAATAAGCTAACACTGTTTTTTGTTTGCCTGTGCATTTTATAATAAGTGTAAAATATATAAACATTATTATTGTGTCCTTATGATAAGTTAACACTGTTTTTTGTTTGCCTGTTCATTTTATTTTTTAGTCCAAGATTTTATTACACCTGGACATTTTATTAGAATATTTCTAAGGTCTAATGAGTATTTTGAACACTTGGAATTTTAAAAATAGTATTGCTTTTAATATTTAGAATTTTTAAAATAGTATTGCTTTCCACCTAATAGCTCATATTTTTAATCAACTCATTAAAATACGTTGGCTTGCCCTTTAGATGAAAGATGGTAATTATCAGAATTACAGACGGCATTAATACATAATTCTGTAATGCTTATTAAAATTTGAAGACAATATTTTTGATTTTATTAACATGATAGGTTTTTACATTTCAGCTTGTAAAACTGCAGGTGCAAAAGTGTGGCTGTATTCAATAGTGTCTAAAAGCATTCCCACCCTAAGCTTTCCGGGCATTATTTGATTGCTGTGTTCCATTGTTAAACAAGCAGCTGTAAAGTCTAGCAGGCAAAGTTGTTAACCTAGTACATAACTCTTTATCTGTACGTGAGTAATCCACTGATTAATTTATATATAATGAATACTGCTTTTACGATTATTTAAATGATACGTGCTCATTGTGGAAATTTACAAAGACAGAAAAAATAAAAATCTCATTTCCCAGAGACAACCACAGTTAATATTTTGGCTTATTGTTTCTTACTTATAGTTATACACATATATTTGAATTCATCATTATTTCTTTGTTTAATCAAAGTAATATATGGACATGGCTAAAACTATAATTTTTTCTCCAAATTTACATGATTTTTAGAGCACTTTGTTTTTCTTCAACTTTTTTTTAGATTTAGGGGCTACATGTGCAAGTTACCTGGGTATATTGCACGATGCTGAGGTTTGGGGGTGCAAATAAGCCCATCACTCAGGTACCGAGCATAGAACCCAATAGTCATTCAACTTTTGCCCCTTGCCCACCCTTCCCCCCAGAAGACCTCAGTTTCTATTGTGCCATCTTTATATCCATAAGTACCCAATGTTTAGCTCCCACTTACGAGTGAACACTCTAATACTCACGCTTCATTCATATTTTCAGTAAAATTTTCGGGTGTTTTAAAGGGAAATATGTTTTGGCATACTTGATCTTTAGAAGACATTGAATATTACCAAGTACTTACTTAGAATAAATTAAATCTACTATGATTGTGATTATGGTTGAATGTAACACATAAGTGATGTTTCCTGCTAGGAAAACTGCTCTAGAAGCCTTCTTATGACTTGGCATCACTGAGTGATATTTGGTCCAACAAGGCCATAGTTATGGTTATGTGACGGCCATTTTCTGAGGGCTAGTTTGTTTTATAGCACCATCAGTACTCCACAGTAATGGAGTCATAAGTGGAGGGTAACACTTGATAAACAGCAAAGATGAGCTTTAAAAAAATTATCTTACACTTAATGACCAGCAATTAAAATAATAAAACAAGATCCATAGCAAAATTGTGCACAGGTCAGAGAAAATGTGACAAAGAAAATTCTCTATTTATTTTATTTTATTTTTGTTTTTCTTTACTCTTTTGTCCCCATCGTTAAGCACTTTTTTCTATTTATTTTTTGTTTTTCTATTATTTATTTATTTATTTATTCTAGAAAATTCTCATAATATTTTGTGAAAAGAACAAATAGGAATATACCTGGTCAAGTTTGACTTTTCTCTAGAATTTTGCAAATCCTAGAACCATGCATATATCAGTGTAATATGTTGATGGATTAAAATCAAAAATGAATATGAATCATCCATATTAATATATAATTGTTCAGTTGTCAACAAGTGCATGTTCTCAGATAATTACCTAATAGGGTTATCTTGTCTGTCTTTCAGGTGGTTGGGACATACTTAAGGGTGAGGATTCGGTCTCCTGATCACCCATCTCTATGAATCTCTGGCTGTCATTCTAGAAAAAAAATCATTCCTTTTTTTCTTGGAGAAATAAGCCAATTAAAACAAATAAAGAAAAAAGAAAAAGTCATTCTTGAAATACAGAAAAATCATTCTTAAAATCAATAACTTGATTTGACTTTTTTTTTTGAGACGGAGTTTAGCTCTTGTTGCCCAGGCTGGAGTGCAATGGTGCTACCTCGTCTCACCACAACCTCGGCCTCCTGGGTTCAAGCGATTCTCCTGCCTTGGCCTCCGGAGGAGCTGGGATTAGAGGCATGCACCACCATACCCGGCTAATTTTTTATATTTTTAGAGATGGAGTTTCTCCATGTTGGTCAGGCTGGTCTCAAACTCCTGACTTCAGGTGATCTGCCCACCTTGGCCTCCCAAAGTGCTGGGGTTACAGGTGTGAGCCAAGGCGCCCCACCCATTTTTTACTAAGACAAATCTTTCCAATCTTTCTTGATTTCTCTTGATCTCTGTGACATGTGTCCAAGTAGAAATTCTCCCTGTACCTTCCCCACCTTGGTTTTAGAGAATGCTGTCCTCCCTTCTTTTCTCTCTGACCACTCTTCTGCTTCCTACCATTTCTATAACTTAAGTGAGGTGTTGGTCCTAGGTATGTGATAATAGTTTTCTGTCTTCTCTCTTAATATCTCAAAAATTGCCATTGCTTCAGTGGACATGTCCAGACTAATAATTCTAAAATAAATCTATTACTTCAGCCCCGAGACTTCCCCAGCCTGAGAGTCCTATGTGCTAAACATTTACAACAACCACTGAGTCCAGTTCAATAATTCTATGCTTGTCTGTGATTATTCTCACCAAATTATCTTCCCATTCTCATGTCCCGATTTCTAGCAATGATCCAATTACCCACTGTCTTACCAAAGCTTGAAACTTCAATGTCATATTTTATTCAACTCTCTGTCTTATGGTCCCTTCCCACTCACTAGTATATCTATTAATAATTATTACCCAAACTTCAGTGGATTTTTTCCTGCATTAAAAAGCCTTTTCTTGCCAGGCATGGTGGTTCATACCTATAATCTCAGTATTTTGGGAGGTCAAAGCAGGAGGATCTCTTGAGCCTAGGAGTTCAAGATCCAGCCAGGGCAATATAGTGAGACCTTGTCTCCACAAAAACCTTAAAAAATTAGCAGAGCATGGTGTTATGTGCCTGTAGTCCCAGCTACTGGGGAGGCTAAGACACAAGGATCACATGAGCCTGGGAGGTGGAGGTTGTAGTGAGCCAAGATTGCACCACTGAACTCCCAGCTACTGGAGGCTGAAGCAGCAGAATCGCTTGAACCCGGAAGGCAGAGGTTGCAGTGAGCCTAGGTTGTGCCATTGCACTCCAGCCTGGGCAACAGAGGTTGAACAGGGTTGAGACAGGGTTTCATCTCAGGAGTTGAACTAGGTTGAGACAGAGTTTCAATTCGGGAGGCTGAAGCAGAAGAATTGCTTGAACCCGCAAGGCAGAGGTTCAACACGGTGAAATCTTGTCTGCATCTGCCATGCATTGATTTCTTAAAAGTAACCTGGCAATTCCAGGTGAATACCTCAGGAATGATGATAAGAACTCTGAATCATTGATCTACTTCTAAATCAGCAATCTAAGGGCGAGCAGGAAAGTGACGTTTAAAAGTTTATAGCATAATAAATAAACACTACTGACAACTAGCTCTTAAGTTCTTTTTACAGCACAATATTTGAGACCCAGTTTTGACTCTCGTTGGCCACTTGGCAGGAAATGTACAATCTATGTCGCCCTGTTGGTGGGGTGGGGTGGAACTCCACGGCATATCCTAAGAGAAGCCATGTATTTGCAATATAACCTCAGGCTCCTGCTCACAAGATGGTAGACAGAATTTACCTAAATATAATAAATCTGCCATTTCTCTGATCTGGGGGTGTTTTTTTTTGTTTTGTTTTTTCTTTGAGATGTATCTATGAAGAACTGATGGTGTAGTATAATAATTGCTATTCACAACAACCATTTAAAGAAACCTTTGACGACTTTTTAGCGCCTCTAAGTTATGTATACGCATTAATTTGTCCTTCCCCTTTTTTTCATGCCCTTGGTCTCCAGAAGAGTACTTACAATTCAAAAGAACATGTCCAGGCACAGTGGCTCACGCCTGTAATCCCAGCACTTTAGGAGGCCGTGGCAGGTGGATCATGAGGTCAGGAGTTCGAAACCAGCATGGGCAACATGGTGAAATCCTGTCTCTACTAAAACACAAAAAATTAGTTATGCGTGGTGGCAGATATCTGTAATCCCAGCTACTGGGCGACAGAGCGAGACTCTGTCTCCAAAAAAAAAAAAGAACATTTAAGTTCTTAGAAATGACCACAGTTGGCTGGGCATGGTGGCTCACACCTGTAATCCTAGCACTTTGGGAGGCCACGGTGGGTGGATCACCTGAGGTCAGGAGTTCAAGACCAGCCCAGCCATCATGGTGAAACCCCATCTTTAAAAAAAAAAAAAAGAAAGAAATGAGCATAGTTGGGAAGACAAACAAGGCTGAGGGAACATAGATCCTGTTAATGTTACTTATAAACCTTTGGAGCTTTAAGAAAGAGTGTCTAATTAATAATCTGTCTTTTAATGTAGGGCTCAGAAATGAAAGGTAAAAATAGAACATTTTATAACAAAATATTCTGCACCACATGAAGTGAAGGTGGTGTTTCGTAAAATGGGAATTGTTGTTCCTGCTTGGCAGGGATGGAAACTGACATTCAAGGAGGTTAGGAATGTGCTAAAGGTTGCATGAATCCCTAAGTCAGTTGTCAAATTCAGATCTTGTTTTATTTATTTATTTTTTTTTTGAGATGGAGTCTTGCTCTGTTGCCCAGGCTAGAGTGTAGAAACATGACCTCAGCTCACTGCAACCTCCACTTCCTGGGTTCCAGCGAATTCTCCTGCCTCAGTCTCTGGAGTAGCTGGGATTATAGGTGGATGCCACCATGCCCAGCTAATTTTTTTTTGTATTTTTAGTAGAGACGAGGTTTCATCACGTTGGCCAGGCTGATCTCAAACTCCTGACCTCAGGTGATTCGCCCTCCTCAGCCTCCCAAAGTGCTGGTATTACTGATGTAAGCTGCTGTGCGTGGCCAGATCTTGTTTTAGATTTCGTGTTCTCTCTATTGCATATAAACTGCTCCATTCTAAATATCAATCAATCAATCAAAATATTTTAGAACAGTAGTAAAAAATAACCACTAATAAAATTTGCAAAAGTTCTAAATACAATTTTACTTAGAATAACCTAACACTGGACCGAGCATGGTGGCTCATGCCTGTAATCCCAGCCATTTGGGAGGCCAAGGCAGTTGGATCAGCTGAGGCCAAGAGTTCTAGACTATCCTGGCCAACATGGTGAAACCCCATCTCTACCGAAAATACAAAAAATTAGCCGGGCGTGGTGGTGTGCGCCTATAATCCCAGTTACTTAGGAGGCTGAGGCAGGAGAATTGCTGGAACCTGGGAGGCGGAGGTCACAGTGAGCCGAGATCTCCTGCACTCCAGCTTGGGTGACAGGAGGGAACTCCATTTCTCAATAAATAAATAATTAATTTAAAAAATTAAAATTTGAACTTTTATTAAAAAGTTGAATTTAGGTTGCTAACTGCCAGCTAAGTGGGCACTGTATTCACAACACACATGCCCAGGGTTGATAAGGTTCCCTTCGCTGATCTTCCTCAGCTGGAGAGCTCAAACAGATGACAACAGGAGTGTTAATCATTTCCTTACTAAGCAATCTTAGTCACAGGTTCCTGCTAAAAGTGAAATCACTCCCTCGGGTTTAAACACAGTTGAAAACGTTTAACTTAGTTGTAGTTTCTTCCTTCTAGGTTAAGCACATGGAAATTTGTTTGGCAATTCTTTTTACAGCGTTATTTCCATTTGTTACTCCCACAAGCTGGAGTGTATCTGATTGTGTGGTGCATGGAAACTTCAGGACAAAACTCAATGGCCGAAGGCTGAGTGAAATTTACCCTGACTGTAGTTATGAAGAGGGTAAGTGAATAAACCTCTTTGTTGCTCTTATGTTTATTTTCCCTTATGCTAGATTTTATACACCACAAAATGCACAAAGTATAATCTTGCAATTATAGTTAACCATTTAGATTTTCTTGATAACTATGTTTAAACGATCACAGGCTAAAACCAAGAAATTAAAATGCACAATGAAGCATGCATGGCAAAATTGCTTCAGTTTTTTCTTGGAAAAAAATTGTTTTTATTAATTAAACTGCTTGCTTCGTTAATTGAACAGTTACCGAAATGTCTTTCTGCATTGATGTAATATTGGACTATTCAGTAAATAGACTAGACGCAATTTTATGGGAACAAAAAGACATAAATAATTTTATTATTGGAAATAAGCTGGAAACTGAATGGAACATCTTGAGGCAGGATTGAAATGTCAAATAATTTTGGTTCAAATAGAAATATTATTTTATGGCTGTGTGTTTCTATTTAGCAAATGATTTTTTTGTTTGTTTCTTGAAATCTATTTGAAATAGATTTTTCATGACAGTTTGATAAAGAAAATCTATATCAATATCTCAATTATTTTCTTTTCTGAAAAGGAAAATTATATTTGGTTATAACAGAAGGAATTTCATTAGAAAAATACTGCTTCTTTTATTGCTCATTCAATTGTGATAATATTTATTTTAAGAAAAATACAGATTATTCTTCTTTGAGGCATGAACAGTGCTGGGCACATAGAAGACTTTGTGGAAATAGCTATAGATTATTTATCTTTTTAAAAAAACACGGAATTTATACTAATGGATTTTAGAAGGTATGTTTAAGTCGTTTATATATGATCTTATTAAATATTCAATAAATCAGTAGTGAATCAAAAAGGAAGAAGACAGACTTTTTACCTGTAAGGAATTTAAATTACATCTTTCCTACTAGGATTCAAAACTAAATTTGCACTTTTCTTCTGAGTGTTTAAAAAATTATAGGGACTATAAATTATTTTATTTTGTTTATTTATTCATTTATTTTGAGACAGAATCTCACTCTGTCACCCAGGCTGGAGTGCAGCGGTACAATCTTGGCTCACTGCAACCTTTGCCTCCCAGGTTCAAGTGATTATCCTGCCTCAGCTTCCTGAGTAGCTGGGATTATAGGTGCATGCCACCACGCCCAGCCAATTTTTGTATTTTTAGTAGAGACGGAGTTTCATCGTGTTGGTCAAGCTGGTCTTGAATTCCTGACCTTGTGATTTGCTGGCCTCGGCCCCCCAAAATGCTGGGATTACAGATGTGAGCCACTGAGCCCGGCCAGTGATAACATTTTTTTTTACAACAACATTGCCGATTATTATAAAAACCTGGAAACAACCAAGTCTTAATGAACAGAGTAGTGGTTAAATACAATGAAATATTACATACCTCATAAAAAAAGAATGAAGTCAATCTATATTTAAAAATATGAAAACAGTCTAAGTGATATTGCTAAGGAAAAAAGCAAGTTTCAAAAAATAGTATAGTATATTACTATTTTTTATGCAAATGAATAAATACCAGTATTTACATTTACAATGTTTGTAGGAATAGTCATCAAACCATTTAAAGTGGTCTTTTTGGGGGATTAAATGAGAAAGTTTACTTTTTACTTTGTAGACACTAGAAAGTAATTGATAGGGATTTTGTTTTATTTATTGCTAAAACCTCAGTGTCTTCAATAGTGCCTGGCACCTAATAGGCACACAATAAATAATGTTGAATGAATAGATTTCTGCAATATTTATTTATTTATGTTGTAATATTTAAAAGCATAAAAATTAGCATGATCAATTTGTAAGCAGATAAAATCCAAAAAATACCTTTTTAAAAAATATTAAAACAAATGGTAGAACTACTTTTTTTTATTTTAATTTAATTAAATGTAATTAATTAATTGATTTTTATAGAGATAGGATTGCACTATGTTTCCCAGGCTGGTCTCGAACTCCTGGGCTCCAGTGATCCTTTAGCCTCAACCTCCCTAAGTGTTGGGATTACAGGCATGAGCCACCATACCCAGACAGAACCACTTTCAAAGCTTCTACTCCCTCTTCTCTTTATGTTACTTCTTCTTTCCCACTTTTTGCAGGACGTTCTCTCCTTTTTCTTTTCTTTTTTTTTTTTTTTTTTGAGGCAGAGTCTCACTCGTCACTCAGCTGGAGTGCAGTGGCACGATCTCGGCTCACTGCAACCTCCCCTCTTAGATTCAAGTGATTCTCCTATCTCAGCCTCTCAAGTAGCTGGGATTACAGGAACCTGCCACCATGCCTGGCTAATTTTTCTATTATTAGTAGAGACGAGGTTTCACCATATTGGCCAATCTAATTTCGAAATCCTAACCTCAGGTGATCCACTGGCCTCAGCCTCCCAAAGTGCTGGATTACAGTTGTGAGTCACCACACCTGGCCCACTCCCTCCCTTTTCCAGCTAATTTTTGATCAAAGGTAAATAAAAATATTATGGTGACTGTGTTTACTTAAGATTTTCTGCCTAGGCTTTTTACTTTGGCTTTGATGTCCATCCTTGGGAACTCATACATCAAACATCCCAGATTTCTGCTTATCTTTTTTGTTTGTTTGAGATGGAGTTTCTCTGTTGTTGCCCAGGCTGAAGTGTAATTGCGTGATCTTGGCTCACTGCAACCTCCGCCTCCCAGGTTCAAGTGATTCTCCTGCCTCAGCCTCCCAAGTAGTTGGGACTACAGGCATGTGGCACCACGCCTGGCTAATTTTGTATTTTTAGTAGAGACAGGGTTTCTCCTAGTTGGTCAGGCTGGTCTCGAACTCCCGACCTCAGGTGATCCGCCTGCCTTGGCCTCCAAAAGTGGTGGGATTACAGGCGTAAGCCACCTTGCCCAGCTAGTTTCTACTTATCTTTTTCTTTTTTTTTTTTGAGACGGAGTTTCACTCTTGTTACCCAGGCTGGAGTGCAATGGCGCGATCTCGGCTCACTGCAACCTCCGCCTCCTGGGTTCAGGCAATTTTCCTGCCTCAGCCTCCTGAGTAGCTGGGATTACAGGCACGCACCACCATGCCCAGCTAATTTTTTGTATTTTTAGTAGAGACGGGGTTTCACCATGTTGACCAGGATGGTCTCGATCTCTTGACCTCGTGATCCACCCGCCTCGGCCTCCCAAAGTGCTGGGATTACAGGCTTGAGCCACCGCGCCCGGCCTCTACTTATCTTTTTATGTGCATGACATCTTTCCAATATCATGGCCAACTGTGAAGAATACAGACTGTCTTGTGACCCTTTCTTTCCCCGATGCCTAGCACAGGGCCTCATACGCAGTAGGAATATGTGTTTTTATTTTTTATTTTTTTGCTGGATATGCTTTTTACAAACATTTGTGCCATTCTTAATGACGGTATACTGCTATAGTCCTTCCTTCTAGACCATGTATTGTATCCAATAGACACTGAATATATGTTTGTTGAATGAGTGGTTGATGCTTGACTCTGGCACATAATCTCTGTGTATAGGAATAAAGGTTAGATTTAGTTCTGAAGGAGATGGAAGGAGCCTGTATTGACTTGGGATTTTTTGGATTGCCAGTAACAGAACACTTGATAAAATTTGGCAGAAGCAGAAACAAAAGAGAATTTATTGGCTCAAATATCAGTTTAGTGGTGCACCTGGCTTGAGAAATAGCAAAACACTGGCTCAAAATGACCTGTCTCTTTGTCTGTCTGTTATTCCATTCTCAGACAGGCTTTTTCCTTGAGGTTGTAAAATAGCTGCCAGAAACCCAGAAGCCATATTTGCTGTTTCCAATCCAGCAGAAAAATATGCATGTCTTTGTTCAGAAAGAAAATCATGACGCTTTCTCAGAGTGAATGAACTCTAATCAACACTAACTATGGCCAGAGAAGTCAATGTCCTGGTTTTATGAGCTTCTAGGATCCAAGCCTCAAGCTTTACCGCTGGATGAAAGGTGGGAAAGAGGTGGATCCCCAAATAAAAATCAAGGCAGTTGCCATATCAGGAATGGATATCTGGAAGTTAAGTAATAAATGTCAATGGCATTTAACAATAAATCAATGACATTAAACAATAAATGTAAAACACGATGATGGTTATTTCATTCTCTTCTGTTCTACTCTCCCTAAGTGTATTCAAATACGAGTAATTAACATGTGCAAGAACCTAATCACTTCTAGCTCCATAAAGGGGTACATATAGGTACTAACTGTTAAAGAGGAGGCATATGGAAAGGGAAAGAACCAGCTGTCAAAAGAAGTATCAGGGAGGATATATAGCAGTTTCAAAGGTACCTGAAATTGTACTTTGGATATAGTAGATTCCTAATTAATATTTGCTGATTTATTTAAAGGAGGAAAAGAACATGACTGGGCAAAGAGGGGATATTTGTTTTCAGCCTACTGTGTACTGGGCATGATGTTCAGCTCTCAATATACAAATCTCAATCTTCATAGAATTTAAAAAAAAAAATCTTCATTTACATTCAAGAGATAAAGGTTCAGAAAAGCTAAGTAACTTGCCAAAAGATCAACTAATGAGTAAAACAAGTCTGTTGGGCTCTGAGTTTCGTACTGTTTTTACAATACTACAATTGTTAAAATTAGTTATGGGTTGAAAAATAAACTCATATATTAGCTGTGGCAACTCAATTTACCTGACTAAAGAATAGAGTACAGACCAGGCACAAAGGCAGTTGAAAACTGACAAAAAGTAGCATCATTCAGAGCAGGGGTTGGTAGGGTAGGGCCTGTGGAACAAATCTAACCTACTGAATGCTTGTGTAAATATAACTTCATTGGAACACAGTCACATTCGTTTGTTTATCTATTGTCTACGGCTGCTTTTGCATTACAAAGATCCAGCTGAGTATCCCTGTAGCTGAGTAGTTGCAACAGGCACCATATGGCTCATGAAGACTAAATATTTACTATCTAGCACTTCAAAGAAAAAGTGTGTGAACTTATGATCCAGTATTTACATTTTTATGTGATCAGTTATTCTCAGAAGGGATGAGGTTGCTGTTATCAATCCAGGACTGATGACAATTCTTGTGGCTGCATGTGTGACATTGTCCCAAGCATTAATACATTCATCTATTCAATAAACCATTACTGAGCACCTACAATGTGTTGGACAGTATGAACTCATAGTCTATTGTGAAGATTAAAGAAGACAGTTGGAATATAGTGCAATAAATTCTACAGTGAAAAATAGGATACTAAAAATATGATACCGTCTCTCTCTCTGCCCCTAGGCTTCGTAAAGGCAGGTTTTGGTTTTGCCCATCATTGTGAGCTCAGCCCTTGGCAGAGGGCCTAGAAGGCAGTAGGGGATCAAATATTAAATATTTGATGAGTGAACTAATGAATCAATTAATGTGATAGAGATAAGCACAGGTTGCCAAAGGAACAAATATAATCTAGACTATGATGGGATGAAGTCAGGCTATGAAGTTGAAGAAGTGGTAGAACTGAAAGGAGAAAAGGCTGAAAGTGGGGTGGTCAGCAAAGAGGGAAGTGTTATAGTAAAAGTTCAGTGGAACCTCTTGGGACAAGGTGTACCCCTGTGCAGCTGGAGGAAAAGAGGACTAAGGTCCTGAGCCATTTGATGGGAGATTTGATGTGGAATATAACAAAAAATTATCCAGTTCCCGACTGGACAACCTCCAAAGGCTTTCTGCTGATGAAAGGATGAAATGAAGATTTCTTGGTGAAGTCTTCAATCCTCTGTACTTTATTCCAAACTGATTCAATCTTCTTTTTTAAAATTATATTTTCAAAATTAAATAGAGATGGGTTCTCACTATGTTGCCCAGGCTGATCTCGAACTCCTGCCTTGGCCTCCCAAAGTGTTGGATTACAGGCATAAGCCACAGCACCCAGCCTGATTCATTCTTACGTCCCTTACTTCCTCACTCAGCTCCAAATATCTGGTTTTAGGCTTCCTGACTGGGTATTTTTCAAATCCTAACTGTCTTTAAAAAGATAGTTCCCCTCCTTGGGATACCCATTCTCCTTTCTCTCTAATCTACATTACTCATTAGATAAGGTCTGATGCCATTATGACCTTTCTGACAGATCTCTCCTACCCACATCAATCTTCACTGATGTCTTTTTTCTTTTTTTTTTTTTTTT
>NW_022436964.1:10183190-10219514 GCF_009761245.1 Sapajus apella
CCCACATCAATCTTCACTGATGTCTTTTTTCTTTTTTTTTTTTTTTTGATTCCTTCACCTGTAACCATCAACCACTTCTTTTTTAAAACAATTTATTTCCTTATTTTTGAGACAGTCTCACTCTGTTGCCCACAACTCACTGTAACCTCTGCCTCCCGAGTTCAAGGAATTCCTCCGCGTCAGTCTCCTGAGTAGCTGGGATTAGACATGCACCACCTCATCCAGCTAATTTTTGTATTTTTAGTAGAGACAGGGTTTCACCATGTTGGCCAGGCTAGTCTCAAACTCCTGACCTCAGGTGATCTACCTGCCTTGGCATCCCAAAGTGCTGGGATTGCAGCCATGAGCCACTGCGTCCTACCCATTCTCTTCTTTTAGACACGGAAGCAGTGCTGCCTCAGATGATTTTGAAATGTCTCATGGGTTAATGCTTTGCATCCACTATTACATTGCAGGTTCCCAGAAACAGGGATCATAAGACATTTCATTTCCCACGTATCCTTTTAGTACCCAGAATAATACGTATGTACACTTAATATTTGAGTAAACACTTAAGCACTTATTGAATAAATAAATGAATGAGTCAGATGAATAAAATGTTACAAGATTGAAAACACTGCTGAAAAAGGAAGTCGGAAAATGGAAAATAACAAGAGAAGATGATAATAGGGCAGGGAAAATAATTTTTACTTTGCAGTTAGAGGTATTCAAAAAAGGTCAAGTTTTAAGGAAAAATATTTAAAGTAGGCATTCAGATGCAGAGAAGTGAGTTAATTACTTTTCAGTTTAGGGCACGTCATGATCATGGATCTATGCAAGTTCTCTCATTTTTATTTATGTATCTATTTGTTCATTTGTTTATATAATCCCCTTTATCTCTATTCTCTACTGTCAGTCCCCTTTATTCCCACAGCAACTATTCTAATATGGGTAACGTGCATCTTCTTCATGTATGTGGTTTTGGAAAATCTGTAGGTTTTTTTTTTTTTTTTAGCAGGTATTGTATTTATTTTTGTAAATATGTTTATATGTTATGGATCTTAATCTACTTTTTACTTTTTTCACTAAACATTAAGGATTTTAGCATCTATACATATTGCTGTGGTATAGTTCTGTTATTTCTAATTGCTACATAATATATACACTCCATGGTGTGAATTCACTCATTGTGCCTGTTTATACCTCAAGTGATGGAAATTAATATTACCTCCAAGCTGGGCGCAGTGGCTCACGCCTGTAATCCCAGCACTTTGGGAGGGTGAGGCAGGTAGATCACCTGAGGTCAGGGGTTCGAGACCATCCTGACCAATATGGTGAAACCCCGTCTTAAAAAATATATATTACCTCCAATTCCCTGTACTACCAACTATGATGAACTTCCTCATACTGTACCTTTACAGATCTAGTGTGAGAATTTGTTTGGGATCTAGATCCAGGAATGGCACTGCTGGATCACAGAGCATATGTTTGTTTAATATGAATAAGAGGTACCAGGTTTCTCTTCCTAGTCTACACACGTATGTTCCTTCCCTGCCCCCGACCCCTGCAACCAATCAAAGAGTGCCTATAAACTATAGTCACCAATGATCACAGGCTGAATGTTACTATCATCTATTTGGGACACAGCAGAAGGGAGCAATGGGGTGTCAGGTGGACTGAGAACAGGAGAGACTCAAAGGGGCCAATAGGTGGCCAGCTCCTCCAGCAGCCTGGAGTGGAATCAGAGAGCCTGGAGGCTCTGGCTTTGCAAGGTAAGGTTGGGCCAGGGCCGGGCAGCAGGAGACCCCAGACCTGATCGTGGGAGCTCATCTGAGCCATGGCTCAGATGCCCAACAGGCGTGCTTTCCTTACTGCCTGCACTTGCCAGTGCTGACTCTGTCGTCTTCCAGGGTATCCTGCCACCCAGTGGCTGCCTCCTGTTCTTCTTCCACATTGGTCTAGTGGGGTCCTTGTCTCCTCTCTCCAGGTCCCCTTGTCTTCATTACACTGCTACACTGCCTCTCCCCCAACCTGGTGCCATGGAGACTGCCAGAATTTGAAGAGGTTGCAGAAAACTGGACAGAAGTCCAGGCAGGGCCACCTCCCCAGACTCTCTATGGGGCACTGTCTTGCCCCCAGTCTGGAATCTGTTCTCTTCCCAGCTTGCACCCAAACCCAGCTTCGACCTTTGTGCTCAGCCCCACCCACTGCTCCAGCTGTCTGGGTCCTGGGGCAGCCCTCTTTTTCACTGGCATCCAGAACCAAACCAGGTCTTCTGGTAAGACCCTAAGGCTGGCGACCTGTTGACCTCACTTGTCATTTATTACTAAGAACTGAGCTCTTGACTGTGTCAAGGTCATGGCACCATAGTCTTTGACCTCTGAGAAGTCCTTGCCACAGTGACCCTCTCCTTGCTCCCTTGAGGGGAGTTGCTCTGCCATTCTGATTGGCAAGAGGCACCATCAGGCTGTGTTCCTGAGACCTCAGTAACACGGGGCCTCCAGGGCCAGCCACCTCGCCCAGCCTCAGAAGACAATTTGAAAAGGCTCCCACTGGCCAAAGATGGGACAAATCACATTTCAGTAACAATGAGAATTGCAACAGACTGTCAATTAGTTATCTATTACTGTACAACAAATTTCTCCAGAACTTTGGTTAAAGCCAACACATTTATTGTATCATAGTTTCGGAGAATCAGGAACCCAGGAGCAGCTTAACTGGTGGTGGTTCTATCTCAAGGTCTCTAATGACACTGCAGTTAGGCTGCGAGCTGGGGATACCTTAATCTGAATCTGGGTCTGAAAGATCTGCTTTCAAACTCACTTATGTAGCTTTTGGCAGGAGACCAGTTCCTCAGGATGTGTGCTGCTTTACAGGGCTGTTGACGACATGGCTTCCCCCAGAGTGAGTACAGAGAGAAAGTGGGAGTTGTCCATTGAGTGCACACCTAATCTCAGAAGTAACACACCATCCTGTCTGCTATGTTTTACTGGTTATATAGACCAATGGTTGTGCAATGTGGGAGGGAACTATACAAGGCTGTGAATGTTATAAGACAGGGATCGTTGGGGACCATCTTGGAAACTGACTACCACTGTCTGAAACTCATCAGATATACTTTAATCTAGGGGTTCACAATAATATTTAAAACAAACAAACAGCTGGGTGCAGTGGCCAGGGCTTATAGTCCCAGCTACTCAGGAGGTTGAGGAAGAAGAATTATTTGAGCCCAGGGGTTTGGGGCTGTAGTGTGCTATCACTGTGCCTGTAAATAGCCATTGCACTCCCGCCTGGGCAATATAGCAGACTCCATATATAAAAACAAACCAACTAGTTGTTCTTCTGACAGAGAACCACACATTGTCTTAAAAACTGGTGAAATAAGAGGAAAGCATCAAGCTTTCCCTATATGAACTGTGGAATTGGGTAACAAAGAATACATGAGTAGATCAGATGTGGTGGCTTGCGCCTGTAATCCCAGCACTTTGGGAGGCTGAGGTGGTGGGATCACATGAAGTCAGGAGTTTGAGACCAGCCTGGCCAACATGGTAAAACCCGTCTCTACTAAAAATACAAAAATTAGCTGAGCGTGGTGGCACACGTCTATAATCCCAGCTACTCCCAGCTACTTGGGAGGCTGAGGGAGGAGAGTCATTTGAACCTGGGAGGCGGAGGTTGCAATGAGCCGAGATTGTGCCACTGTACTCCAGCCTTGGCAACAGAGTGAGACTCTGACTCAAAAAAAACAAAAAGCAAAACAACAACAACAGAAAACAAAGAATAGACAAGTAAACGTTTCTCTTTATAAAATTATTTTAGCTAATGAATGAAAATTAAATAACATGCCAATCGCCCAATCGCGGTAGCTCACACCTGCACTTTGGGAGGACTTTGGGAGGCCAAGGCGGGTGGATCACCTGAGGTCAGGAGTTTGAGACTAGTCTGGCCAACATAGTGAAACCCCATCTCTACTAAAAATACAAAAATATTAGCCGGGTGTGGTGGCACATGCCTGTAATCTCAGCTACTCGGGAGACTGAGGCAGAAGAATCGCTTGAACCCAAGAGGAGTTTGCAGTGAGCCGAGACTGTGCCATCGCACTCCAGCCTGGGTGACAAGAGCGAAATTCCATCTCAAAAAAAAAAAAAAAAAAAAAAAGAAAAGAAAAAGAAAAGAAAATGAAATAACGATTAGAATATTATCCTATTACAAGCCACCTATAAATTAATGAACCTAGGCACTGAGCATTAAATGTTGTTGATAATAAGGATCAGAAACCAGACGTTAAGTGCCATCTGATGAAAGAACACATCACCCATTAGATCTTGCCAAACAGACTGAATTTGAGTCTAATGAAGACTTTAGATTGTCAACTTGCAGGTAGAGAGGTAGGAGGAACATATTGCACTGTTCCCCAAATGCGCAATCAGCAAAATCCATACTGGAGGGAATCTCTATAGGTCAAATGGCTTGGGTTATTCAATAGAAAAAGTGTAAGGAAAAGAGATGGAGAGAAATCCGGACATTAAAAGAAACAACAAAGTCCAATTAAAAAAAAAAATCAAGACTAACTCCAGAAGCAAGGAGTGTACACTTGGTTGATAAAAATCATAAAGAAATGCAAGGAAGGTATAAAAGTCAGAATAGTGGAAGGAAATTATTTCTGAAAAAGTCAAGATGATAGTTATTTTTGAGAGAGGGACAAGACAGTAATTGAGATGTGGTACATGCAGAGAGGCTTCTGGGTGGCTGGCAGTTTTATTTCTTAGCCTGATACATAGTTACAAGAGCGTTTGCCTGGCAATAATTCGCTAAGACATTAATTTGAGTATGGGATTTTTTCTGGATCTGTGCTTTCATTTTACAATAAAAAATTTAAAAAAATTTCTGAAGATAATACATGAATGTAGTAAAATATTCAAAGTGTGTGTATGAAATTCTCTTTCATTTTTAAAAAAGCATAAATGGTAGAATTATAATACTATGCATATATTCTGATCTTTGCTTATTTTACTGAATATTTTATTTTGTAGATCATTCTGTATCAAATATGGCCAGATGGTATAAAAATTACAAAGTCAGTCTCAATTTCTAGGCTAGAACCAATATATTTTAACATATAAATAACAGTTTAAATAAGTGGGTACTTTTTCTTAAGAATATATTCCATTAAGTCAGAAGATGTCTCAATGTAGAGATAGCATGCACATTCATTCTGAAAGTACACATTTCTCATGAAGTTTAAAATTTACCTGTCCTTTTTCCTCCCCAACTTTTCAGCTTAAACAAACCTGCTCACGCTTTGATTCAGACAAGATTACTTGGGGGAAGGGTGGATGGTAGTTAGTAAACTGCTTTTTCAGCATTTCCCTAGATGAACTCTTAGAGATATTTTATGGCAAGCGTTAAAACAACACACTGGTGACTAACCTTTGTGCTTCTTTGTTGATAATGGCCTGTTTCTGATAATAATTAGGATAAAAGGAGACAGATGTACAGGCTTCTACAGCCTTTAAACTGTAATCCTGGGCTAGTAAATATTTTCTAGGCACCAGATTATATTGAGTTTTTTTAAAAAACCAACTTGGCCAAGTGTTTTAGCTATCTATTTCCTTTAATATTTCTTACTTTTTTCAGTCACTTGAATAGTATTTTCTGAGTACCTAGCAAGGAGTTAGCAATGCTTAGTGCCCTAGGGTACAAAGGAAGGAAGTAAAAAGACATAGTGCTTACAGTAGTACTAGGAGATTCAACATATGACACAGCCAGAAAACAAGACCTGGTAGATAGTTACGAGAGCATTTGCCCGGCAAGAATTCACTAAGATGTTAATTTGAGTTATGGAATTTTTCTGAATCTGTGTTTTAGTTTTACAACAAAAAATAAAAAACAACATTTCTGAAGATAATACACAAATGTAGTAAAATATTCAAAAGTGTGTGTGTGTGTGTGTGTGTGTGTAAAATTCCCTCTCTCATTTTAAAAGCATAAATGATAGCATTACAATACTATGCATATATTCTGATCTGAAAACAAGACACTTGGTTCACTACAGCCTCTGCCTCCTGGGTTCAAGTAGTTCTCGTGCCTCAGCCTCCCAAGTAGCTGGGATTAAAGGTGCAGGAGGTCTTGCCCAGGTTGGTATATTTATATATACATTGCATATGTCAATATATATATATATATATATATATATATATATATATATATATATATTTTGTAGTATTTTGGGGAATAGGTGGTATTTGGCTACACGAGTAAGTTCTTTAGTGGTGACTTGTGAGGTTTTGGTACACTCATAACCCAAGCAGTATACACTGAACCTGATTTGTAGTCTTTATATGTTCTACATACATTGTGACTTCAACACACAGACATATATAATACTGTCTTGTTTTCTAACTCCCTGATAGATACTTAGAAAATACTACTAGCCGGGTGTGGTGGTGCATGCCTTTAGTTCCAGCTACTCGGGAGGCTGAGGTGGGAGGATCACTTGAGCCCAGGAGTTCTGGGCTGTAGTGCGCTATGCCAATCGGGTGTCCGCACTAAGTTCAGCATCAATATGGTGACTTCCCGGGAGCAGGGGACCACCAGGTTGCCTAAGGAGGGGTGAACCGGCCCAGGTCAGAAACAGAGCAGGTCAAAACTCCCGTCTGATCAGAGGTGGGATAGCGCCTGTGAATAGCCACTGCACTCTAGCCTTGGCAACATAGCAAGACCCCTGTCTCTAAAAAAAAAAAAAAAAAAATACTATTCGAGTGACTGAAAAAGTAAGAAATATTAATGGAAGTAAAAAGATAGTTAAAACACTTGGTCAAGTTGTTTTTTTAAAAAACTCAATACAATCTGGTGTCTCGAAAATATTTACTAGCCAGGGTGGGCACAGTGGCTCACACCTGTAATCCCAGCACTTTGGGAGGCGGAGATGGGTGGATCAGCTGAGGTCAGAAGTTTGAGACCAGCCTGGCCAACATGGTGACACCCCATCTCTATTAAAAAAAAAAAGAAATAAAAAAAATTAAAAAAAAATATTTACTAGCCCAAGATTACAGTTTAATGACTGTAGAACTGCCACTGCATTCCAGCCTGGGCGACAGAGACTCTGTCTCAAAAACAAACAAACAAACAAACAAAAACACCAAAAAACAAAGGGACTTTCCTTATAAAGGTAAAGCAGAAGAAACATCCTTATCATGCCCACTAAAACTGGCTTATTTGGGGATTTGGCTATTATCTTTCACTGGCCTAATTTTTTGGAAGGAAGGATAAACAACTTAGTTTCAGCTTGGTGGTATGGAACTTTACCATGAGTGACTCAATTTTGGTTTGGTCTGTTAGGTCTGGTTCAGGACCTCAGTGCAAACCAATGGCCTCCTATAAATTTCATTTAATATCACAAAATAAAATTTCTCCCAATTCAAGCATTTACACATTTAACTATCAATTCTATTAAAGATGTGACATTAAAAGTACAAGACAGGAAGCTGATGAAAAGTGGGCAAAGGAATACTGAAAAGAGAGATTCTAGAAAGAAATACACTAGAATAATGACAGTTGTTATCTGGAAGAGGTTGAATTACCAGTGATTCACTTTCTCTCTCTCCCTCTATGGTGGGAGACCACACTTTCTCCCTTTCCCACGTACCCTTTTGAATTTCCCCAGTTCTCTACACCAATGTGTATTTATTTAACTTATTTATTATTTTAGAGACAGGGACTTGCTTTGTTGTCCAGGCTGGAGTGGAGTGACAGACATAATCAAAGCTCACTGCAGCCTCAAACTCCTGGGCTCTTGAAATCCTCCTGCCTCATCCTTCTCAGTAGCTAGGACTACAGGTGTGTACCACCATGCCAGCTATTTTATTATTATTATTGTAGAGATGGGAGTCTTGCTATGTTGCCCAGGCTGAACTGTTGCTCTGGTCTTGAATTCCTGGCCTCAAGCAATCCACATGCCTCAGCTTCCCAAAGTGTTGGGATTACAGGCATGAGCTACCACATGGGGCCATTTTTCTCTTTCTTTCTTTCTTTTTTTTTTTTTTAGACAAGTTTTGCTCTTGTTGCTCAGGCTGCGTGATCTCAGCTCACTGCAACCTCCATCTCCTGGGTTCAAGTGATTCTCATGTCTCAGGCCTTTTGAGTAGCTGGTACTACAGGAGCCTCCAACTATGCCCAACTAATTTTTGTATTTTTAGCAGGGAAGGGGTTTCGCCATGTCGGCCAGGCTGGTCTCAAACTCCCGACCTCAGGTCATCCACCCACCTTGGCCTCCCAAAGTGCTGGGATTACAGGTGTGAGCCACCGCACCCAGCCCAACTTGCTGTTATAATCAGAAAAATAAGAATGCTGGCCAGGCGTGGTGTCTCACGACTTTAATCCCAGCATTTTGGGAGGCTGAGGCAGGCTGAACACCTGAGGTCAGGAGGTTGAGACCAGCATGGCCAACATGGCGAAAGCCCTTCCAAAAATTAGCAGGGCATGGTGGTGGGCGCCTGTAATCCCAGCTACCCGAGATGCGGAGGCAGGAAAATGGCTTGAACTTCCTGGGAGGCGGAAGTTGCAGTGAATGGAGCTGGAGCGCCATTGCCCTCCAGCCTGGGCAACAAGAGCAAAACTTGGTCTCAAAAAACACAAAAAAAAACCCAAAAAATAAACAAAGCAAAACAAAAAAAAGAAAAATAAGAATGCTTCTGGAATGAAGGAGACACATGCAACTTTTAGAAGCAGTTTCTAATACTAGCTGAAGGCAGGGAGATGGAATATAGAGCAGCGAGCTCCTTTAAGGTAGAGGTGAGGGTGTTCCTAGGTCCAGCAGCATCACAAGAGAACCTTTTGAGTGCAGCAGATACACCCGCACGCATTCAGAACTTCGCAGAGGAGTATCTATGTAGAGATGTAACCAATCCTGCCCTTCTTTTCCCCAATAGGATACAAAGTCACCACTGACACCCTCAGACAGGGTCTTGCCAGAGTAAAAAAAAAAAAAAAAAACAACAAAACCCCAATTCCTTATGGACCACAAATCCCTTAAGCCCTGGTATCATATTACTATTCCAGAAGTTATACTGAAAGCTTTGCTCTCTGTTAAGGGAATCATGACAAATATTCAGCTCTCCTGCTTCTTGAACCAAACCTGGTATTAAGTGCTCATTCTAAAAAGAAGGGAAGTATCCTGATATCTTTGAGTAATGTCTTCCTGAAATACATTTGCTTTCCTGATGGTCCTGATTGTGAACTTGGTCCCATGATCATAATCACAGAACTTTTTCCATTTCTGTCCTGAGCCTGAAACAGCAGTGACTCGGTTTCCTGGGTCCTATGTTGTTCTAATTGGGACTTTAAGACTATAAATACTTACTCCACGTCACATAGATAGAGTTTGCAGCCCATATGAGAGTGTTTGTCTTCTAATCTCTGCTTCCCTTGATGATGAGTTGTATTATTGGCAGTAATCATTTTCTCCTTTTGTGGTTTTTGATTTCCCCTATGCTATACAACTTTGTAAAATACTTTAGAGAAATTTGATACTAATACATGTGCAATATGTCCTTTTTCTCCCTGTAGATACAATCATGCTGGTCTAAGCATAATGCCATAAAAAACTACGATGCTTCAGATTGCTTATTCCTCATGCTTTTTTAAAATAAGAATTTCTGGTAGGGCGCGGTGGCTCATGCCTGTATCCCAGCACTTTGGGAGGCTGAAGTGAGAGGATCATTTGAGCATAGGAGTTCTAGACCATACTGGGCAACATGGTGAGACCCCTTGTCTCCACAAAAAATGAAAGAAAAATTAGCCAGGCATGGTGGTGAGTGCCTGTAGTACGAGCTAATTGGGAGGATGAGGTAGGGGGATCATATAAGCCCAGGAAGCTGAGGCTGCAGTGACCCGTGTTCACACCTTGTCTAAAAAAAAAAATTCTGAGCTCTGTAAAATATAAATGCTGGCTGGGTGCGGTGGCTCGTGCCTGTAATCCAAGCACTTTGGAGGCCAAGATGGGTGGATCATCTGAGGTCGGGCGTTCAAGACCAGCCTGACCAACATGGTGAAACCCCATCTTTATTTAAAAAAAAATTTTTTTTTTAATTTAAAAAATAAATAAATAAATAAATAAATAAATAAATAAAATGCTTAGCACTTTGCCTCCATTTTTGGTAACTTTTAAAGTAAGATATTATAATTTTGAGCAGGTATGGTAGTTTGTTAAAGAATAAACATATCAAGATTTTTAGAATTTGAGAAAGAAAAATATAAAGATTAAAATAAGGTGACTACTTCAATTTAATTGGGCTGAGTAAACATTTCTTGCATGCTGGACCTTGTAAATGCTGGGTAAGGCAAAAATGGGAAATGGAAAAAAGGCCGAAGCTGCAGGGGGCTGCCTGAGGTTTAGGCTCAGAAACTTAAACCATGTCGCTTTTGCCACTTTTATTGGCACAAATCCAGCTCAGGTTCAAGTGAATGAATAGAAACTCTGCCATTGCATGGGAGGGCTGTTGCAAATTGGTATGGGAAAAGTTTGTGGCCTTTAAACAATCTACAGTGTTAACTTTGTTTTAAAAGAACTGAAGAAGATGGTTATCTATCAGCTTGCCTAGCACTTTGTTGGTGGCAATTACCTACTTTTAATGACTCTCCTTTCAGCCTTGAGGAATCATTCAAAGTTGAATATGGGCTGGGCACCTTGGCTCACGCCTGTAATCCCAGCACTTTGGGAGGCTGAGGTGGGCAGATCACTTGAGTTCAAGATCAGCCTGGCCAACATGGTGAAACCTCATCTCAGGTGAGGTTTAGCCAAAATTAGCCCCAGGCATGGTGGTATGCATCTGTGATCCCAGCTACTCAGGAGTCTGAGACAGGAGAATCACTTGAACTCAGAAGGCGTAGGTTGCAGTGAGCCAAGATCATGCCACTGCATTCCAGCCAGGGTGACAGAGCGAAACTCCATCTCAAAAAAAAAAAAAAAAAAGTTATATATGAAGGTGCATGAAGCTCTAAAGAAGCTTAGGTTTGGTGTCAAGTTTGTAATGCACACTTTTAAAGCAAAACACCCACAGCTGTCTGAAGCTACCAATCTAGGCTTGCATAACAATCTTGTGTGACCAGGATGTGAAATTCAGGGCTGGATTAAAAAAAAAAAAAGACCCGATGCCCAATTAAATTTGAATTGCAGATAAGCAACAAATAATTTATTTATTATAAGTGTGTCTTCCCTTGTTAACAGTTCAATTCTGCATATTTTCTTCTAGAACCTTTCTGTGAATATTCCATCCTACATATGTAAATTTTAAAAAATGGAATTCTATTTATTTTTATTAGTTGCTATTTTTCCCTTTCTGTGTCTGTAAATTTCAATCTAACTCATTTATCTCGACTGTGATGTTTATTATTTCTTTTCTTCTACCAATTCTGGGTTTTGTTTGCTCTTGCTTTTCCAGTTCTTTAGATACATCATTAGGTGGTTTATTTGAAGTTTTTCTCTTTTCTGATATAGAAGCTTATAGTTACAAACTTCCCTCTCCTCTTTTGCTGTGTCTCATAGTTTTTGTACATTATGTTTCCATTATCATTTGTTTTAAGATATTTTTCAAATTTTTTTTTTTTTTTGGCCAGGGAGCGAGGGGAGGGGACTCAATTATTTTTCTTAATGTTTTCATTGACTCATTGCTCATTCAGGAGCATATTGTTTAATCCTCATGTGTTTGTATAGTTTCCAAAATTCCTCATTATTGATTTCTAGTTTTATTCCATTGCGGCCAGAGAAGATGCTTGATATTATTTCAGCTTTTTGAATGTTTTAAGACTTGTTTTGTGACCTAACATATGATCTATTCCTGAGAATGGTTCATATGCTGAGGCAAAGAATGTGTATTGTGTAGCTATTGGATGAAACGTTCTGTAAATAGCTACTAGGTCCATTTGGTCTATGCTGTGGATTAAGTCTGATGTGTCCTTGTTGATTTTCTGTCTGGAATATCTTTCCAGTGCTGAAAGTGGGGTGTTAAAGTCTCCAGCTATTATTGTATTGGAGTCCATCTCATTCATTAGCTCTAATAATATTTGCTGGCCGGGCTCGGTGGCTCACACCTGTAATCCTAGCACTTTGGGAGGCCAAGGTGGGTGGATCACGAGGTCAAGAGAACGAGACCATCCTGGCCAACATGGTGAAACCCCGTCTCTACTAAAAATACAAAAATTAGCTGGGCATGGTGGCGTGCACCTGTAGTCCCAGCTACTCGGGAGGCTGAGGCAAAAGAATCACTTGAATCCTGGAGGCGGAGGTTGCCATGAGCCGAGATCGTGCCATTGCACTTCAGCCTGGCACCTGGTGACAGAGCGAGACTCTGTCTCAAAATAATAATAATAATAATAATAATAATATTTGCTTTATATATCTGGATGCTTCAGTGTTGAGTGCATATGTATTTACAACTTTTATATCCTCTTGCTGAGTTGACTCTTTTATTATTATATAATGACCTTCTTTGTATCTTCTTGTAGTTTTTTTGCTTGAAATCTATTTGGTATGATATAAGTATAGCTACTCTTTCTCTTTTTTTGTTTCAATTGGCATGGGATATCTTTTTCAACCCCTTTATTTTCAGTCTATGTGTGTCTTTATGGGTGAAGTTTGCTTCTTGAGGCAACAGATCATTGGGTCTTTTTGTTTTATCCATTCAGCCACTCTAAGTCTTTTAATTGGGGAGTTTAGTCCATTTACAGCCAATGTTATTGTTGATACATAAGGACTTACTCCTTTCATTTAGTTATTTATTTTCTGATTTTCTCTTCCTTCTTTCCTTCCTTCCTGTCTTCCTTTTAGTGAAGGTGATTTTCTCTGGTGGTATAATTTAATTTCTTGCTTTTTATTTCTTTGTGTGTACCATATATATATATATATACATACACTTTTTTTTTTTTTTTTTTTTTTTGAGACAGAGTCTCACTCTGTTGCCCAGGCTGGAGTTCAGTGGTACAATCTTGGCTCACTGCAATTTCCAACTCCCAGGTTCAAGCGATTCTCATGCCTCGGCCTTCCAAGTAGCTGGATTACATGCACGTGCCACCATGCCTGGCTATTTTTTGTATTTTTGTAGAGATGAGGTTTTGCCATGTTGGTTGGGCTGGTCTCATACTCCTGACCTCAGGTGATCCACCCACCTCGGCTGCCCAAAGTGCTGGGATTACAGACACGAGCCACTGCACCTGGCCTGCTTATCCACATTTTGTTGTTTCCATTTATATCTTATTGTACTGTTTATGTCTTGAAAAAGTATTTTGAATGGGTTCACTTTCAGTGTTTCTACTTAAGGAAGGGTAATTTACATACCACAATTACAGTGATATAATATTCTGTGTTTTTCTGTGTACTTTCTATTGCCAGTGAGTTTTGTACCTTCAGATGATGTCTTATTGCACATTAACATCCTTTTCTTTCTGACTGAAGTACTCCTTTTAGCATTTCTTGTTGGACATGTCTGATGTTGACAAAATTCCTCTGCTATTGTTTGGGAATGTCTTCATTTCTCCTTTATGCCTGAAGGATATTTTTGCTAGACATACTATTGTAGGGTAAAAGATTTTTTCCTACAGCACTTTAAATATGTCATGACTCTCTTTCCTGATCCTAAGATTTTCACTAAAAAGTCTACTGCCAGATGTATTGGAGCTCCAGAGTATGTTATTTCTTTTCTCTGGCTGTTTTTAGGATCCTTTCTTTATCTTTCACCTTTGGGAGTTTGCTTATTAAATGCCTTGTGGTAGTCTTCTTTGGGTTAAATCTGCTTGGTATTCTGTAACCCTCCTGTACTTGGATATTGATGTCTTTCTCTAGGTTTAGAAAGTTCTCTGATATTATTTCTTTGAATAAACTTTTTACTCCCATCTCTTTCTCTAACTTCTCTTCAAGTCAAATAACTCTTAGATTTACCCTTTTGAGGCTATTTACTAGATCTTGTAGGCATGCTTCATTGTTTTTTATTCTTACTTCTTTTGTATTCTTCGACTGTGTATTTTCAAATTGTCTTCAAGCTTACTAATTCTTCTGCTTAATCAATTCTGCTATTAAGTGACCCTCAAGCATCCTTCAGTATGTCAATTGCATTTTTCAACTTCACAATTTCTATTTCATTTTTGTTTTTGAGACAAGGTCTCATGTTGTCATTCAGGCTGGAGTGCGGTGGTGTGATCACGGCTCACTGCAGGCTTGACTTCCCAGGCTCAGGTGCTCTTCTACCTCAGCCTCCTGGGTAGCTGGGACTACAGGCACACACCACTATGCCTGGCTAATTTCTTGTATTTCTTGTAGAGACAGCGTTTCGTTATGTTGCCCAGGCTAGTCCCAAACTCCTGAGTTCAAGCAATCTGCCCATCTTGGCCTCTTAAAGCACTGGAATTAGAGGCATGAGCCAGTGAACTCAGTGATTTTTTAAAAATTATTTCAATCTCTTTGTTAAGTTTATCTGACAGAATTCTAAATTACTTCTCTGTGTTATCCTGAATATCTTTGAGTTTCTCAAAATAGTTATTTTGATTTCTCTGTCTGAAAGGTCACATAGCTCTGTTTTTCCAGGATTGGTCGCTGGTACCTTATATAGTTAATTTGGTGAGATCATGTTTTCCTGGATGGTCTTGATGCTTGTGGATGCTATTTGTCAGTGTCTGGGCATTGAAGAGTTAGGTATATGTTGCAGTCTTCACAGTCTGGGCTTGGTTGTATTTGTCCTTCTTGGGATGGCCTTCCAGGTATTCAAAAGGATTTGGGTGTTATAATCTAAGCTGTATTTGCATTAGGGGGCACCTCGAGCCTGGTAATGCTGTGGTTCTTGCAGACTCCTAGCAATACTGCCTTGGTGATCTTACATAGATCTGGAAGAATTCTCTGGATTACCAAGCAGAGACTCCTGTTACCTTCCCTTACTTTCTCCCAAGCAAATGGAGTCTCTCTATCTCTGTGCTGAGCTTCTTGGAGCTGGGATGGGGTGATGCAAGCACCCTTGTGGCCACCACCACTGGGACTGCTCTGGGTCAGACCTGAAGCCAGCACAGCACTGGGTCTTGCCCAAGGCCTACTGTAATCACTACCTGGCTACTGCTTATATTTGCTTATGGTCCTAGGGCTGTACAATCAGCAGGTGATGAAGCCAGCCAGGCTTGTGTCCTTCCCTTCAGGATGGTGAATTCCCCCAGGACCTGGGTGGGTCCAGAGATGCTGTTTGCCAGCTAGAGACTGGAGTCAAAAACCTTAGAAGTTCACCTGGTGTTCTATTCTACTGTGGCTGAGCTGGCCCTCAAACCATGAGACACAGTCCTTCTCATTCTTCTTTCCCATTTCCACAGGCAGAGGAGCTTCATCCTGTGGCCACCACAGGCCTATGAGGAGTATTGCCATGCTACTGCTGATGTTCACTTAAGGCCCAAGGTCTCTTAAGTCCCAGCTTGTGGTGAATGCGGCCAGGCCTGGAACTCACCCGTCAGGGCAGTGGGCTCTCCTCTGGTCCAGGGCAGGTCCAGAAATGCTGTCCAAGAGCCAAGGTCAGGAATTAGGGACCCCAAGAGCCTGCCTGGTGCTCTACCCTACTGTGGCTAGCTGGTACCTAAAGTGCAAGACAAAGTCCCCTTTTCTTTTTGCTCTGCTTTTCTCAAGTAGATGGAATCTCTCACTATAGCCACCACAGCTGAGAATGTGCTGGGTCCCACCTGAAGCCAGCACCTCTCAGAGTCTCGCCTAAGGCCCATAGCATACTATCTGGGTATCACTGCTGGTTATTCAGGACCCAAGGACTCTTTAGCCAGCCCATGATGGTTCCTGCCAGGACCGGGCCCCTCCCTTCAAGGCACTGGGTTCCTTTCTGGCCCAGGATGTGTCTGAAAATGTCATCTGGGAACTAGGGCCTGGAATGGGGGCCTCATAGCTCTGACTGGTGCCCTGTCTCACTGTGGCTGAGCTGGCATCCAAGATGCAAGGCTATGTCCTCTTTACTCTTCCCTTTCCTCTCCTCAAGTGGAAGAAGGTCTCTTTTGGCAGGACCTGTGTTGCCTGGGGCTGGGGGAGCAGTGGCACAAGCACCCCCTTATCTGTCCTAGCTGTGTCTCAGTAGGTGACACGCCCCCCAAGTCCACTTGGTCTGAGCCCAGCTCAGCATTAGGATTTACAGTTCCCATGGTCTAAACTGCCTATTTAGAGCCCCAGAGCACTCCAGACTGTGGTCTGGTGAGGCTTGCTGGAATTCGAGTTCTGACTGCTGGGATGGATGACTCCCCTCTGTGTCGAGCTGGTCTAAATGTTCCCTCAGAGGGCAGAAGGGCAGGCATTGGCTGAGTTCAGCCTGTTTTTGTTTTCTGCTGTGACAAGGCAGCACTGAGTTCAATGCAAAGCCTCATAACCGCTGCTTTCTCCTCCCAATCACTCAGATTTCTCCATGCCAAGCGGCTACTGTGGATGGGTGGGGAAAGTGTGGCATCCGCAATTCAATACTTTCTTTCCTCTTATAGACTGGTGGTGGGAGTATAAATCAGTTAACCATTGTGGGAAGCAGAGCGGTGGTTCCTCAAAGAGCTAAAAACAGAACAACTATTAAACCCAGCAATTCCATTACTGGTTATATACCCAAAGAAACGTAAATTGTTGTACCATAAAGACATAAGGACATGTATGTTCACTCCAGCATTATTCACAATAGCGAGAACAAACAAGCATCCTAAATCTCATCAATGGCAGGTTGGATGAAGAAAATGTGGTACATATATACCATGGAATGCTATGCAGCCATAAAAAAGAACAAGACCATGTATTTTGCAAGAAATAGATGGAGCTAGAGGCCATTTTCCTTATCAAATGCAGGAACAGAAAACCAAATACGGCATGTTCTCACTTATAAGCTCATAGTGAGCTAAATGATGAGAACACATGGACACAAAGAGGGAAGAACAGATACTGGGGCTTCCTTGAGAGTGGAGGGTGGAATGAGGAAGAGGATCAGAAAAAATAACTATTGGGTACTAGGCTTAATACCTGGGTAACGAAACAGTCTGTACGATAAACCCCTATGACATGAGTTTACCTATAAAACAACCTACATTGTATCCTTGAACCTAAAATAAAAGTTAAAAACAAAAAGACCATCTTTCCTACCCTCTTCAATGCCTCTTCCAGTGATATGAAGTTAAAACCAGGTACTGTGAGTGCTCACCTGATTTTTGGTTCTTACAAAGGTGCTTTTTTTGTGTGTAGATAGTTGTTGAATTTGGTGTTTATGCAAGGGGGGTGATCGGGGCTTTCTATTCCACCTTCTTGTTCTACCTCTTCCCAGTTTCATTTTTGATTGTTCATCTTCCTCTTATAAACCTGAGCTCCTTGTAGACTGGACAATGTCTTATTCATCTTTGATTTCCTGGTGCTCAGCAGGATGCCTGACAAACAGTCTATGTTCAGGAAATATTTGCTGGTCTGAATCACCACACTAGACTACTAATGAACATTTTAAAATTTAAATTTTACAGCTACTTTGGGCATAGGTGTATCTGTGCCCAGAATAGTTTTATTTATTTATTTTTAGATATAGGGTCTTTCCCTGTTGCCCAAGCTGGAGTGCAGTGGTACCATCATAGCTCACTGCAGCCCCAACCTCCCGGGCTTGAGCACTCCTCTCACCTCAGCCATCTAAGTGGCTAGGACCATAAGTGTAAGCCACCAAGCCTGGCTAATTTTTGTATTTTTTGTAGAGATGGATTTTTGCCACATTGCCCAGGCTGATCTCAAAATTATGAGTTCAAGTGATCCTCCTGCCTCGGCCTCCCTAAATGTTGGGGTTACAGGCATGAGCCACCATGTCCAGACCAGAAGAGTTTTATATACAAGTTTGATAGTTGATTAAAGTGTTTGTGAAAGATACAGATTCCTGGGCCCCACCCTTGAAGTCCTGATACAAGAGATCTGGTAGGATGGCTGGAGCCTGGGAATCTGCATTTGTGACAAATGCCTCAGATGCTTCTGATACAGCTTGGGAACCAATGACAGCTTGTAAACTAGTACATCCAATGCCTTAAAGCACTTCAAATTGCCCGTGTATTTCAGGCTCAAAATGCCTTGAAGCTTGATCTGAAAAGAATATATGATCATCCTAACATGTGGACTTACCTAAGAGATTAAACTAGAAGATGGTAGTCTTCTTAAGAATCTTGAGTTCCAAATGGCTAGTCTTCTTGGTGAGTCTGCAGATTTCTGAGAACTCCCTGACCCTGGCACTGTAAGAGACCTAACAAAGAAACTGTATGGGGGTGGGTGGGGAAGGGAAAAAAAAACTGTACGGAAGACTTAGATCAAGAAGGATTTACTTGCCTTAGAAGAGCTTCAGAACCTGTTATTTGTTTACAAATTAACTGTTTAAAGGAGATGGGTTAAGTAGAGGAAAGGCAATAAAATGTGTTCATAGAAGAACAATAAATGACCATGGCCTATAATCCTAGCACTTAGGGAGGCCCAATCAGGTGGATCGCTTGAGTTCAGAAGTTTGAGACTAGCTTGGGCAACATGGTGAAACCCCATATGTACAAAAATTACAAAAATTAGACAGATGTAGTAGCTTGTACCTGTCTGTAGTCCCACTGCTTGGGGGAGCTGAGGCTGCAGGATTGCTTGAGCCCAGCAGGTGGAGGTTGCAGTGAGCCGATACAGTGCTACTGCACTCTAGCTTAGGTGACAGAGCTAGACCCTGTCTCAACAACAGCAACAACAACAAAAAGAAAAACAACAAAATGCTAATACACATATGAGAGATTCCAATTTTCCAATAAACAAAGAAATGCTCATTAAAACCACATTGAGAAATGAGAGAAAAACCCTATAAACTGTAAGTGTGAGTTCACTAGGCAAAAATTCATAATTAACTAAATGAGTAGGTGTCCCTAATTTTAAGTTAGTCGTCAGGGATGAATGACTAGCATTGTTAATTACACTTGTAATAATGTGAGCAACATTTTGCCTATGTGCTTTGTGGCACCGCTGCCAACACACTGGGATCCACCCCAAATCACTGACCACAACTTTAATCAAGACTGTCTAGGCTGGACATGGTGGCTCACGCCTATGATCCTAGCACTCTGGAAGGCCAAGGCAAGAGGATCGCTTGAGTCCAGGAGTTTGAGAACAGCTTGGGCAACACAGTGAGTCCCTGTTCTAGAAAAAACAAATCAGCCAGGCACAGAGGTGTGTGCCTGTAGTCCCAGCTACTCTCCCTCTGGAGCCTGAAGTGGAAGGATCACGAGTCTGGGAGGTCGAGGATGCAAAGTATGTCTGTGATGGCAGTAGCCATCCCATTTGATCCTCATTATACTTCTATTATCGAAGGAAGGTGGGAGTCACCTCCTTTCTTTTTTAGGCAGTTAGGTAACTGAAGCCGAAAGGTATTGTGACAAATTCACTGGGCTGTAAAAGGCAGCGTGTGGAGGTGGAGCCCAGAGTTTCTGCCTCCACAGTTAAAAGCTCAGACAGGGCTTTGGGAGCAGGGCCTGCAAACCAAAAATGAAAGAACAACCTGTCTTGGAGCACTTGCAGGTAAGCTTAGGCTGCTGCGCTGGCGGGAAGCAAGGACCTTAGGCGATTCACTGGATCTGAGCCCCAGCCTTAGCTAGAAGTAGGTGGGGCCAGGGACACTACAGCTAATGAGGATCTAGAATAGCTAAGATTTACGAAATACCAGCTTTCAAGTTCTCTGGTCTCCGCCCAAAGATGGTTATCATATCTGAGGTAATGCACGCTGCTAGAGGGCAGGTCCCTCAGCGCCGGTTCCAAGAGCTGGGATGCGGCTGTAGCGGAGTTGGTGTCCGAGTGGAAACCTAGTGAGGGTCGGGGGTTCCGCTTGGGGCGGTGGGAAACGCTCCGGAAGAGGAGGCAGCTCTGTGATTCCGCTCCGAGCCAGCGGGAAAGGAGTTGGGAGGTGGCTTGAGCCGAGAACCGGGAGGGGAGAAGGTGCATTTCTGAGCCGCCAGGGGCGCGGATCGCAGACTGGGACCCTGACAAGCCAGGGGTCGCGGCTTTCCGGGACGGCTGGAGAAGTGCCCAGACTGCAGCCCCTCCGCGGCCGTGCGCGTCCGCGTGCGCCGCGTGCTGGAGTCCCGGAGCGATGACAGCGTTGGTCACGGTAAGCGCCCCCTCCGCCGCAGTCCGCTTCCTTCCCCGAAGCGGCGCCGCCGGTACTTGCAGCCTCAAGCCCCAGCGCTGGCTCCTCCACCGCTGGCTTGGGGCGCAACAGGAAGTTCTGGGGGCTTGGAGAGGAAGGGCGCTTCTGGCCGCTGGGAGACGCTTGGGAGAGTAGCGGAGATCCTGGGCATTCCTTGGTCTCGCCTATTTTGTCTGGACTTTCTCACACTGCCTTTGAAAAATAAACATCATTTATTGAGCACGTTGTATTTCAGGAGTAGTACAGGCTGCTTAGCAAACGTTAGCTCGTTTCAGCCCGCTCTGATCAGAGCACCTGCTCTGGAGCCCGGTGGCCTGAATTAGCATCCCACCCGCATCACCACCTGGGATCTTGGGAGAGTTAACCTCTGTGCTTCGGGTTTCTCATCTGGAAAATGGGATAATACGATTTGCAGTTTCAGGATGAAATGAAATGCTGTATGTCATTTGCACTTAGAATAATGCCTAACGTATTTAACAGGTTGTAAGAATTTGCGATTCTTAATTATTTCATCCTGGCAGTAATCCTATAAAGTCCAAGTATCCTTTCTCTCCTATATCCCCACCGGTTTACAGGTGAGGAAAATGAAGCCAAAGGAGAAAAGTAGATTTGAGATTTTAACTCAGGTCAGTGTTTTAAGACACTGAGAACATGGATGTTCTAGTCATACACATGATTGTAATTATTTGTTCTAGGGAGAAATGATCACCTTTAATTGCTAAAGTGGGAAACGAGTTACTCAATTTCTTTCTCCCTGTATATAAATTTTGATGTTTCACTGCTGTCTGCTTTGGGTTCTTACAGGACTGATAAAGCGTTAGCTATTTTGGCCAGACTGGAATCTGGCCTTGACTTTAAGAATCTGGCTGTTTCTTATGTTTCCCACCAGGAATGGTAACGATCTGGGGTAGGAGTTAGCATGAGTAGTTTTGTTTTTTTGGGCAAAAACTGGGGACTAGTACCCTTTGATAGTATTAAACTTGTCTTGATAGACAAGGACATGAACAGCATTTGAGATGATTATCCCAGAGGAGAAGGGAAAGAACCGTGCAGTATGTTGCAATTTGCCACAAATTTTGGTTTTATCTTGCCTATTTACAATTCTCTATCATAGTTAATTTTTTGGTTAAGACATCTACTCCAAAACTATCAGGAATTTGGCAAATACTGTGTCTGAAATATAGCTTCACTCTTTTTCCTTTTTTTTTTTTTTTTTTCTCATTTTTTTTTTTTTCTTTTTTCTTTTCTTTTTTTTTTTTTTTTGAGACAGAGTCTTGTTCTGTTGCCCAGGCTGGAGTACAGTGGCACAATCTCGGCTCACTGCAACCTCCTCCTCCCAGGTACAAGCAATTCTCTGCCTCAGCCTCCCAAGTAACTGGGATTACAGGTGCCTGCTACCATGCTTGGCTGTTTTTTGCATTTTTAGTAGAGACAGGTTTTCACTGTCTTGGCCAGGCTGGTCTTCAACTCCTGACCTCATGATCCAGCTGCCTTGGCCTCCCAAAGTGGTAGGATTACAGGCATGAGCCACTGTGCCCGGCCTTAAATTTCTTACTTTTAATTTAATTTAATTTTTATTTTTGAGACAGGGTCTTGCTGTGTTGCTTAGGCTGGTCTTGAACTCCTGGGCTCAAGCAATCCTCTTTAGCCTCCCAAAGTGCCAAGATTACAGGCCTGAGCCACCGTGCCTGGCCTCACAGTGTTTTAAATCATGAGATTTCAGTATAAACAGCCTAAATAATCTGAGTGACTTTCATTATACTTCTGGTAGAATCATAAGCATGCTGGAACTGAAAGTGACCATCCTGCTTATAGCTCAGTTGTTATTTTGTGGCACATCAGAAGTCTACATGGCAACTGTTTGCTGTAAAATCCATCACTGTTAGGTAAAATATTATGAGGTGAGTCTCAGTAGTGCCTTTTTTTCTTCTGCTTTTTATTTAAGTTTTATGCACTCATTGTTCAGAATCAATTACTTCAATAAAGTTAATTTCTGAAAATAGTAGAACCTTCCACTATTTCTTGCTTTTTAAGAGAAGTAATCATGTTCATCTTATTTAGCTAGTTACTGTTTTATCCATATCTCTAGATATTCCTTGTAATTGCCTCTTCTTGGTTTTTCAGATTTACTCATCATGCATTGGCTTTCATGCATGAAATGTGTGGATTGAACTCTTTTCTGCTTTCCTGCCACTGCCACTTACATGCATCCTACCTGTTCCTTCTATAGATCCTCTGAATATAGTTATCTCATAATTTTTGGTTAGGTCAATATTTAGTTGTTAGGCTAACATTATTATGCCTCCCTACATGCTATTAAGAGCTGAGTTATATAGTATACAATCATTACTTTCCCTTTCTTGTTTTTTTCTCAGAGTTGTCTCTGTGTTTGCAGAGTTTTCACCAATTTAATTACAAGTTCTTTTCCAGTTGTTTAAATCTTCTCTCAAGAGGTCTAATGCAACAGCTATTTTAATCAGTTTTGTTTCTAACACAGAATTCTTATCTGCTTCGCCAGTTCAGACTGGTTGCTCTTGATGTTTGATACACAGCTATTACCTTGGGCTCTCTCTTCACCATCGTTTGGGGATTGATTCACTTTGCATCTCTGTTATGCTTGTTCCTGTTTCCTGTATCCCACACCTTAGTCATTTTTGATTTCTTCTATCATTTTGATGGAGCATATTCTCCAGTAGCTTTCTAAGAAAAGGTATATGTAAGGTTAACAGAATTGAATGTATTTTTTCTTTGATTCTTTATCACAGAAAAGAATTGTCCAGATGTTTTTTCCTTAAAAATTTTTTTCACTAACAATACAAAAATAATTTTTTGTTGTAAATAATTCAAATACTACAAATAGAAATCCAAATAGAAAGTTTGCTTTATACCCCTCAACCACTCCCGCTCTGATCCAGAGGTAATCAAACTGTTGAATTTGGAGCATATTATTTAGGTGTGCTTTCACATACAGATGTATTTATTTTGATTTGTGCATGTGCTTTAATTTAATTTAATAATTTAATTTTATTTTATTGAGATGGAATCTCATTATGTTGCCCATGCTAGTCTTGAACTCCTGAGCTCAGGGCATCCTCCTACCTCAACCTCTTAAGTATCTGGAATTACAGACACATGCCTCCATGCCTGGCTTTGCATGTATTTTTAAATAAATTGAATCATATTGTATATATTCATCTGTAACTTGTTTCACTTAACAGTAATTCCTGGAGATTTTTACATGTCAATACACATTAGTGCTTTCTTGAATAGTGTGTTCAGATGAGCTGGAGCGATTGAGATCATGGGCGTAGCATTTTCTCATCATGACCAGTCACAAATACTGAGTGTTATGTGCCAAGCTCTGCTCCAGAATCTAGAAATATACAGTGAACAAAACTTTTATTTTTGAGATAGAAAGGGATAGTGAGATGCTCCTCGATGAAACTGAGCTCAGTTTCAGCTTTGGTTAACTTGTTTTTTCTTTCCTAGATTGCAAATATAAAATCACCTCTCATTTTCTCTTGGTATAAAATCATAATCATTAAAAATTGAGCAGGCTGGGCGCGGTGGCTCACTTCTGTAATCCCAGCACTTTGGGAGGCCGAGGTGGGCAGATCACAAGGTCAGGAGTTTGAGACCAGCCTGGACAATATGGTGAAACCCCATCTCTCCTAAAAATACAAAAAAATTAGCCACGTGTGGTGGTGCATGCCTGTCATCTCTGGAGAGGCTGAGGTAGGATAATGTGCAGAAAGCAGAAACTGGACCCCTACCTGTCACCTTACACTAAAATTAACTCCAGATGGATCAAAGATTTAAACATAAAACCAAATGCCATAAAAACACTAGAAGAAAACATAGGCAAAACCATCCAGGACATAGGAATAGGTAAGGACTTCATGACTAAAACACCAAAAGCAATGACAATAAAAGCCAAGACAGATAAATGGGATCTAATTCAACTCCAGAGCTTCTGTACAGCAAAAGAAACAGTCATTAGAGTGAACCGGCAACCAACAGAATGGGAAAAAATTTTTGCAGTCTACCCACCTGACAAAGGGCTAATATCCAGAATCTACAAAGAACTAAAACAGATATACAAGAAAAAAACAAACCCATTCAAAAGTGGGTGAAGGATATGAACAGACACTTTACAAAAGAAAATGCTCATCATCACTGGTCATTAGAGAAATGCAAATCAAAACCACACTGAGATATTATCTCACGCCAGTTAGAATGGCGATCATTAAAAAATCTGGAGACAACAGATGCTGGAGAGGATGTGGAGAAATAGGAACACTCTTACACAGTTGGTGGGAGTGTAAGTTAGTTCAACCATTGTGGAAGATAGTGTGGCGATTTCTCAAGGATCTAGAAATAGAAATTCCATTTGACTCAGTAATCCCATTACTGGGTATATACCCAAAGAACTATAAATCATTCTACTATAAAGACACATGTACATATATGTTCATTGCAGCCCTGCGTACAATAGCAAAGATGTGGAACCAACCCAAATGCCCATCAATGATAGACTGGACAAAGAAAATGTGGTACATATACACCATGGAATACTATGCAGCCATTAAAAACGATGAGTTTGTGTCCTTTGTAGGGACTTGGATGAATCTGGAAACCATCATTCTCAGCAAACTGACACAAGAACAGAAAGCCAAACACTGTATGTTCTCACTCACAGGCGGGTGTTGAACAACGAGAACACATGGACTCAGGGAGAGGAGCATCACACACTGGGGACAGTTGGGAGGGTAGGGGAGAGACAATGGGGGATGGGGAGGTAGGGGAGGGTGGGGAGGGATAACATAGGGAGAAATGCCAGATATAGTATACACCTAAAGTAAAATTTAAAAAATATATATTTGCTTTATATATTGGGGTGCCCTTTTGGGTGCATATATGTTTAGAATTGTTATACTTTCTTGCCAAATTGATTGCTTTATATAATTATAATTATATAATGATCTTTTTTGTCTCTTTTAACTTTTTTTACTTAAAGTTTGTTTCATCTGATGTAAATATGGTTATTTATGCTTGTGTTTGGTTTCTGTTTGCATAGAATATCTTTTTCCATTCCTTTACTTTCAGTCTATATCTGTCTTTGTAGGTGAGATGAATTTCTTACAAGTAGCATATAGTTGGGTCTTTTTTTTCTTAATTAGAATTTTTTTTTTATACAGATGGGGTCTCACATTGTTGACCAGGCTGGTCTTGAACTCCTGGCCTCAAGCGATCCTCCCATTTGGGCCTCCTAAAGTACAAGCCAGCACTCCCAGCCAGGGTCATTGTTTTTTTCCAGTCCATTCAGCCAGTCTATATGTTTTAAGTGAAAATTTAAACAGTTTACTTTCATGGCTATTATTGATCTGGGAGCACTTATTCCTGTCATTTTATTAATTAATATCTGGTTGTTCTGTATATCCTTAGTTCCTTTCTTTCTCTCTTATTGTTTATCATTGTGCTTTGGCGGTAATCTGTAGTGGTAACATTTGAGCACTTTCTCTTCCTTATTTGTGTGTTTGCCCTATTAATGGGTTTTATACTTTTGTGTATTTTCATGATGGTAGATATTGTCCTTTTGCTTCTATGTGCAGGACCTACTTAGGTGCTTGGATTACAGGCATGAGCCACCGCGTCCGGCCTGTACAGGACCTACTTAAACATTTCTTATAGAAGTGATCTAGTGGTGATGAATTTCTTCAGCTTTTGCTTTTCTGGGAAAGACTTTACTTCTCATTTATTTATGAAGGATAACATTGCTGGGAATAGTATGTTTGGATGGCAGCACTTTTTTTCAGAATTTTGAATATGTTATTTCTTTCTCTCCTGGCTTGTAAAGTTTCTGTTGAGATATTTGCTGTCTGTCTGATGGGGGTTCATGTATAAATCACTGGACATTTCTCTTTTGCTGTTTTTAGAATTTAGAATTCTCTGAGTTTGACTATAATGTGCCCTGGAAAAAATCTTTTTGAATTTTATCTTTTGGGCAATCTCTGAGCTTCCTGTTTCTGGTTGTCTAAATATCTTGCTAGACTTGGGAAGTTTTCAGCCATTATTTCATTAAATAGGTTTTCTATTCCTTTTGTTTTCTCTTCACCTTCTAAAGCCCCAAAATTTTGAATATTTGGCTGTTTTATGGTGCCTCATATGTCACGTAGACTTTATTCTTTTAAATTATTTTTTCTTTATTTTTGTCTGTGTCAGGGAAAACACTCATTTCTTTTCTACTTTTACACCACAACAATCAGCACAGAGGACTTCTGTGAAAATATGTGTGTGGGAGTTATGTCTTTAAATGAGGCTGCCTTTCCTAAGATTATAGGAATGAGCCACCACACCTGGCTGAGCTTCTTTAATGCCACTAGTTTGAATTCTTTTTCCTGGATTGTGTGAATTTCTTCATTGAAATCTATTGCTGGATATACCTTTTACAGACAATGGTGACTTAGAAAAAAAAAAGAAAAAGAAATCTATTTCTTTTTAGAAAAAAAAAAAAAGAAAAAGAAATCACATTTCCTTGCTTTTTCATGTTTCTTGTGTCCTTATATTGATATCTGTGCATCTGGCCTAACCATTTGCCTTCTTCCCATCTTTTGTTTATGTGTTGGTGTTTAGGTAGGGCACTTTGGCTTTGATTCTGGGTGTGTGCAGTAGTGTAGTGTCTATATGATTTCTCAGCTGTAAATGGTGTCAGCAGTGTCTGAGATTTGCTTAGTGGCTTTGGGTGTGATTGTTAGTAGAGGCTGTGGTGAAGTTTTGCTGGGGATGGGGGTATACGGTGGGCCAGTCCTTGGGCCCCAGTGGTGATAGCAGTGAGCTGAATTTGCCAGTTCGTGGGCCACTCGGTGGCACATGCTGGCACTGGTGTTAGTGGGGCCAGGTGAGCTGATTCTTGGGCCTGCAGGTGGCTTTCTTGGGTGCTGGCAGTGGCACTGGTGGGATAGGCAGGTAGGTATGTCCTTGAGCCCCTGGACAGTGTGGGTGGTGTGAGTGATGACAGTAGCGGTGGTGAGACAATCCTCTGATTCCCAGGTGACCCATGCTGGTTTTGGCAGTGGGTATGATGGGCTAGGTGGGTCAGTCCCCAGGCCTGCAGGTGGTATGTGTGGGTGCCAGCCGTGGTGGTAGTGGCAGGTTGGGTGCGTCTGTTGTCAGGCTCCTGGGAGGAATGCTCAGGTGCCAACTGTGGTGGTTGGGGCAGGTGATCTCTAGCCCCCTGGATAGTATGCTCCAGCACTGTGTGGGCTGGAGCTGGGCAGGGTGGGCTTCTCCTCAGGCCCCTTATGGTGCTTGTAGTCACTGGCCGTGGTAGGAGAGGTGATCTCCAGCCCCTTCGCAGAATGCTTGAATTGGGGTGGCAGCGGCTACGTTGTGGCCCTGCTGCTGGGGAGTGCAGAGTTGTTTCAGCGGCAGCAGCTATAAATAGGCAGCAGAGGAAAGCTAACTTTGCTCCAGATTGTGGCTTTCAATGAGGCTGCCTTTCCTCAGGGCACTTTTAAATGTGTGGTGACCCCAATACTGAGCATGGTGGGGTCACTGCTAATGGCTCATGGTTTGGCCCTGTAGGCAGCAGCAAGCAGTGGAGGTGGCTGTGGGCAGGGGATGTCAATGAGGCTGCAGGGATGTGAAGATGCAGAGCTGTTGGGCCCCAGGACAGGATGCAGCCTGCGGGGGGGGGGGGGCACTGGGCTCTAAAAATGGCACCTTGCTGTAGCTGCTTTGAATCCATAGTGTGTGTGGGACTCTGTGAGCTCCTTCTCTGGAGCAATGCCATCACACGGTCCCCAGGCAGCTCCCCATGTTAGTCCCATGGCCCACTTGAGTCCAGGGGCTTTTTTCCTGTGGCTACTTCGTATCTTATTTGTCCATTAATCAGTTGATGCATATTCAGGTTGTTTCTACTTTTTGACAATTATGAGTAATGCTGGTATAAACATTTGTATACAAGTTTTTGTGTAGACGTATGTTTTTATTTCTTTTGGGGCAATACCTAGGAGTCACATTTCTGGGCCATATGGTAACTCTTGTGTTTGGCCTTTTGAGGAACTGCGAGAATTTGTTCCAAAGCAACTCTATCATTTATATGATCACCAGCAATCCATGATAGTTCCAGTTTCTCCCTATTCTTTGTATTGTCTGACCTTTTGATTATAGCATAGCCTCCTAGCGGGTATGAAGAGGTACCTCATGGTTTTGCATTTCCCTGATAACTAATGATTTTGAGCATCTTTTCATGGGCTTGTTAGCCATTCGTTCTTTGGAGAACTATGTAGATCCTTTGTGTGGCACTTATTTTTGATCCAGCACTTCAGATTATCTCCCGGAAAATGTACACATCCACATAAAAGTTAGTATACAGTTTCTAAGAGTTCATGACCCTTCCAGTATCTCTAAGGGCCCAAGGCTTCTTATAGAGAATATGCTATGTGGCAGATGTTTTTCAGGGCATTTTATATACTTGGTCTCACCCATTATTATTATGTACCAGATCTGTGTGATGATCAGATATTCAGGAAAAAGATTGGCCAACCCTAAAACACTATACTGCTTCAGGGATTGGTATTAGCACAAGTGTTGTGGGTAAGTGATGGTAAAGTGAAGTTGCTAAGGAAATGAACTCAAATCAGACTGTCTGTATATGAATCCTGATGTCACTTTTATGAGCTGTTGTGTCCCTTAGGGAAATTACTCAACCTAAGATTCAGTATCCTCATTCATAAAATGAGGTTAATAACTGCACCCAGGTACTTGTGCAATTTAAGTGCATTAATAAACAAAATGTTTTACATTGTCCAGGTGGGCACATTGAAAGTGCTGAATAAATTGTTACCCTGGCTGGGCACAGTGGCTCACTCCTATAATCCCAGCACTTTGGGAGACTGAGGTGGGTGGATCACCTGAGGTCAGGGGTTCAAGACCAGCCTGACCGACGTGGTGAAATCCCGTCTCTACTAAAAATACAAAAAAAATTAGCCAGGCCTGGTGATGCCTGCTTGTAATCCCAGCTACTTGGTAAGTTGAGGTAGGATAATTGCTTGAACCTGGGAGGCAGAGGTTGCAGTGAGCCATGATCATGCCATTGCATTCCAGCCTGAGCGACAAAAGTGAAAATCCTTCTCAAAATAAAAAAAAATAAATAGTTACCCTGCAGCTAATATATTACAGACCAGGTTGGCCTTTGAATATGAAAACATCTTTCTTTTTGTGGGGTAAGTAGATATCTCGTATTGATCTTTGAGACGGGATTTCACCTGTGAGACGGAGTTTCGCTCTTGTTACCCAGGCTGGAGTGCAATGGCGCGATCTCGGCTCACCGCAACCTCCGTCTCCCGGGTTCAGGCAATTCTCCTGCCTCAGCCTCCTGAGTAGCTGGGATTACAGGCACGCGCCACCATGCCCAGCTAATTTATTTTTATTTTTATTTTTTTAGTAGAGACGGGTTTTCACCATGTTGACCAGGATGGTCTCGATCTCTTGACCTCGTGATCCACCCGCCTCGGCCTCCCAAAGTGCTGGGATTACAGGCTTGAGCCACCGCGCCCGGCCTCGTATTGATCTTTAAAAGGGCCGAGAAGTTTTTGTAAATTGAGCCTGTAATCTCCCCAAAAAAGAGAATTTTATTCTTTTCTTTTTTTGAGACAGAGTTTCACTATAGTTGCACAGGCTAGAGTGCAATGGCCTGATTTCGGTTCACTGCAACCTCCACCTCCCAGGTTCAAGTGATTCTCCTGCCTCAGCCTCCTGAGTAGCTGGGATTACAGGCATGCGCCGCCACGCCCAGCTAATTTTGTATTTTTAGTAGAGACAGGGTTTCTCCATGTTGGTCAGGCTGGTCTTGAACTCCCGACCTCAGGTGATCCACCTGTCTCAGCCTCTCAGTGTTGGGATTACAGGCATGAGCCACCGTACCTGTTGAGAATTTTCTTCTTAGATAAGCTTAAGTTCACAGGGTACTTCACAGATCCTTGGCCTGTTGAAGTTAATCCTTTCTAACCTTTGTCACCACTGTTAGTGTCTGCTTTAGAGGGATTTTAAAACAAAAGAAATCAAATTTTAACTTTTGTCCTTACCCAGCAGTTTTTGTTCTTTCACCCCAAGATCAAGCAAGTAGAGAGAATGGGGTCCAAAGTCTTTAAATTTTAAAATCTTTCTAAAATTAACTAGTGTTTTTAAGACAGTCTTAAGAAAGGCAAACTAGGAGGGAATAATTATTGACATAAGACTTTATAGGCCGCATCTTTATTCTTTTTTTTGTTTTTGTTTTTTGAGATTGAGTCAAGTTCTATCACCCAGGCTTGAGTGCAGTGGTACACTCTCAGCTCACTGCAACCTCCACATCCCAGGTTCAAGATATTTCCCTGCCTCAGCCTCCTGAGTAGCTGTAACTACAGGCATGTGCTACCACGCCTGGCTGATTTTTGTATTTTTAGTAGAGTTGGGGTTTCACCATGTTGGCCAGGCTGGTCTCCAGCTCCTAGCCTAAGGTGGTCTGCCCACCTTGGCCTCCCAAAGTGCTGGGATTACAGGCATGAGCCACCATACCCAGCCCTCCTTCAAGTTTAACTGAAGGGAAGAGCTGCTGTATAATGCAGGCCAAGATTTCTGAATTCCAGTGTTTTATCAGTTTTGTTCTCTAACATACAGATGATGATGGTGGTTTTAATAATTATTTGTTTATTTGGTGTCCTGGGTTTGCAACTAGAAGTGGCCAAAGTAAAATATTCCTTCTTATAATACAATTACATAGTGGCTCATGCCTAGTAATTTCAGCATTTTGGGAGGCTGTGGTGGGCGAATCACCTGAGGTCAGGATTTTGAGACCAGCGTGGCCAACACAGCGAAACACTGACTCTACTAAAAATACAAAAAAAAAAAAAAAAAAAAAAAAAAAGTTAGCTGAGCATGGTGGTGCATGCCTGTAATCCCAGCTACTCGGGAGGCTGAGGTAGGAGAATCACTTGAACTCGGGAGGCAGAGGATGCAGTGAGCCAAGATTGCACTATTGCACTCCAGCCTGGGTGACAGAGCGAGACTGTCTCAAAAAAAAAAAAAAAATACAATTACAAAATATTATGAGCATTTGAGTGACACATTCTTAAAAAAAAAAGAAAAGAAAAACTGCTTTGCTTTTGTTTAATCTCTCTTATGATTGCTTTTTTGGGACATTTCAAAGTCTCTTTCTTATGGATAAAATATATTTCTTCTCACCTTACAATATCAGAGGAAATTAAATACCAAAGACACTTCTTCAGAATCAAAATCCAGTGAAAATGGAAACCTGTTCTGGAGTTGCGCTCCTCGGTGACTTAAAGAAAGGCATCATGTGGGCAGCTGTGCTTCCTTTCCTTCCTGAATTGAACTGAAAGTGCAGGCAGTCTCTAAACAACACTGGAACTTTGAATCTCATGTGTTCCAGCAAGGAAGAGAAGTTGGGAAATTTCAGCCTATCGAATGATAGCATCATATCTGCCAACCTCTGTTAACTCATAGGATTCTTGATATCCCACGGACAGACTTCTGAGTCTCAACTTCCTGGACCACACTAATTCTTTTTTTTTTTTTTTTTTTTTTTTTGAGACAGAGTCTCTGTCGCCCAGACTGGAGTGCAGTGGCACAATCTTGGCTCACTGCAATCTCTGCCTCCTGGGTTTAAGCGACTCTCCTGCCTCAGCCTCCTGAGTATCTAGGATTACATGCATGCACCACCATGCCCGGCTAATTTTTGTATTTTTAGGAGAGTTAGGGTTTCCCCATGTTGGCAAGGTTGGTCTTGAACTCCTGACCTTAGGTGATCTGCCTGCCTTGACATCCCAAAGTCTAGGATTACAGGCGTGAGCCACTGTGCCCAGCCTGGACTGCCCTAATTCTATTAAAACATCTTCCTCTTAAAGTTTTAGGGAAATCAGTTGAATATGAGGGTTTTTTTTTTTTTTTTTTTTGAATAAAAGACTTGCCGGTACCCTACCCTAAATCTTTTAAGTTACAATAAAAATCTCAAATATTTTTAAGATCTTTTAAATTAAAAGATTTTTTTTTCTGTTAAAAAGCTTAAAATTCTAAATGTTAAAATAAAAAATCTTTATCTAAGTTAAGATGAACCCCTCAAAGATTAAGATAAAAATCTTAAGGTAAATTATTTAGGGGAGAGGATATTCTTAATTGATAATTGTTGGAAATTTCTTAGAAAAGAGTCCCCGGAGTGCTGGGGGTGGTGGCTTACACCTGTAAACCCAGCACTTTGAGGGGCCGAGATGGGCAGATCACCTGAGGTTGGGAGTTCGAGACCAGCCTGACCAACATGGAGAAAACTCGTCTCTACTACAAATACAAAATTAGCCAGGTTTGGTGGCGCATGCCTATAGTCCCAGCTACTTGGGAGGCTGAGGCAGGAGAATTGTGTCAGACCAGGAGGCGGAGGTTGCATGAGCAGAGATCACGCCACTGCACTCCAGCCTGGACAACAAGAACTAAACCTAAACTCCACCTCAAAAAAAAAAAAAAAAAAAAAGAAAAGAAAAAAAGAAAGTCTCCAGAAATTGCATCCTGTGGAAACAAGTCTGTAATACCCCCAGAGAAAATCCTTGATCAAATATATTTTGAGAAACAGACAATTTCTCCCTTCTGGAGAGTTATAATATTTGTTTGTACAGTCACAAAACATTTTCCTTTCCAATTTTAATATATGTGATGCACAGGAGCGCACAACATTTTCTTTTTCTCCCATGTAATACAGTATCTTCTGCAGGCTGTCCTGCAGACAGCTCACTGTCTTTGAAGATGTAGAGTATAGTGGGTCTAACTAGGTCATGCCAGTACAGGGCAGGGGATAAGCACAGAAGACTCAGGCTCAGAGAACATTGGGAAGGAGGTCCTGACTCAGACTTGAGAGTTTCCCGAGGTTTTCTAGGAGGCACGGTGTCTAAGTTGGTGGAGAAAGGAGGGAAGTGGAGAGTATTCTAAGTGGAGAGAACAGTGTGTAGAGAATAACTGTAGGTGAATTCAGAGAATTCAAAGTTTCTCAATGTATTTAGTATGTAGAGATGGAGGCAGGGAAGAGCAAGAGTTCAGGTAGGAGCCAGAGCACCTAGGATGTGATAGGCAGTGCACTGCAAAGCATGTGAAGGACTTCAAAACTGTATCTTAAGGATAATGGTGAATTCTTGGAAGATTTTATGTGATAATGACTTGTTCACTTTATTTTAAAAGGTTATAAGCTTTATTATAGAGAATGGATTGAAGAGCAAATTGGAAGCAGAAAGGCCTGGGAGGCAATGTAGACAAGAGTTTATGGTCATTTTTTTTTTTTTTTTTTCTTTTTTTCTCTTTTTTTTTTTTTTTTGAGACAGAGTTTCGCTCTTGTTACCCAGGCTGGAGTGCAATGGCGCGATCTCGGCTCACCGCAACCTCCGCCTCCTGGGTTCAGGCAATTCTCCTGCCTCAGCCTCCTGAGTCGCTGGGATTACAGGCACGCGCCACCATGCCCAGCTAATTTTTTGTAGTTTTAGTAGAGACGGGGTTTCACCATGTTGACCAGGATGGTCTCGATCTCTTGACCTCGTGATCCACCCGCCTCGGCCTCCCAAAGTGCTGGGATTACAGGCTTGAGCCACCGCGCCCGGCCTGAGTTTATGGTCATTTTAACTAGGGCAGTGGCAATATAGATACAGGAGGTAGGCAGATACAAGAGGTATTTAAGAGACAGAATCAGACTCCATGCAGTGGCCCACAGCTGTAATCCCAGCACTTTGAGAGGCTGAGGCAGGCAGATCACTTGAGCTCAGGAGTTTGAAATCAGCCTGGCCAACACAGGGGAACCCTGTCTCTACAAAACACACACACACACACACACACACACACACACACACAGACACACACAGACTCTCTCTCTCTCTCTCTCTCTCTCTCTCTCTCTCTCTCTCTCTCTCTCTCTCAGCTGGGTGTGGTACCGTGCACCTGTTGTCCCAGCTACTTGGGAGGCTGAGGCAGGAAAATTGCTTGAGCACCACCAGGCAAAGGTTGCTGTAAGCCGAGATTGCGCCATTGCACTCCAGCCTGGGTAACAGGAGTGAGAAGCCCTATCTCAAAAAGAGCTCACAAGCATGGCCTCTCACACTTGCAATCATAGCTACTTGGGAGGTTGTGGTCGGAGGGTTGCTTGAGGCCAGGAGTTTGAGACCAGCCTGGGCAACAAAGTGAGATCGCATCTCACTGTATTCCTTAATACTTAAAAGCTGCTTTTGTTGGCTGGGTGTGGTGGCTCACACCTGTAATTCTAGCACTTCAGGAGGTTGAGGCAGGATAATTGCTTGAGGCCAGGAGTTCAAGGCTATCTTGGCCAACATAGCAAGACTCTGTCACTATTTAAAAAAAGTTGCAGCTGGGCAGAGTGGCTCATGCCTGTAATCCTAGCACTTTAGGAGGCCGAGGCGGGTGGGTCACTTGAGGTCAGGAGTTCAAGGCCAGCCTGGCCAACAGAGTGAAACTCCTTCTCTCCTAAAAACACAAAAATTAGCTGGGCTTGTTGGCGCACACCAGTAATCCCAGCTACTCAGGAGGTTGAGGCAGGAGAATCACCTGAACCCAGGAGGCAGAGGTTGTAGTGAGCTGAGATTATGTCACTTCACTCCAGCCTGGGCAGAAGAATGAAACTCTGTCTCAAAAAAAAAAAAAAAAAAAAATTTGCTATTGAGTTGGGTATGGTGCCACATGCCTGTAATCCCAGATACTCAGGAGGTGAAGGTGGGAGGACTGCTTGAGCCCAGGAGTTCAAGACCAGCCTGCGCAATAGAGTCAGACCCCTCTCAAAAAAAATTGCTCATAAGTCATATATTGTGCTTATAAATTGGTACCTCTCTATGGAGGGGAATGTGGAAATCTGAGTTCTTAGAAACTTTACTTGCTGGTGTATATTCTGCAGATATACATGAACATGAAAGCTATGCTGTATGCATGATGCATAAGATGAAAAATAACATAGATATACACAACTAGGTGCTTGGCTAAGTAAATTATGGGATTTCCATATTAGGGAATGCTGGTCAGCCTCATAGAATGAAGCAAATCTACATGTAAGGTTATTACATATCATTATTAATCAGGAAAAAAACAAGGTGCAGAACAGCGTGTACAATTTGCTTGTATCTATGTAAGAATTTGTTGGAGGATAGAGCTGTAAACACATCAACTATGTTTAGAAGAACGCACAACAGACTGTAATAGAGGTTAACTTTCGAGAGGGAAACTACATGGCCGGGGAACAGGTATGGAAGTGAACTTTAACTTTTCACCTGTATCACCTGATGTACCTTCTGGATTTTGTGCCATTTGCAATATTATCTATTAGAAAAACCAGGAGCTGGTTTAGCATATCCTATGAATGATACAGTGAAGACTTAGATAAGAACTAAGTGCAGCTTTGTTACAGTTATAACTTTGTAACTATCTGTTTTGTTTTTTCCTATGTGGCAATTTAGGCACGCAGTTATAGATAGAGGGTTTGCTTGAAGCAATTGTACAATTGTAACTATTATTTTGTAAAAACAGAAGAAAGCAGTGTTACCTTGTTTTTCCTCCCTTTCTTTTTTCGTTTTATTATAGCTTGAGCTGATTTATTGAATGCCCATTATCCACAATTACATTTACTCTTACCCTTTATCCCAAACTCCTATTTGCTTACTGTAGATGTCTGCAGACCCACGTATTCAAAGGTACTTGCTTTTCAGTTAGCTTATTAGGAAAATCCCTGCAATGTTACGTTTCAGGAATATTTTATTCCCCATGGGGCATCCAATGAGATACTATAGGTGTTCCCTATCTATTTAATTGAATTCAGTATTTTTTCAACTCTTTTAAATTTAGCAGATACTTTACTGAGAGCATTTCATATGCTATGTGATCCATAGAACATACTTTGGGAAATGTCCTATACTGTGCTGCTACACTGTAAAGTGCTGGTAATAAAAAAGGGGTTCTGTGAATGCACATGGGTTCTCCTACCATCCCTTCTCTCTCTGGGTAAAAGGGACAAAAGCAGATACTGAAGTTTGTGACATTCAGAGCTAAACAGACTATCACTTTCTTTCTTTTTCTTTCTTTCTTTCTTTTCTTCTTTCTCTCTCTCTCTTTCTCTTTCTTTCTTTTCTTT
>NW_022436964.1:10219614-10332114 GCF_009761245.1 Sapajus apella
TTCCTCCCTCCCTCCCTCCCTCCCTCTCTCTCTCTCTCTCTCTCTCTCTCTCTCTCTTTCTTTCTTTCTTTCTTTCCTTTCTTTTCTTTCTTTCACAGAATCCCTCTCTGTCACCCAGGCTGGAGTGCAATGGTGAATCTCAGCTCACTGCAACCTCCAATTCCCGGGTTTAAGCAATTCTCTTGCCTCATCCCGATTGGCTGGGATTACAGGTGACTGCCAAATGCCCGGCTATTTTTTTTTGTATTTTAGTAGAGACAGGCTTTCTCCATGTTGGCCAGGCTGGTCTCAAACTCCTGACCTCAGGTGATCCACTCACCTCAGCATCCCAAAGTGCTGGGATTACAGGTATGAGCCACTGTGCCCAGCGAATAAACCTATTATTCTTAGAGGTATGGTTTTTTTTTTTTTTTTTGGTTTGTTTGTTTCTTCCTTTTTAGGTATCTTTATTTTAAACCGATAGGATGTATCCTGACCATGGATTGTAAAGGGTTGGTCCCACACTTCACAAGCTCTCCAAGGTCGCTGAATTTAACAGTATCTTTGGGAGGGTGGGTGTGGTAGGCATTAAAGTTGGCTGTAAGTTTAGAAGTGGAATGCATTCCAAACTACCTTTGAAAAGTCCCTTTTATTGAGCATAAAATAAAGTACATGAAGATTTTATCTCCAATCACATTTACTCTATGTTGGAACTTTCTTCAGTTGAGTACCAGATTAAACTGGGGATCGTGAAATACTAGAGTCTACTCATTAAGATGAGGTATGCAGACTAAGGTACGCATGTGGGAACAGAGACTACCTGGGAAGTGGTATATTTTGCTCTCACAGACTCCACTCTAGTGTCTACACACAGTCACTTGCATGTAGTAGTTCTCTCTATGTGGTCCAAGGACTCCTAGAGGTCCCTAAGACCTTTCAGAGGCCCTCAGAGTCCAAATTATTTTCATAATGGTACTAAGATGCTATTTGCTCTTTTGACATATTCTCTCATGAGTGTACAGTGGAATTTTCCCAAGGGTACATGATGAATACGAAATCGTCTAAAAAGGCCATTAAAATACTCTCCCTTTTCAAATACATGTCTGTGTGAGGCAAATTTTCTTTGTATACTTCAAGCAAAACCACTTATTACAAAGGATTGAATGTAGAAGCAAATATGAGAATCTAACCATCTTTAGCCAGACATGAAAGAGATTTGCAACAATATAAGACAATGCTCTGTTTATGAAATTTTTGGGAAAATGTTTGTGTTAACATGTAACAGGTTAAAATGAACTAATGAGTAAATCTTTTTAAATGTCTCAGTTTTAATTTCTTAAATATTGGTAGACATAATTTAAATAAACAAAAGATTTTTTGAACTCCTTGGTAATTTTTATGATTATGAAGGGATCCTAAGGCCAAAGAGTTTCAGAACTGCTGTTTTTGGATATAAGATACCCTGTGGCCAGGTGTGGTGAGTCATGCCTATAATCCCTGCACTTGGGGAGACCAAGGCAGGTAGATCACCTCAGGTCAGGAGTTTGAGACCAGCCTGGCCAACATGGCGAAATGCCGTCTCTACTGAAAATACAAAATTGGGGCCGGGCGCGGTGGCTCAAGCCTGTAATCCCAGCACTTTGGGAGGCCGAGGCGGGTGGATCACAAGGTCAAGAGATCAAGACCATCCTGGTCAACATGGTGAAACCCCGTCTCTACTAAAAATACAAAAAATTAGCTGGGCATGGTGGCGCGTGTCTGTAGTCCCAGCTACTCAGGAGGCTGAGGCAGGAGAATTGCCTGAACCCAGGAGGCGGAGGTTGTGGTGAGCCAAGATCGCGCCATTGCACTCCAGCCTGGGTAACAAGAGCGAAACTCTGTCTCAAAAAAAAAGAAAAAAAAAGAAAATACAAAATTAGCTGGGTGTGGTGGTGCATGTCTGTAATCCCAGCTACTCAGGAGGCTGAGGCAAGAGAATTGCTTGAATCCCGGAGGTGGAGGTCACAGTGAGCCAAGATTGCACCACTGCACTCCAGCCTGGGCAACAAGAGCAAAACTCTATTTAAAAAAAGAAGAAGAAAACCTCCTGATTGTGGAATGGCAGTGAAACTGCCCACACTATTAAAATGGTTTCTCTCTCTGTCTTATTTTTTCACCTTCTATCCCTCTCTCATTCTTTTAGCAAAGGTTTTGAATTTGTCTAAGTTACACATGTGGTATGAGTGTCCACCAAATTTTAAGAAGCAAAATCCAGTTGTGTTTTCTTTTTTTTTTTTTTTTTTTTTTTTTTTCCAGATGGGATTTCACCAAGTTGGTCAAGCTAGTCTTGGGCTCCTGACCTCAGGTGATCCGCCTGCCTTGGCCTCCAAAATGCTTGGATTACAGGCGTGAGCCACCATGCCTAGCCAATCCAGTTGTGTTTTCTTTCTGCTGTGCTATAGTGAAACAAATAAGACAATCTCCATTGTGTATATAAACCTTACTACGAATGTCATAAATAAAATTTAACCTGTAACTTCTTTTTAAAAATATTTCTATTTTTTGGCCAGGCGCGGTGGCTCATGCCTGTAATCCCAGCACTTTGGGAGGCCGAGGTGGGCAGATCACAAGGTCAAGAGATCGAGACCATCCTGGCCAACATGGTGAAACCCCGTCTCTACTAAAAATATAAAAATTAGCCGGGCGTGGTGGCACGCGCCGGTGGTCCCAGCTACTCGGGAGGCTCAGGCAGAAGAATCGCTTGAACCCAGGAGGTGGAGGCTGTAGTGAGCCGGGATTGCACCATTGCACTCCAGCCTGGTGACAGAGCAAGACTCCGTCTCAAAAAAAAAAAAAAAAAAAAAAAAAAAAAAAAATATATATATATATATATATACACACACACACACACACACACACACATATATATATATACACACAGATATATATATTTCTATTTTTTATATTGTTAGAAGTAGAGACAGGGTCTTGATATGTTGCTCAGGCTGACCTCCATCTCCTGAGCTCAAGTGATCCTCCCGCCTTGGCCTCCAAAAATGCTGGGATTACAGGCATGAGCCACTATGCCTGGCCAAACCTGAAACTTATAATAAAGGCTTATCGTCTGAGAGGATGGTAAGTTTCCTAAAAGTCCACTATTTAACAGTATGTTTTCCCCAGGCGTAGTGGTACATATCTGTAGTCCCAGCTTCTCAGGGGGCTGATGCAGGAGGATCATTTGATCCTAGGAGTTCGAGGCCACAGTGCACTGGGATCATGCCATGAATAGGGATCCCAGTGCACTGGGATCACTGCCTTCAGCCTGGGCAACAAGAGCAAAACTCCGTCTCAAAAAAATATATAAATAAATAAAATAAATAAAAGCATAATTTAATGAGTCATTCCAAACAAAAAAAAAAACCAAAAAACAAAAAACCTTTTTAGGCTATGTAGTTCATTTGCATGTAGTACTAAAGTTTTGGATAATTTAACAAGATATTTGGAGCATAAATGAAGACCATCTGTGTACATAGATAACAAATTTGTGAGTATTTTGGAACTTGGAAATTGGAGAGAACTGAGTTCATGTAGGTGGAAAATCTAACCGATTAGAGTGGTTGTACCACAAATAGGCCCAGCATTCGGTTAAATCTCTGCATTTCACTATTGAGGGACAGTTGTAAAGAACACTCATAAAGGAGCCTTCCATTTCATTTTCCTTTTTATCAGAATGATTTAAGATGATCTGAAATTACAAATGTTTCACTTGCATGTTTTATTAGACTGATTAAACCCTAAAGCTTGAGTGACAACTGAGGAAAAGGATGTCTTTCACTGTTATTTTAAAACTGGGTTTTGGGGCTGAGATAATGAAGGCTTTAACCAATTTGGAAATAGGAAGGAAGGGGTATGATATCAATCACTTCACTTTTCACCTTTCTGATACACTCTACTTGGAAGGTTACGGTTGAGTTCCTTTAATCCCCCCTTTGGCTCCAGGAAGGGTTATAAATGTTTTATTCCTTTACTCATGACTTTATATAATCTAGAAATTCATTCTGAAGTTCTATTTTTTTTTTGTGGCTGGGCGGGTGGTGGGGGGATGGACTTTTACTCTTGTTTCCCAGGTTGGAGTACAGTGGTGTGATCTGAGCTCACTGCAGCTTCCACCTTCTGGGTTCAAGTGATTCTCCTGCCTCAGCCTCCACAGTAGCTGGGATTACAGGCGCCCACCACCACCCTTGGCTAATTTTTTGTATTTTTAGTAGAGACGGAGTTTCATCATGTTGGCCAGGCTGGTCTTGAACTCCTGACCTCAGGTGATCCACCTGCCTTGGCCTCCCAAAGCGCAGGGATTACAGGCATGAGCCACTGCACCTAGCCTCATTCTGAGGTTCTAAATGCCTTTGCTTAGCAAAGCATTATGTGAAAAGGTTAGTAAAATTTCTCACGTACCCAGGAGAAGTGGCATTTTAGGGAATTGTAGATTATTTTGTTGGCATTCAATTTTTAGAGATACTGTCAAAAATAAATCACTACCAGCTAAATAGTGCTCACCTTTTATCAACAAAATGAGATGAAGGTGTAAGGTTACTTTGTGTTCTCTGCCTCCTGGACAGAGTTTTATATATATATATATATATATATATATATTTTTTTTTTTAATTGCATTTTAGGTTTTGGGGTACATGTGAAGAAGATATAAGATTGTTGCATAGGTACACACATGGCAGTGTGGTTTGCTACCTTCGTCCCCATCACCTATATCATGGGCATTTCTCCCCATGTTATCCCTCCCCAACTCTCCACCCCCCCCCGTCCCCCCCCCACTTTCCCCCCCCAGACCCCAGTGTGTGTTGCTCCCCTCCCTCTGTCCATGTGTTCTCATTGTTCAACACCCACCTATGAGTGAGAACATACGGTGTTTGATTTTCTGTTCTTGTGTCAGTTGGCTGAGAATGACGGTTTCTAGGTTCATCCATGTCCCTACAATGACACAAACTCATTGTTGTTTATGGCTGCATAGTATACCATTGGTGTAAATGTGCCACATTTTCCCTATCCAGTCTATCATCGATGGGTATTTGGGTTGGTTCCAAGTCTTTGCTATTGTAAACAGTGCTGCAGTGAACATTTGTGTGCATGTGTCCTTATAATAGAATGATTTATAATCCTTTCGATATATACCCAAGTAATGGGATTGCTGGGTCAAATGGAATTTCTATTTCTAGGTCCTTGAGGAATTGCCACACTGTCTTCCACAATGGTTGAACTAATTTACACTCCCATCAACAGTGTAAAACTGTTCTTATTACTCCACATCCTCTCCAGCATCTGTTGTCTCCAGATTTTTTAATGATCGCCATTCTAACTGGCATGAGATGGTATCTCAATGTAGTTTTAATTTGCATTTCTCTAATGACCAATGATGATGAGCATTTTTTCATATGTTTGTTGTCCTCATATATGTCTTCTTTTGTAAAGTGTCTGTTCATATCCTTTGACCACTTTTGAATGGGCTTGTTAGTTTTTTTCTTGTAAATCTGTTTTAGTTCTTTGTAGATCTGGATATTAGCCCTTTGTCAGATGGGTAGATTGCAAAAAATATTCCCATTCTGTTGGCTGCCAATTCACTCTAATGACTGTTTCTTTTGCAGTGCAGAAGCTGTGGAGTTTGATTAGGTCCCATTTGTCTATTTTGGCTTTTGTTGCCAATGCTTTTGGTGTTTTAGTCATGAAGTCCTTGCCTATGCCTTTGTCCTGAATGGTTTTGTGTAGATTTTCTTCTAGGGTTTTTATGGTGTTAGGTCTTATGTTTAAGTCTTTAATCCATCTGGAGTTAATTTTAGTATAAGGTGTCAGGAAGGGGTCCAGTTTCTGGTTTCTGCACATGGCTAGCCAGTTTTCCCAACACCATTTATTAAACAGGGAACCCTTTCCCCATTGCTTGTTTTTGTCAGATTTGTCAAAGATCAGATGGTTGTAAATGTGTGGTGTTGCCTCCGAGGGCTCTGTTCTGTTCCCTTGGTCTATATCTCTGTTCTGGTACCACTACCATGCAGTTTTGATTACTGTAGCCTTGTAGCATAGTTTGAAGTCAGGTAGTGTGATGCCTCCAGCTTTGTTCTTTTTGCTTAGAATTGACTTGGCTCTGTGGGCTCTCTTTTGGTTTCATATGAAGTTTAAGGTGGTTTTTTCCAGTTCTATGAAGAAGCTCATTGGTAGCTTGTTGGGAATAGTGTTGAATCTGTAAATTACTTTGGGCAGTATGGCCATTTTCACGATATAGAATCTTCCTAACCATGAGCATGGAATGTTTCTCCATCTGTTTGTGTCCTCTCTTATTTCGTTGAGCAGTGATTTGTAGTTCTCCTTGAAGAGGTCCTTTATGTTCTTTGTTAGTTGTATTCCTAGGTATTTTATTCTCTTTGTAACAGTTGTGAATGGCAGTTCGTTCTTGATTTGGCTCTCTTTAAGTCTGTTATTGGTGTATAGGAATGCCTGTGATTTTTGCACATTGATTTTGTATCCTAGACTTTGCTGAAGTTGCCTATCAGTTTCAGGAGATTTTGAGCTGAGAAAATGGCGTCTTCTAAATATACAATCATGTCATCTGCAAATAGGGACAATTTGACTTCCTCCTTTCCTAATTGAATACCCTTTATTTCTTTTTATTGCCTGATTGCTCTGGCTAGAACCTCCAATACTATATTGAATAGGAGTGGTGAGAGAGGGCATCCTTGTTTAGTGCCACATTTCAAAGGGAATACTTCCAGTTTTTGCCCATTCAGTACGATACTGGCTGTGGGTTTCTTGTAAATAGCTTTTATTATTTTGAGATACATTCCATCAATACCTAGCTTATTGAGAGTTTTTAGCATAAAGTGCTGTTGAATTTTGTCAAAGGCCTTCTCCGCATCAGTTGCAATAATCATGTGGTAGTCTTTCGTTCTGTTTATGTGGTGAATTATGTTTATCGACTTGGCATATGTTGAACCAGTCTTGCATCCCCAGGAAGAAACCTACTTGATCATGGTGGATAAGCTTTTTGATGTGCTGTTGCAATTGGTTTGCCAGTATTTTATTGAAGATTTTTGCATCTATGTTCATCATGGATATTGGCCAGAAGTTTTCTTTTCTTGTTGAGTCTCTGCCAGGTTTTGGTATCAGGATGATGTTGGTCTCATAAAATGATTTGGGAAGGATTCCCTCTTTTTGGATTGTTTGGAATAGTTTCAGAAGGAATGGTACCATCTCCTTTTTGTATATCTGGTAGAATTCGGCTGTGAACCCATCTGGACCTGGGCTTTTTTTGGTTGATAGGCTCTTAATTGCTGCCTCAACTTCAGCCCTTGTTTTTGGTCTATTCAAGGTTTCGACTTCTTCCTGGTTTAGGCTTGGGAGGATGCAAGTGTCCAGGAATTTATCCATTTCTTCCAGGTTTACTAGTTTATGTACATAGAGTTGTTTATAATCTCTGGTGATGGTTTGTATTTCTGTGGAATCTGTGGTGATATCCCCTTTATCATTTTTTATTACATCTATTTAATTATTCTTGTCTTTTCTTTTTTATTAATCTGGCTAGTGGTCTATTTTGTTGATCTTTTTGAAAAACCAGCTCCTGGATTTATTGATTTTTTTGAAGGGTTTTTTTTTGTGTCTGTATCTCCTTCAGTTCTGCTCTGATCTTAGTTATTTCTTGCCTTCTGCTAGGTTTTGAGTTTTTTTGATCTTGCTCCTCTAGCTCTTTCTTTTTTTTATTTTTAAATTTATCTATTATTGTTATTTTTAAGATGGGGTTTCACCATGTTGGTCAGGCTGGTCTTGAACACCTGACCTCAGGTGATCCACCTGCCTTGGCCTCCAAAGTGCTTGGATGACAGGTGTGAGCCACCACGCCCGGTGTTCCTCTAGCTCTTTTAATTTTGACAATTGAACTAAATGTTTTAAGTGCTATGGGTGGAAAATTTTACATCTGATCTTACGTGGCAGGTGGCAGTTGAAATGCAATTAAAACTTTGTTTCAGCCAGGTGCGGGCTCTCATGCCTGTAATCCAGCACTTTGGGAGGCTGAGGTGGGTGGACCACCTGAGGCAGGAGTTCAAGACCATCCTGGCCAACATGGTGAAACCCTGCCTCTACTAAAAATACAAAAATTAGCTAGGCATGGTGGTACATGCCTGCAATCCCAGCTACTCAGGAGGCTGAGGCAGGAGAAACAATTGAACATGGGAGGCAGAGGTTGCAGTGAGCTGAGATCGCGCCATTGCACTCCAGCCTGGGCAACAAGAGAGAAATGCCATCTCAAAAAAAAAAAAAAAAAAATTAAAAAATACCCTTTGTTTCATGCATAAAATTATTTATTTGTTTATTTGGAGACAGAGTCCTGCTCTGTCACCCAGGCTGGAGTGCAGTGGCACGATCTCAGCTCATTGCAATCTCTGCCTCCTGATTTCAAGCGATTCTCATGCCTCTACCTGCAGGGACTACAGGCGCCTGCTACCTGGCTAAGTTTTGTATCTTTAGTAGAGATGGGGTTTTGGCATGTTATCCAGGCTGGTCTCAAATTCCTGACCTTAAGTGATCCACCCGCCTTGGCCTCCCAAAGTGTTGGGATTACAGGCGTGAACCATCATATCTGGACAGTTTTATGTATAAAATTTTAAAAAATCTTGTGCAAAAGTACCTTTTGGCTATGCATATAAGGTATATATGAAACACAAATGAATTTCACATTCAGACTTGGGTCCCACGACATTTCTTTGCAATTCTTCACCCTGACCTCAGACCAAAGATTGGATATAAAATCTGATTATGTTTTAGGATGACACAAATTGAGACCAACACTATTCCCTTCTTTTTCCTTTGCCTTTAAATTACAACAATTAAAAAGCAAAAAACATCCAGTCTGTGAAGACTGCCATGATAGCTGCAGAAACATCAAAATCCCTCCTCTCAACTACCACAGCCACCACAAATGTGCTGCACTAGTGGCAGAAGCTAGCGCGTTGGCTACTTGTCCCATCAGAACCAACAAACATGGAGGCCTCTCCCAGTGTGCTGGAGAGTGTGCTGCGAAGGAACTGTGATGAGGTTGGGAGTGGGGGAAAGTAAAGTTCGAGATTGATAATTACTTGAAACATTTCAAACTAAGACTGCTTTTTTTTTTTCTTCTGGTGGTTTTGAGATAAGATAACCAGGAGTTGAAGGAGGAAAGTTTCCACATTCTTGTTATCACTGGACTTCCTGTTTACACCTTTGGAGGGAAAATTGTATACATGGGTTCCTGAAGTTCTATTTTCAGCATGTTCTTTGTTGCTCATTCAACCATCATTGGGTTAGGCCCTGGGGCAATAGAAATGGCTGGCATGGGGCCTATAGGAGCTGGAGTTTAGGGAAGATGTGAACCTGTAAACGTCATTAATTGTAGTATGGGAGGAACTGTGAAGGAAATTTGGAGGTCAGGAGGCATTTTTCTATGAAAAAAAAATATATATATGTGTGTGTGTGTGTGTGTGTGTGTGTGTGTGTGTGTGTGTGTGTGTGTCAAGTTCCCAGACCATTAACCAAAAGCCAATTTTTACTTTTGATTTTACTGATTATAATACCGAAGCTTTATTCAGACTTAATAAGTCCCAGGAAGAATTCTAAACCTTTAATTTATCTAGTCCTTTCAACAGTTCTATGAGGTACTATTATTATTACCATTTTAATAGGCACACAGGCATGAAGAAATTGAGTGGTTTGCTCAGGTAGTTCTCCTACCAAGCTGCCATTTAGCCTTTTGAAAGAAGGGAGTGGTTGAGCACAGCTTGCCTACTTTGTATATGTAGGCTCCTCCATTAGATATCCTTTTTGCATCTGTTTTTAATAGTTAATTGGCCTTGAACTTGTCTCAGAGGCATGAAAAATAAAAAATATAAAAAATAGTTCATTGGTGCACATAAAGTTTAATGATATCAGTTTCTTATCTGTTTCCTCCTTTTTATTCTAACTTCCTTGAGAGCAGGAACTTGTATCTTGTTTGCCATAGAAGTCCCAGCATGCAGCATGTAGCATGGAGGCCTGTCTAAAATATTTGTTGAATGAATTCATAGATTCAGGTATTTTGAAATTCAGAATGAAGAATTCTTTGAGGACATATTGACTCCTTGTAATATGTTTGTCCGTGCTTTGCAAAAATTAGGTATTTAGTAAATGTTTGGAGAATGAGTAAATAAAATTGTTAACTTTTTTGAATAGGGGGACAGGCTTACTGATTCAAAAAGGTTGTGTCATTTCTTTCTTTTGTTTTGTGACAGGGTCTCTTACTCTGTCACCCAGGCTGGAGTGCAGTGGCACAATCACAGTTCACTGCAGCCTCGATCTCCCCGGGCTCAAGCAATCCTCCCACTGCAGCCTCCTGGGTTGCTGGGAATTGTAGGCATATGTCACCGTGCATGGCTGTTCTTTTTCCTGTGTTTCACAGAGACAGGTTTTCACCATGTTGCCCAGGCTGGTCTGGAACTCCTGGGCTCAAGTGATTTACCTGTCTCAGCCACACAAAGTGTTGGGATTACAGGTGTGGGCCACTGTGCCCAGCCAGATTGTGTCATTTCTTGTTGAAATAAAAATAAATTTTGAATTATCTGTTCATTTAGTTCCTTTTAAATTCTATGACTCTGGGCTGGGCGCAGTGGCTCATGCCTGTAATCTCAGCACTTTGGGTGCTCGAGGCGGGCGGACCGCTTGGGAGGCTGAGGCAGGAGAATCGCTTGAAACCAGGAGGCAGAAATTGCAGTGAGCCGAGATTGCACCATGCACTCCAGCCTGGGTGACAGAGCAAGACTCTGTCTCAAAATAAATAAATAAATAATAAATAAATTCTATGACTCTGGATTTTCCCAAGTTTATGTTTTTAGTGTTTTGACAATTTAGTGAATGTCTTTTAATACACAGAAAATGTTGCTGGCCATGCAAAAGTAATAAGAGAGTAGAATGACTTAAGATGACTCTGGCCTTGATCTGGGAAGTTTTCCTTGTTTAGAGATAAGTTTCAAATATACAGGAACCTATCAATTAATCTCTGTATTTCTCCCTTCTATTTTACTTAAAAAGGTCTGGACTTTGATCATCTACAGTTCTATTCGGTGATGAGCACTTGTGTTTAGGGTTGGTGCATACTGGACAAGATCCACTGAACTTTTATTGAGGATAGTGTGATAATGAGGTACCATAGCTGGATTTGTAGCACATTTTCTGGCCCAGTGCATTTCCTTCCACAGTAGAATGGGAGTAGATGTAAGAGTGAGGGATTGCATTGATGTGGAGTTTGAAAAGCTCCCTTTTAGAAAGCCTTCCTTCCCAGCATTTTGGGCGGCCGAGGCGGGCAGAACACGAGGTCAGGAGTTCTATCTAGACCAGCCTGGCCAACATGGTGAAAGCCCGCCTCTACTAAAAATACAAAAATTAGCCAGACATGGTGGTGTGTGCCTGTAGCCCCAGCTACTTGGGAGGCTGAAGCAGAAGAATCACTTGAACCTGGAGGCAGAGGGAGGTTGCAGTGAGCCAAGATCATGTCACTGCACTCCAGCCTAAGCTATAGAGTGAGACTCTGTCTCAAAAAAAAAAAATTTAAGTAGAAAGCCTTCCTTTCATCTCTGTGCTAATACCTATGTGTGTATAAAGTAATATGGATGCATATTATTCTTTTATTTATTTATTTTTTTTGAGATGGAGTCTCGCTCTGCTACCCAAGCTGGAGTGCAGTGGCACAGTCTTGGCTCACTGCAATCTGTGCCTCTCAGGTTCAAGCGATTCTCATGCCTCAGCCTCCCGAGTAGCTGGGATTACAGGTGTCTGCCACCATACCCAGTTAATTTTTTTATATTTTTAGTAGAGACAGGGTTTCACCATATTGGCCAGGCTGGTCTCAAACTCCTGACCTCAAGTGATCCGCCCATCTCAGCCTCCCAAAGTGCTGGGGTTACAGGTGTAAGCCACTGCGCCTGGACACGTATTCTTATACCATTTAGAGCCAAAATATTTTTATATTAGGATTAGTCTAAGCTCATAAATTAGTTGGGCTTTATAGTCAATCCAGTGTCCCCTGCCACTGAACCTGTAATGTAGCTTATAGAGGAGCTTGACTATGACGTGGATTCTGTTGAATGGGAGAGCATTTATTAGGTGGAAGAGTGAGTATCAATGTCCCACTTGGATTTAGGGACATTTATAGGCTGTGCAACTTGAAACAACATAGCCAATGGTAAACTATGCTTGCAGAACATGTATCGAATCTTGCTGAAGTCAAATCTCTCCTCTGACACTGTTTCCAGCTTCCTTGAAACTTTAGCCAAGGTGGGACTTGATGGGTAAAAATTTTGAAGTTTAGCCAGATGTGGTGGCGCATGCCTGTAGTCCCAGCTACTCGGGAGGCTGAGGTGGGAGGATCACTTGAGCGTAGGAGTTCTGGGCTGTAGTGCGCTATGCCGATTGGGTGTCCACACTAAGTTCAGCATGAAATGGTGACCTTCCGGGAGCAGGGGACCACCAGGCTGCCTAAGGAGGGGTGAACCGGCTCAGGTCAGAAACAGAGCAGGTCAAAACTCCCGTGCTGATCAGTAGTGGGATCGTGCCTGTGAATAACTACTGCACTCCAGCCTGGGCAACATAGTGAGACCCCGTCTAAAAAAAAAAAATTTTTGAAGTTTAGGGAGCTTGGTATTTATTCCAGAGGATTATGGTACAAGATACAAAAGTGACTTTTATTTAAGACGATACATCAGTTACATCTTTACTTGCTTGCTAGAGGTTTGTTCAGGTAGGGCTTTTGTTACTCAAAGTGAGACTATGGGCATATTAACTTTGTGTGTTGTTTAACGTTCACATTAAACATTTAGGCTTATTTGTGCCTATGCTGTCTGTAATAGAAATTGGTAAATGCTTAGCCTGTGTGGGATTGGTCTTGGCATTTTAATTAGCCTTCATGATACTTAAGTGTTTCTTACCTCCTGGAACTATTATGGTTACACTGTTTTGTCACATAATTAAAGTAGAAAATAATGACACTTTCTTTTTAGTCCCAGAAATCCTGGATTGAAGGAGTATTTGACAAGAGAGAATGTAGCACAGTCATACCCAGCTCAAAAAATCCTCACAGGTAAAATTTTCAATTACATTCTTCTTTTAAAAGCAACACTACCTGAAGGACTGTTTATAGAAACTTAGGAATATGACTTGTTTAGAAGATATGATTATATCTATAAAGTTAGAATTTTCAGTGTTTATTTCTTTCACTTTATAAAAATATTACATGATTGTTGTAGAAAATCTGGGAAGGACAGGGACCTCACTATTACTCCAGTGTCTGTGACAGTGCCTGCCACATAGTAGGCTCTTGATAAATATGTTTAAGGAATTTAACGAAGTATAAACAAGTTATTCTTAATGCCATCACTGTTAATATTGTCATGAATTTTATTCTACTTGATGCTTCTGTTCCTCTTGATGAGGGGATAGATGTTACGGAAATATCTCGTTTTACATCCATTTCTCTGGGTTGGAATAAATTGTTTACAATTTCTGAATATTGAGCATTCAAAATGTTGCGAATGTTTTTTATCCCCAACTAAAATATCTGTGGCAAATAGTGACTGGTATATTTTAGTACACTGTGCTCAGATTAGACGAACAGGCAATTTCAGTTCCATTTTCCTTCCATAGACTTTATTTTTATTTATTTATTTTTATGGAATGCTTTATGAATTTGCATGTGCAGGGGCCATGCTAATCTCTGTATTGTCCCAATTTTAGTATGTGTGCTGCCGAAGCGAGCACCTGTAGGCTTTTGGATTGAGCAGATAATCAGCAGCAGAATGGAATGATTTGAGTTAGACTACTGAGTTCTTGACAACGCTTTGGAAGCTCTACTTGCAGAACAAAGGTCAAAAAAGCAACTAGTGAAAGATAGGGGAAGAAAGGGCTATGGAAAATTCCTCTGGGTAATCAGGTCTGTGAAATTAAGATTGAATGACATTGCTCTTGGAAAAATAAATTAAAAGGAAAATAGAAGAGCAATATTTTAATTAAGGGAACCACTCTATTTTTAGATTTGTTTGTGCATTAGGCCTTATATTCCTGTAAAGTTTAGAACTCATAACTATGTGCTTATGAAGTGTAGCATGGTAAGGTTTTTGAAATTCTAGTTCTTTGGGGATGCCTGGAATAGTGTTCCTTGCCTTTGTTAAATATTTACTAGTCCCACCCTTACTGAATTACCTATGATTTGTAAGTCCTGTGATTGGAAATTCTCATTTTACCTGCTTACAAAATGTTTATAGTACGCCAAGATAACCTTGTTTTTCCCCTTCATCTTTTATGACATCATGTGATGGTGGCTATAATAGAATGCAAATTGATTCAGGTGGCTCCTTTAGTGTCTGTGAATAAAAAACTTTTTTTACAATAATCTTGAATCTCAAAAAGAAGTGATAAAATTACTAAGTCTTTTATCAGCTCATAGACTGAAGAAGGATATTAATGATTGTAATTTCATGAATGTTCCAAGGCATGGTATACTTTAACAAGTGAAAAAAGTCTCTATCTTATGGGATTGTAAATAATAGTTAATGGATGATTATGGCTATTTCTTCTATGCCAACCTTTTTCTTAGATCCTAGTAAAATTCTCAGAATTGTAGATTTTAGGCAGTTTTCTTCATTATGTTGCATAGGAAGAAGTTGATAATTCACTATTTTAAATATTGATAAAAGTTTTTCTCTTTTATTGATTCTTTTTGTAGCTCCCAATAAGAAACAAATCTGATAGACTTGATTATAACATCTTTTTCCTTCTCATTTTCAATTTATTGTTGAAAAAAAGCTTCTGAGAAAAGGCTTTCCCAAAAGTCTGCAACAGGAAAAAGTAAAAGTCCTGAATATTCATTTCTGAATAACTTAGAGTGACCCTTATTTTATGAACATTACCTTTTCTTCCATTATTTTAACTAGAACTCTCTGTTAATACATCTTGACACACACACACACACACACACACACACACACACACACACACACTTTTTGAAACAGGATCTTGCTCTGTCACCTAGGCTGCAGTACAGTGGCATGATCTTGGCTTTCTGAAGCCTCCACCTTCTGGGATCAAGCAAACCTCTCACCTGAGCTTCCTAAGTAGCTGGGCCCACAGGCACACATCAGCACCCAGAGCTACTTTTTTATGAGACAAGGTCTCATTATGTTGCCCAGGCTGGTCTTGGACTCCTGGACTCAAGCAATCCTCCCACCACAGCCTCCCAAAATGCTGGGATTACAGTTATAAGCCACTGGGTCTGGCCCAAAAATATAACTGGTGACCATAATGCTAACTCCTAAATCCGTAATGTTCTTCTGAATCATAAAAAAGAAAGATTAATAAAGATAATTTATAATTAATAAGGGACATTTGGCATAATTATAAGTTATAATTAATAAAGAGAATTTATAAGCAACCTCTGCTTCCCGGGTTCAAGCAATTCTCCTGCCTCAGCTTCCCAAGTAGCTGGAATTACAGGCATGTGCCACCCACCACAATGGCTAATTTTTTGTGTTTTTAGTAGAGACAGAGTTTTTCCATGTTGGTCAGGCTGGTCTTAAACTCCCGACCTCAGATGATCTGCCCACCTCTACCTCCCAAAGTGCTGGGATTACAGGCATGAACCACCATGCCCAGCCCATATATATATTTTCTTACTTGATTCTCAAGGTAGCTGTGTTATCTTCATAGTGCAATTGTAATAGCTACCATTATTGTACACACTGACTTTACCGGGTACCGTAGACACATTACGTATTATTATCTCAGATAATTATTTTAATACTCTTATGAAGCAGATATTATTTTCCCACGTAAAAACTGGGGCTTAGAGTAACTGATAAATCAATGAAATTTAAATTGAGGTATTTTGGTTCTAAACTGAATGTTGTATTAATTAGATCATAGTTGCTACAGTAATTATATGTGGTAAATGCCATAAGGGAATATTTGGAACATGATACATGAATTTCAGCAAACCTTGGTTTCTAGATCATGGAAAAGTATAGATATTTACTTTATATGGATTAAATATGTTTTCAAATACATCAACAAACTAACAGAGGTTTTATTTCTTTAATTTAGATGTACCCCAGTATGCCAGGTCTGCCAGAATTTAATCAGGTAAGACTTAGATAAGTAAGATTCCTTTTAGCTTTTAGGCAGCCTATTTACAATTCACTGGGACAGTTTCCTCACATCTTGAATGGACTCAGTAAATGGTGCATGCGATTTACCTTTCCAAGGAAAGTTTTAAAAAGATGTTTTTGATGAAGAGTTAGTATTTGAACGTAATAGACTACTTGAATTACTGAGACATGTAAATTGGCTAACTTATCCTTCGGCAAGAAGTTCTACCAATGGAAACACTTGTAAAGCTTTACATTTTATTTTTGTGATCACATTTTATTTATGTTTGGATAATGAAGATGCTTCATGCATATACAGGACTGTAACTGATGTATGACTTGCAGGTGATGTGTATGCATTCTATGCTTATAAGCAAAAACAGCTTTTTGGGCGCAATACAAATTATAACAGTGATTTGCATTTTCAACTATGTGACTGTTTTTACCTTTCTCTTTTGTAAGTGGAAGGAAATGAAATTTTCTTAATTCTGATCATAGCCTGACGTTTATATAGTGGATTGAACCCAAGTTAAATTTGTTCTTGGAAAAAAACATTCGGGGCTAGGTGCAGTGACTCACACCTGTAATTCCAGCATTTTGGGAGGCCAGGGTGGGTGGATTGCTTGAGCTCTGATTTGAGACCCGTTTGGACAACATGGTAAAACCCTGGTAGACTGGGCAAAGAAAATGTGGCACATATACACCACGGAATAATATGCAGCTATTAAAAATGACGAGTTTGTGTCCTTTATAGAGACATGGATGAATCTAGAAACCATCATTCTCAGCAAACTGACACAAGAACAGAAAACCAAACATTGCATGGGTAATGAACAGTGAGAACACTTGGGCACAAGGAAGGGAACAACACTCACAGGGCTAGTGGAGGGAAGGGAAGGGGAGGGACAGCAGGGGGTGAGGAGGATGGGGAGGGATAACACTGGGATAAATGCCTGATGTAGGCGACAGGGCGGGGCAGGAGGGATGGAGACAGCAGACCTCTGTGGCATGTAGGTACCTATGCAACAATCCTGCAGGATGCAGGTTGTGCACATGTACCCCAGAGCCTAAAGTACAATTAAAAAAAATAATTCTAATTTTTAAAGGCAAGGTCTTGCTGTGTCTCCTAGGCTGAAGTGCAGTGATACAATCATAGCTCGTTGCAATCTCAAACTCTTGGGCTCAAGAGTGATCCCCACTCCTCAGCCTCCTAGTAGCTAGGACTACAGGCATGCACCACTGTGCGTGGCTAATTTTTTTGGTTTTTACTTTTTATAGAGATGGGTTCTTGCTATGTTGCCCAGGCTGTTCTAGAACTCCTAGCCTCAATTAATCCTCCTACCTCAGCCTCCCAAAATGCTGGGAGCCAATGCACCTGGACTATGTTGCAGTACTTTAAAATAATCCTAAACCTCCTTGTCAATAAGTGATTGTATAATATACCTTTTTTTTTTTTTTTTTTTTTTTTTTTTGAGAAAGAGTCTCACTCTGTCACCCAGGCTGGAGTGCAGTGGTGCAATCTTGGCTCACTGCAGCCTCTGCCTCCCACAAGCAAAAGCAGTTCTCATGCTTCAGCCTCCTGAGTAGCTGGGATTACAGGTGGATGCCACTATACCTGGCTAATTTGTGTATTTTTAGCAGAGACAGGGTTTTGCCATGCTGGCCAGTGTGATCTCGAACTCCTGACCTCAAATAATCTGTCCACCTCAGCCTCCCAAAGTGCTGGGATTACGGGCGTGAGCCACCACACCCATCTGACATAATACAAATTTTAGAATCCCCTTGTCATGTTCCCTTAAAAACCTTTTTAGGATTTTGATGTCTCTTCTTTCTTTTTAAATTTATTTTATTTTTTGTTTTTAACATGGTGTGAAATGTTCTAAGTGATGGGTATTTTACTGAATTTATAAAACAATCTGGGAGGGAATTGACATTTTTTTTACCCGCTTCCTGGAATTGACATCTATATAAAGTGAGCGTTTGGAACTTTTTGGTGATACGTACTTTGAGACTTCAAAAGTTGGAACTAAAGGGGCAAACATGAATATATATTTTTTGATTTTGGAGATCTGTTTCTTCTGTGGGACCTTGCTACAGTTTAATGAATTGCCAAAAAAAAAAAAAAAAGTCAAATCAAATAGATAATTAGACTAGAAATATACTTAATTGCACTAAAGAACTGTCCTATGAAAGCATAATGCATTATCTCTCCAGATGTGGTTACCTCAATTTATGTTCTGTGTAGAAAAAGCCAGGCAGATGAATTATTGTTTGCCTTGTATTTGAACAGATACTGTTTGATTTCGAAGGGTGACACTTGTTCCAAAATATGGTTAGATGACACCATTCTCACTAGTAGATTATGATTATGTATATTCTCACAGTAATTTGGGATTACTGTGCTTCCCTTTACATTAAGAACCTTTCCATATGGAAGCCCAATATTCTTACTTTCTTTTCCTTTTTTTTGAGTTTTGCTCCTGTTAACCAGACTAAAGTACAATCGTGTGATCTCAGCTCATGGCAACCTCTGCCTCCTAGGATCAAGCAATTTTCCTGCCTCAGCTTCCCAGGAAGCTGGGATTACAGGCATGTGCTACCACACCCAGATGATTTTTGTATTTTTAGTGAAGACAGGGCTTCACCATGTTGGCCACACTGGTCTCCAACTCCTGACCTCATGTGATCCACCCGTCTTGGCCTCCCAAAGTTCTGGGATTACAGGCGTGAGCCACTGTGCCTGGTCTTATGTTGCTTTGTACATACGCTGAAGTTTTCATCACCTGTATTTGTTCTGGTTCTCTCTTTTTTTTTTTTGAGACGAAGTTTCCCTCTGTTGCCCAGGCTGGAGTGCAGTGGCCCAATCTCAGCTCACTGTAGCTTCCACCTCCTGGGTTCAATCCAAGATTCTCCTGCTTCAGCCTCCTGAGTAACTGGGATTACAGGCATGTGCCACCATGCACAGCTGATTTTTGTACTTTCAGTAGAGAAGAGGTTTCACCATGTTAACCAGGCTGGTCTTGAACTCCTGACCTCAGGTGATCTGCCTTGTCTCGACCTCCCAAAGTGCTGGGATTACAGGCTTGAGCCACCATGCTTGGCTCTTTTCTAGTTCTCTGAAGAGATTGTAAGCTATAGACACTTCTGTTTCCCCTATAACTTCTCATTATGTGCTACCTGGACATGCTGCTCAGTACAGTAGCTGCACAGTAATTATCCTTCTCCTACTGATCAGCTCTTTCAGAGGAGGGTCCTGGACAGTGAGCATTGCCACAGGTTCTCAGTTATTCAATGAAAGGAAAGGAAAGGTATTAGAGACCACCTTGTCCAACCAATTCTTACATTATTGCAGTTGAAGAAATAGAGGCTTTGGGAGAGTAGAGATTTGCACGGTGTTGGCCATCTCCTGGTCCAGTGCTTTTGCTCCAGGACACATCGCTTCCTAGGTGCTTCCTGTTTGTGACCTAGGCTGCGGCATTTTAGCTCTTGTTTTTGGGTAGCACTGCTTGTCAGCTGCAAGTCACTTTTCTATAGCCAGGATTTTAGTCATCTAGAGCTGCTATAACAAAATACCACAAACTAGGTGGCTTAAACAACAGAAATGCATTTCTCACAGCTCTGGAGAAATGTATTTCTCACAGTCCAAGATCAAGTTGTTGGCAGGGTTGGTTTCTCTTGTGGTCTCTCTCCTTGGCTTACAGATGGCCACCTTCTTATTGTGTGTTCACATGGTTTTTCTCTTTGTGCACACATCCTTGGGATCTCTCCCTCTTCTATGGACATCATTTCTATCAAATTAGTCCTCCACCCTTATGGCTGAATTTAACTTAATTTTTTTTTTTTTTTGAGATGGAGTTTCTCTCTTGTTGCCTGGGCTGGAGTGCAATGGCACAATCTTAGCTTGCTGCAACCTCCGCCTCCTGGGTTCAAGTGACTCTCCTGCCTCAGCCTTCTGAGTAGCTGGGATTACAGGCACCCGCCACCACATCTGGCTTATTTTTTGTGTTTTTAGTAGAGACAAGGTTTCACCTTGTTGGCCAGGCTGGTCTCAAACTCCTGACCTCGAGTGATCCACCCCCCTGCCCCGCCTTAGCCTTCCAAAGTGTTTGGATTATAGGTGTGAGCCACTGCACCCTGCCGAATTTAACTTAACTTTAAGGAGGTAATTAATACAGCCATATTAGGGGTCAGGACTTCAGCATATGAATTTTGTTGGAAAATAATTGAGTCCATAATGGCTAGCCACCTTTCTTCACCATGTGCTCGAATGTATTTGTCTCTGTTGTGTCTTTGGACATTTTGGAAATTGAGCTCTGTTCCTGTCTAGATTTCTTTACATTTTTTTTCTTCTCACTAGATATATTTGTCATCAGATAAGCAGATATGTAAAAGTTAAATATAACATTTACTAATGTATACTGCACATTACATAGTCCATGGAATTAATTGTACATCAGAATACAGACACTGAAATTTAGAATGAAAAGTTGTCAATAATATTGACTCTTTCAGGCAGGGCATTGCGGGTGTCACCATCTCACTGGAGACAGGGTGGTTAGTGGGGAACTGTGGACCAGGATGCAATTTTTAATAAAAGAAGGTTTAGAAATTTGGAAGCAGTAGTCCCCACTTTACTGACATTTTACTTTTCATTGTTTCAATTTCTTGTGGGCCAAATATATTAAATAGAAAATCCCAGATAAAAATAATTTATAGGTTTAAATTGCATGCCATTCTGAGTGGCATGATAAAATCTCTTGCCATTTGCTTTGTCCAACCCAGGACATGAATCATTCCTTTGTGCAGCCTAGCCATGCTGCAGACGCTCCCCAGCCGTTAGTGGCTTAGTAGCTGTCAGGCTTATCAGATTGACTGTCTAGGTATTGCAGTACTTGGATCCAAGTAACCCATAGTTTACTTAATAATGGCTTCAAAGTGCAAGAGTAGTGATGCAGGCAACTTGGACATGCCAAAGAAGAGCCATAAAGTGCATTCTTTAAGTGAAAAGGTGAAAGTTCTCAGAAAAGTAAGAAGAAAAGTTAGCCGAGGTTGCTAACATCTGTGGTATGAACCCATTTTCTATCCATGAAACTGTGAAGAAGGAAAAAGAAGTTCATGCTAGTTTTACTACTGCACCTTCAGTTGCAAAATTATGGTCACAGGGCCATAATTCTGATAAGTACTTAATTAAGATGAAAAAGCCATTGCATTTATGGGTGGAAGACATGAACAGAAACCTGTTCTGATTGACAGCAATTAGGTTTGGTACTATCAGAAGTTTTGGGTACCCACTGGAGGTCTTGGAACATATGCCCTGAATATGAGGGAGAACTATTACTACATACATAATTTTTTCTTGAGATGGGCTTCATAATTTTATTATTTATTTATTTTTCAGTGTTCTTGAGTGTAGGCTTCGTAACTTTAATCAGAGACACAAAGTTACTTATGGCCCTTAAAATCAAGAATGACAATGGTTTAGAGTGTACTTTGTTTTTGACTATGTATCTATACATATAGCAGTGGGGGGGTTGTATGCCAACTTTAGTGACACTAATGTTAGTAAGTTCTGATAACCTACTAGCAACAGACCAGCCTGGTTTTGACAATATTGAATGCAAATTAACACCTTAAAATAATGATTAAAAATCTCAACACTTTGGGGAGATCAAGGTAGAAAGATTCCTGGAGCCCAGGAGTTCAAGACCAGCTTGGGCAACGTGGCAAAACTCAAAATTAGCCGGGGGTGATTGATAGCCTGTGCCTGTAGTTGCAGCTGCACGGGATGCTGAGGTGGGAGGATTCACTGGGCACGGGAAGTCGAGGCTGCTGTGGGCCGTGATCACACCACTGCTCTCTAGCCTGGGTGATGGAGTGAGACCTTATCTCAAAAAGTAAAAATTTTAAAAAGTGAGAATGTTAAAACTGATAATAATTCAAAGAAAAATTTTGTTGCAAAAGAAGTGTGTCCTTGATGGTGGGTGCGTAGTAGCACCTAACTGTGAAAAGACAATTGTGGCCTTGCCCAGCACCTTGTCTGTATACCCAAGGTAGGAAAGGAATAATGTCATGGTAGATTAGTGCATGGAGCCATGTGTTGTTTGTAGACCTATGGGATAGGTGACTAGGCTGTTTAGAACTTCTAGACAAGCCCAGGTCTGAAGATTTTAATAGATGAAGATAATTTTTTAGAAATGTGCATCCCAGCACTTTGGGAGGCTGAAGTGACTGTAATCCCAGCACTTTGGGAGGCCAAAGTGAGCGGATCACCTGAGGTCAGGAGTTCAAGACCAGCCTGGGCAATATGGTGAAACCCCATCTCTACTAAAAATACAAAAAAGTTAGCTGAGTGTGATGATGCACCCTGTAATCCCAGCTATTTGGGAGGCCGAGGCAGGAGAATTGCTTGTACCTGGGAAGCGGAGGTTGCAGTGATCAGAGATTACACCACTGCATTCTAGCCTGGGCAACAGAGTAAGATTCTTCTCTCAAAAAAAAAAAAAAAAAAAAAAAAATTCTAAAATATAGATAAGAAACATGTTTTCAGTTTTTAAAGTTCTTGCTATACTTATCTAATTCTCATTTAAAAATTTGTTACTGTATGTGCGATGGCTCACATCTGTATTCCCAGCACTGTGGGAGGACAAGGCAGGCCGATCATGAGGTCAAAAGATCAAGACCATCTTGGCCAACATAGTGCAACCCCGTCTCTACTAAAATACAAAAATTAGCTGAGTGTGGTGGCGCATGCTTGTAGTCCCAGCTACTTGGGAGGCTGAGGCAGGAGAATTGCTTGAAGCTGGGAGGCGGAGGTTGCAGTGAGCCGAAATTGCACCACCATACTCCAGCCTGCTACCTGGCAAAAGAGCGAGAATCTGTTTCAAAAAAGGCAAAATTTGTTACTATAGTTCATACCAGAAAACAATATAATTGTTTTAAATGAGAATTAGGTATGGCAAGAACTTTAAAATGATATAATAGGGCTCTTCTTGCAAAAGAGGTACATAAATGTAGAAATATAAATTTCCCTTTAATAAGAGAATGTGCTTTAATTATAGGGGAAAAAAAAGAAGCAAACAATTTGCATCTTAAATGTCTATTCATGTACTGGACCATAAATTGACTTGTTTGCATTGACAAGAAAGCTAAAGAAAACAGAAATTTAATATCCAGGCAGCTAAGGCCAATACTTATCTGTTGATTAACCAAGGTGAGGTAAAAGTCACAGTAGGAACTGTACTCAATTATTTATAATAAATGACAAATTTTCTCTGCTTCTTGATATTAATTTTAAATAAATAAGAACTGTCTTGATGTCAAATTGATTTCCTAGAGAGGCTCTTTTTATTTATTTTTTACTTAAATATTTTTTCAAGTCATCCATCCCAAAATGTCAGAAAGGCTCTTTTTACTCATCTAAATTATAATTCCTGCCCTCTATATTTGTATTTTTGTTGGTTTTATTCAACATGTTGTAGATTATGCATAACATGATAAATTATTTTTCCTTTTTTTTTTTTTTTTTTTTTTTGAGACGGAGTCTCGCTCTTGTTACCCAGGCTGGAGTGCAATGGCGCAATCTCGGCTCACCGCAACCTCCGTCTCCTGGGTTCAGGCAATTCTCCTGCCTCAGCCTCCTGAGTAGCTGGGATTACAGGCACGCGCCACCATGCCCAGCTAATTTTTTGGATTTTTAGTAGAGACGGGGTTTCACCATGTTGACCAGGATGGTCTCGATCTCTTGACCTCCTGATCCACCCGCCTAGGCCTCCCAAAGTGCTGGGATTACAGGCTTGAGCCACCGCGCCCGGCTATTTTTACTTTTGTTATTGTTTTGTTTTGAGACAGAATCTTGCTTTGTTGCCCAGGCTGGAGTGCAGTGGTATAATCTCGGCTCACTGCAACCTCTGCCTCCCAGGCTCTAGTGATTCTCTTGCCTCCTGAGTAGCTGGATTTACAGACTCGCACCACCACATGGGGCTAGTTTTCGTATTCTTTTGTAGAGACAGGGTTTTGTTGTGTTGCCCAGGCTGGTCATGAACTCTTGGTCTCAAGCGATCCTCCCACCTCAGCCTCTCAACTTGCTAGGATTATAGGCGTGAGCCACTAAACTTGGCCTGTTTATCTTTTTATAATTGGATTCTTTTAATTAGCATAATGTCTTCAAGGTTTTTCCAGGCTGTAGCATATGTCAGAATTTCCTTCCTTTTAAGGCTGAATTATATGCCTTGGTATTTATATACTACATTTTGTTTGTCCACTCCTCCACTGATAGATATTTGGGTTGCTTCACTTTGTGGATATTCAGAATAATGCTGCTATGATCATGAATATACAAGAGATGTTTGGTGCAGGCATACCTCATTTTATTGTGTATTACTTTATTGCGCTTAACTGACATTGCGCAATTTTTGTAATTTAAAGGTTTGTGGGAACCTTGGATCGAGCAAGCCTATCAATGTCATTTTTTCCAATGGCACATGCTCATTTCTTGTCTCTGCATCACATTTTAATGATTCTTGCAATATTTCAACTTTTTCATTTCATCATTGTTCTATCAGTTACGACATTCTTTAATCTGTGATCTTTGATGTCACTATTGTAATTGTTTTGGAGTGTCATGAACTGCACCCATGTAAGAGGGGGCAAACTATCGATAAATGTTATGTGTTCTGACTACTCCACTGACTGATCCTGTCTCTCTCCCTCTCCTTGCGCCTCCCTCTATCTTGAGATGCAACAATATTGAAATTAGGCCAATTAATAATCCTACAATGGCCACTTAGTGAAGTAAAGTGAAGAGTCTCACATATATCAATTTAAATCAAAAGCTAGAAATAATTAAGCTTAGTGAGGAAGGCATGTTGAATGCTGAGCTAGGCTGAAAGCTAGGCCTCTTGTGCCAAACAGCCAAGCTGTGAATGCAAAGGAAAGGTTATTGATGAAAATTATAAGTGCTACTCCAGTGAACACACAAATGATAAAAAAAAAAAAGGAAAGAAACAGCCTTATTGCTGATATGAAGAAAGTTCGAGTGGTCTGATAGAAGATCAAACCAGCCACAGCATTCCCATAAATGAAAGCCAAATCCAGAGCAAGGTCCTAACTCTTCCCAATCTATGAAGACTGAGAGAGGTGAAAAAGCTTCAAAATAAAAGTTTGAAGCTAGCCAATGTTGGTTCATGAGGTTTAAAGAAAGAAGCTGTCTCTGTAACATAAAAGTTCAGAGTGAAGCAAAAACTGCTAACGGAGGAGCTGCATCAAGTTATTCAGAAGATCTAGCTAAGATCACTGAGGTACCTACACTAAACAAATATGTTCAATGTTGACAAACAGCCTTATGTTGGAAGAAGATGCCATCTAAGACTTTCATAGCTAGAGAGAAGTCAATGTCTGGCCTCAAAGCTTCAAAGGACTGGTTGACTCTCTTGTAAGGAGACAATTGGAGGTTTGTGGGAACCTTGGATCAAGCAAGTCTATCAGCATCATTGCTGGTGACTTTATGTTAAAGCCTGCTCTCATTTACCATGCCAAAATTTTAGGTCCCTTAAGAATTATACTAAATTTACTGTGCTCTATAAATGGAACAACAAAGCCAGAATGTCAGTACATCCGTTTATGGTATGGTTTACTGAATATTTTAAGGTCACCATTGAGATCTACTGCTTTAAAAAAATATTCCTTTCAACATATTTCTGCTTGTTGACCATGGACCTGGTCACCCATGAGCTCTTATGAAAGTATCACAAGGAGATGAATGTTGTTTTCATGCCTGCTAATACAACATCCATTCTGTAGCCCATGGATCAAGAAATAATTTTGAATTTCAACTCTTATTATTTTAAGAAATACATTTTGTATGGCTTTAGCTTCTGTAGATAGTGGTTCCTCTGATGGTTCTGGAAAAAGTAAATTGAAAACCTCCTAGAACAGATTCATCGTTCTAGAAGCCATTAAGAATATTTGTGGTTCATGGGAGGAGGTCAAAATGGCAACCTTAATGAGAGTTTTGGAAAAGCTGATCCCAACTTTCATGAATGGCAGCTTTGAGAGGTTCAAGACTCCAGTGGAGGGAGTCACTGGAGAAGCTGCTGGAAATAGCAAGAGACCTAGGATTAAAACTGGAGTTTGAAAGGTGTGACTGAATCTCATTATAAAACTTGATTACATGAAGAGTTGCTTTTTAGGGATGAACAAAGAAAATGGTTTCTTGAAATGGAATCTACTGGTGAAGATCCTATAACCATTGTATAAATGACAACAAAGGATTTAGAATGTGACATAAACTTAGTTGATAAAACAGTGGCAGAGTTTGAGAATATTCACTCCAATTTTGAAAGAAGTTGTACTGTGGGTAAAATGCTATCAAACAGCATAACATGTTACAGAGAAATCTTTTGTGAAAGGAAGAGTCAATCAGTGTGGCAAATTTCATTGTTATCTTATTTTAAGACATAGCCACAGCCACCTTAACCTTCAGTAACCGCCATTCTGATCAGCTAGCAACCATCAACATTAAGACAAGACCTTTTACCAGCACATAGGTTACAACTCACTGAAGGCTCAGATGGTTGATAGCATTTTTTAGAAATAAATTATTTTAATTAAGGTGTGTACATTGTTATTCAGACATAATGCTATTGAACACTTACTAGATTACAGTATGGTGTCAGCATAACTTTTATATGCATTGGGAAACCAAACTATTTGTGTGACTAGCTTTATTGCCATATTCATTTTATTGCAGTGGACTGCAACCAAACTTTCAATATCTCCAAGGTATGCCTACATTTAAAAAAAAATTCCCCAAATTATCCTAATGGGCAGCCAAGGGAGAGAACCACTAATAGTGTTTCTAAACTTAGAAGACAGTCCTATGTTAGAAATCTAACATAAATCTTATGAAGTTTTAAGACATACTGTATGGCATCTATACATTACTCTAGAAAAAGGTAGGAACATTGCATCTATTTTCTATTTTGAAGTGAGTTTTTTTTTTTTGTCTTGAATGTAAGGTGTTCCTGTGGCCGACTGATTGGAGATCATGCTGGGATAGATTATGCCTGGACCATCTCAGCTGCTCAGGGTAAAGAAAGTGAACAATGGTCTGTTGAAAAGCACACAACGAAAAGCCCGACAGATACTTTTGGCACGATTAATTTCCAAGATGGAGAGCACACCTACCATGCCAAGGTTTGCTAATAACCCAAATTGTTTTGCTGGTTTCACACAGAGGGTAACTTCCAAATGTGTCTTCCAATTTGTATTTCCAAGTATAGATAATGGGATGACCTGGTTTCATTGCAGAAATGATCCATGATATTGACTCTCTTGAGACAAATTGCTTGATCCCCTTTCCTTTATGTCTGAAGGGCATTGTACCTTTCCTTGGTGTGGTGTGGTCAGCTCTTTATTTGAGTGACCTCTTGCTTTCAGCAAGTTTACACTTATGCAGAAGAGAATGGCTTATTGCCCTGGGGACAATTGTCAATCCACTGCCTTATTGATTCTTAAGGAATGCAGAAAAGTTATTACCAAGGAGCAGGCTTTAGTTGCTCCTAAATGAACAATGACCATAACAATTACCAGTAATTTCCCACTGTTCTATCTCCCAAGTTTTGTGAGAGCCTCTTCTTGTGAAGACTTTGGGGGAATTTCTCTCTGCACCCACTGGATGATAATATTTCAGCTTTTAGGTTTCCACATTCCCAAAAATGGCAATTTTGCATGTGATTGCATAGTATTGACAGGTTAGCTATTCCTTAGGTGTTTTCTCTTGAGTATATTAACCACCTCCTGCCTGATTAGAGGCAGCTTTCTCTGGAGCAACTGCAGGGAGAGCCCACCTCAGGAAAGCTCTGAGTCAGCCCTTCCCTGGAGTGTGACCATCAGCTGGCTAGATCTGAAGTGCTAGTTTCTAATAGTTCAATCCTAAAAAATTTTCATAATACAGTTCTGTAATACGCTATATTCACAGTTATTAGTCCTTGCATTTAACCTTGTTGATGTTTCTAGTTGACAGAAACATTGCCTTCATCCTCTTCTCCAATTTTTCTTGAAAGCTAATTCTCATATAATTCTGTGTGTAATTTTCCCTTGTTTTATTTTTCCTTTTTTTGCCCTTATGTTTTATTTATTTTTGTTTATTTATTTTTTTGAGATGTAGTCTTGCTCTGTCTCCAGTCTGGAGTACAATGGTGTGATCTCAGCTCACGGCAACCTCTGCCTCCTGGGTTCAAGTGTCTCTCTCACCTCAGCCTCTCACGTAGACGGATTGCAGGCATGTGCCACCATGCCTGACTAATTTTTTATTTTAGTAGAGGCGGGGTTTCACCATGTTGGCCAGGCTAGTCTCGAACTCTTGACCTCAGGTGATGCACCTTCCTCGGCCTCCCAGAGTGCTGGGATTACAGCCTGAGCCGTTGTGCCTGGCCTATTCTTAATACCTTCATTTATGCACTTTTCAACAAATATTTGCTGGGTACGCACACTTACTGTGTCCCAAAGGTTTTTTTTTTTTTTTTTGAGACAGAGTTTCACTCTTGTTACCCAGGCTGGAGTGCAATGGCGCGATCTCGGCTCACCGCAACCTCTGCCTCCTAGGTTCAGGCAATTCTCCTGCCTCAGCCTCCTGAGTCGCTGGGATTACAGGCATGCGCCACCATGCCCAGCTAATTTTTTGTAGTTTTAGTAGAGACGGGGTTTCACCATGTTGACCAGGATGGTCTCGATCTCTTGACCTCGTGATCCACCTGCCTTGGCCTCCCAAAGTCCCAAAGGTTTTTTTTTATTTTTTTGAGATGGAATATTTTGAGATGGAATCTTGCTGTGTTGTCCAGGCTAGAGTTCAGTGGCACAATGTCAGCTGACTGCAACCTCAGCCTCTCCACTTCCTGGGGTCAAGCGATTCTCCTGCCTCAGTCACCCAAGTAGCTTGGACTATAGACACCTGCCACCATGCCCAGCTAATTTTTGTATTTTTAGTAGAGATGGGTTTAATCATGTTGGCCAGGCTAGTTTTGAACTCCTGACCTCTGGTAATCCACCCCCCTCCGCCTCCCTAACTGCTGGGATTACAGGCATGTAATCCTGATAATTAATATGTTTTATATTTAGTATTAGGCTCCAGTTATAAACTACCTATCTATGGCAAGTACTAGAGCCAAAACAAAGAAACAAACAAACAAAAAGTGATTACCCGAATGCATTTTATTTGATGTCAAAGAAGAGAAGAAAATATTCATATTTAGGTCCAGATTCTTACTTCAGGTTCATGCTGAGCTGCAGGGAAGCTTGGGAGAGCTGCTTATTTCTCTCTCTGCTGAATTCCTTCTCAGTTGTTTATCTCTCTCATCTCATTCCATGAAGGATTTGAAGTGAATTTCTGCCAGTAAGAATCTGCCTAACGATGTTAGTTACAAAGGCGATAGATAGGAAAGAATGATTATAGATGCAGAGACTCTCCATTAAACTTTAGCATAGTCTTCAGCTGGCCTTTGGAGAAAAGAATACCCACGCAGATAATTTAGTTCATTCAGGTTGTTTTTCCTGAAATCTCAAGGGGAAATATCTCACAGGACAAAAGGACTTACAGTTGAAGGAGAGGGATGCCTGAGAGGAAGAGTGCATTCTGGAGAAGGTGAACTAAACCAGCACTGGCTCTTCTGTACTTACTTATTATTTGGAGCAACAGAAAGCATTTCACAAGAGTCAATTTGTATTTTTTTCTGCTAACCATGGCAGCTCAGATACCTCACTTATCAATTGAGTCCTGGTTATTCTTATATTCTTTTTTTGTGTGTGTGTGACAGAGTCTCACTCTGTCACCCAGGCTGGAGTGCAGTGGCTCAATTTCAGTTCACTGCAACTTCTGCCTCCCAAGTTCAGGCTATTCTTGTGCCTCAGCCTCCCCGAGCTGGGACTACAGGCATGCACCATCACGTTCAGCTAATTTTTGTATTTTTAGTAGAGATGGGTTTCGCCATGTTGGCCAGGCTGGTCTTGAACTCTTGAATTCAGGTGATCCACCTGCTGTAGCCTCCCAAAGTGCTGGGATTACAGGTGTGAACCACCATGCTCTGCCATGGTTATTCTTATATTCTTTCTATGTTATTCACATTTTTCAATAGCTGCACTATTCCTGATATTCAGAAATTTTAATATTTTAATTATGGAATAAAGGAATTATGTATCAAGAAGTTCAGGCCAGTGTGTTAGCTCACACCTGTAATCCCAGCACTCTGGGAGGTTGAGGTGGGTGGATCACCTGAGGTCAGGAGTTCGAGACCAATCTGGCCAACATGTCGAAACCCCGTCTCTACTAAAAACTACAAAATTTAGCTGGGTGTGGTGGCATGGGCCTGTAATCCCAGCTACTCCGGAGGCTGAGGCTAGAGAATCACCTGAACCTGGAAGACAGAGGTTGCAGTGAGCTATGATTGCAGCACTGCACTCCAGCCTGGGTGACATGACTCCATCTCAAAAAAAAAAAAAAAAAAAGAATTTCAAAGATCCATGGGAAATTATTTTAAATTGCTATCATGTTCTGGAGGATCATGTGATAATTCCTATTTGCATGTATGGAGATCTTCGCCTGTGGTTGTTCTGTTTCATAATTCATGGTTTCTTATTGTCCTTACTTCTTTCTATAACTCTGGCTTATTCTTGCTGTTGGTTCACATAGGTTTGAGGGAGGTGAACTCATCTCAATATCATTTGAATAATCTGCATTTGCTGGAAAAAGCAAGCCAGCCATGCAGTACAATCTTAGGTAAAATAAAAAATGATTCTGGGGCTACCTGCTGGCTTTGATTTCCCTTATCTTTTATTTTGCTTACATTGACTATTAAAGAGATGACTGTTTTATGAAAAGTATTTATTTTGGAATGAAAGTGCTTTCAGAGGAATAATAGTTAGAAGGTAAAATTTGCAATTTTAATAAAGAGAATGATTAGAAGATAAAATTTACAATAAATTAAATGTCCATGCTCTTGAATCTTAATTAAATTATACGAATATGTGAAATGGTTAAGTAAATGGAAAGTCATAGCATTTATGCAAAATCCCATTTCACCTATTTGTTATAGCTTCTGATGAAAAGGTTTGCTGACATAGTGATTTTGGCCATTTGTTTGAAGCATTTCTTTTTTGTGAGATGGAGTCCTGCTCTGTCGCCCAGGCTGTAGTGCAGTGGCGTGAGTGGAGTGGATGATCTCAGCTCACTGCAATCTCTGCCTCCTGGGCTCAGGCAGTTCTCCTGCCTCAGTCTCCCAGGTAGCTGGCATTACGGGCATATGACACCATACCTGGCTAATTTTTTGTATTTTTAGTAGAGATGGGGTTTCACCATGTTGTCCAGGCTGGTCTTGAACTCCTGACCTAAGGTGATCTGCCCACCTTGGCCTCCCAAAGGGCTGGGATTACAGGCGTGAGCTACCATACCTTGCTATTTGAAGTATTTCTGTCTCACCCCAGGTTCTTTGGAGAGCATTGGTGGGCCAGCCTTAAAAACCAGAGGAAGCTTTCCTACAGTGACTCGTAATTCCCAGAAGGAACTTAATAGGAGTGTGGAATCTTTTAAAAGTAAATATTTCCATTACATGAAGATGAACTTTAAAGAGATCCCACATACTTCCTTTTAGATTTTGGCCATTTCAGTTGCCCTGCTGTGTGCTCATTGTTTCTGTGCCTGGCATATCTTTTTTACTATGTTGTGTTCACCCATATGTGCTTTTCTTGCAGTATATTCGAACTTCTTATGATACAAAATTGGATCATCTGTTACATTTAATGTTGAAAGAGTGGAAAATGGAACGGCCCAAGCTGGTGATCTCGGTACATGGGGGCATCCAGAACTTTACGATGCCCTCTAAACTTAAAGAGATTTTCAGCCAAGGTTTGATTAAAGCTGCAGAGACAACAGGAGCATGGATAATAACTGAAGGCATCAATACAGGTAAAGCTCTCTCCCTCCCTCCTTCCCTCCCTGCCTTTCACCCACCATCTTTCCCTCTCTCCCTCCCTCCCTCCCTCCCTTCCTTCCTTCCTTTCTTGCTTCCTTCCTTCTGTTCTTTTGTTCTTTCATTCTTTCTTCTCTTTCTCTTATTTCTTTCTTCTTTCTAACTGTGAATCATGTAGTGTGCCACCTAATCTCTGCTCTGCAGCGCTCCTAGGATATGTGGTGCCGTGAGGAAGAAAGATGAAAAGCATAGTGACTAGAGAATAAACCCAGAAGAACCACAGGTTTTTCCTGGAATGCGCATTTACCATTGTCAGAATATACTATTTTAACATAACTTCAGATAAACCTCTGGAAAAGAAAATAGTCTTTCCTGAGCTCCCAACTATAGCAAGGCTAGAAGGGACATCGAATCCATGCAAGCGCATAGTGTGTGTGGTCCTGGACTCTGCTAAACTCATGTAATCATTATGAATTTCTCAGACTTGGGAAATGAGTGATGTGGGTAAAACTCGCATTACCTGTTTTGGGCATGAGTAGACACTTTTTTTTTTTTTAAACTATATGATTGCCGAAACACTCACCATCTCAATCATTGACTCTTTTATACCTCTTGAAATCTGAAATTCAAGAACTGCCTATGGTGGGCTCTGACCTTATTTCTTTGCTTTGGTGTTTGTGAACTCTCTGCACATAAGGACAACCTAGGAAGCTTTTAAAATACAGAAGTACACACTCTTCCCCAGATGAATTAGAGGCTTTCAGTCTGGAGCTTCTGAAACATGTCAGCCAGGATTGAGAAGTAGTGATTCCATAAACTCTTGTCTCTTACCAATTTGTTACTCACCTGTGGTTTTCTATCTTCTCTATACTTTTCTCTCTTTTGATTTGGTATGCCCTCACCAGTGTCTCCTGTCAAATTTTGTCCATGTTTTAAGATCTACATGAGATGCCAACACACCCATGAGACAGCCTTTTGAATATCTCAACTAGAGCTACTCACTTTTGTCTTTTAGTTTCTCCAGCATTTACTGCCTGTAGCACCTGTAGAATGCTGATATTTTGCCTTACAGGTTAGGATGAGTCAGTGTGTTAGCTCTCCTTCTGATTATGTACTAGGGGCCAGGATCTGAACATTTGCCTAAGCATTTAGCACCTTGTACTGATATAACAAAGTTTCTTTTGGCTGAAAAGAAATGAAGGAAGTGAATGACTGAAAAAACAAAGCAAAATAAAACCAAGGGACTTGACCTGTCACGAATAGGTAACACAGTAGTTTATCAAGCATATTTTATAGAGATTGTTTCACATTCTTGGAAGAAACTGAAGTTGGCAGAGTTCTAAGTCCATTGTATGGTTCTTATTTGATTTCCAGTATGAAAAGTGGGTGGGTAGGGAAGTTTCACATCATTCATTAAAAAGCCAGGCTTGGGCAAGGCTTTTCTTTGAATCACTAACTGAATGTCATGCTTTGTTTTACTTAATGCCTTAAAAAGATCATTTAGGTTCATGTCAGCTAACCTAAAGGAACACAAATAGAGTAGTGTGAAGATGATTGAAATACTTTATATGAACAAAATAAATGGAAAATGAGAAATACTTGGATCTTCACTAAACAACAGTCAGGCCGATGCAGTGGTTCATGCCTATAATCCCAGCCCTTTGGGAAGCTGAGGGCTGGTGAATCACCTTAGCTCAGGAGTTCAAGACCAGCCTGGGCAACATGGCAAAACCCTATCTCTAGAAAAATATGGAAATTAGCTGGACATGGTGGTGTGCACCTGTAGACCCAGCTAATGGGGAGGCCGAGGTGGGAGGCTTACTTGAGCCTGAGAGGTCGAGGCTGCAGTGAGCTGTGATCATGCCACTGCACACAGCCTGGATGACAAAGCAAGACCCTATCTAGAAGAAGGAGGAGGAGGAGGAGGAGTAAGAGGAGGAGGAAAAAGAGGAGGAGGAGGAAGAAGAAGAATGAAGAAGGAAGAAAAGAAGAAGACGACGACGATGAAGATGATGACAACAACAAAAACCAATCAATCTGACCTGATTCAACCACAGCTCCTCTAGGACCTGGCTGCTTAAGGATTAGTCCCTGGAGCAGCAGCATCAGCATCAACTGAGAGCTTGCTGGAAGTGCCTATTCCAGCCCTACCCCAGAACTGCAGAATCAGAACCTGCATTTTAACAACATCCCCCGACGATTCCTGTGCACATTTAAATTTGAGCTCTGCTTATGAGCTTCTGTCTATTCTTGATAGGCTTCTCAACCATAGTTGAACATAATTTGGCATGAATCTTTGACATTTGCTTAAATTGAATGCCGCAAGCCTTGAGAAACCACTGTGTGACAAGCATTTGAGTAGGTGCTAGGGATGAAAGAGGAGGACCCTGGATTTAGGGATGGGTTGGGCTGTGACAGACAAAAAGCAACTAGTAAGAAATTGATGCTGACTGGGTTATAGTTGAGTTTCAAAGGAAGTGTTTTGAGAATACAAGGAAGAGGGAGATGAATTCCAGTTCCTTGGAAGTCTTGGGAAGGATATAGCACTTGGCATTGGTCTTGTGGGAAAGATAGGAAGTGGCATTACTAAGGAGTGGCAGCTCAGGGTTAGGCACACAGATAGAGATGAAGGCATGTGTAGAAAGAAGTGATAAAGCTCCTCGCTGTAGTGTGTGCCGTGTGGCAGGGAACAGGGACTGCAAAGGAGACCGGAACCAGATTGGGTGCCATGCTGATATCTTATTCTCTACGTAGCAAGGTGCCCTGAAAGGAATTTGAACAGCAGGATGAATAGGGGGATTACATGATCAGATCGGGTTTTACAGAGAGCAATATGTATTATGATCACGTGTAAGGTGCTTATAACAGTACCAATAATGTTGACAAACCATGCCAAACCATGGAATCGGAATCTCTACTGGGGTGGATGTCTCCACACTTGATATTGACATGTGCCCATGATCCAGATCGCAGATTCTAGAGATGGTTTTGGGAGAGGGTCAGAAAATGAATTGGAAGGGAAGATGCTAGGAACAAGGAAGTGATTTAGCTCGTAAGTATCACATCCATGCAATATGCAGGTTATTTTTTCTTTCTGTGCTAAAGACACAGATAGGGTCAGTACCACACATAGGAAGAATAAGTCTTACAATGCATCATTGTGATTTAAAGGTCAGATTAAGCCAATCTCAAAGGCTACTTACTGTATGACTCCAACTACAGTATATGACATTCTGAAAAAGGTAAATCTATGGAGGCAGTAGAAAGATTAGCGGTTGCCAGGAGCTGAGGGGAGAGAGGGATGAGTAGGCAGAGCACAGAATATTTTCAGGGCAGTGATACTAACATGGTGGATATACATCATTGTATGTTTGTCAAAACTCATAGAATGTACTTCACCAAGAGTGAACCCTAATGTAAACTGAGGACTATGGAGAATAATGATAATCTATTAGTCATGACCTTATAATGCAGAGTCATCAATTTTAACAAATGTACCAGTCTCATGGGGGATGCCGATAGTTGGGGAGGCAATGTTTGTGCAGGACCAGGGAGTGGCAAGGGAAATTGCTGTGCTTTTCATTCAATTTTTCTGTAAACCTAAAACTGCTCTAAAAAGTGCAGTCTATTCTTTAAAAAGGTCAGATTGGCTAAATTGGAATCCGATCTCTACAAAATCCAAGCTCTAAATAAATTGTCCAAAGCTCTGCAACCTTGGACAATTTATTTAAACTCTCCATGCCACAGTTTTGCCTATAAAATGGACTTTAAAAAGTTCCAGCTTAAAGTATAAATACATACAAAGGTAGCCCACACTGAAATCTTACTATGTCCCAGTAAGTGTTGGCTACTGTAATAAAGACTAGTGTTAATTCCAGAAGGGCAAACATTAACATACTACTCCTCAGTGTATTAGCTTTGAAATATATTTTTTGGAGGGATAACTTTGATATATTTGTGCATATAAAGCTATTAAATTAGTTTACCTTAATAAGCAAGGGACATATCTGCAGGATATTTTGCTGAGTATATATTAGTAAGATTGGGGGAAAAATTCATAATATTAGCACTGGGCTTGCTGAGGAAGGACAGTATATAGCATTTTGGTTAGGCAAGAGTAGGATCAGAACTGAGGTTGTAGGCAGAAATTGCTCAAAGAGAGAGGAACATTGTTAAGGTAGAGAGAGGTAATGATGAGAGGAAGAGGTGTCCAGAAAGAATAGAGGAAGCCAAGGTATCAGAAACTAATTCCACTGTGCCAGCAACTTTCCCTAAGAATAGCCCTTCACATGTGGTTTCCCATTTATTTGTCTCTTTCCGGCAGTCTCTTTGTTTTGCACAATTTATGAATTCAAGTTTGACTTCTAAACTGGTTGTTCATAGGAGTGTCCAAGCATGTTGGGGATGCCTTGAAATCCCATTCCTCTCATTCCTTGAGAAAAATCTGGACAGTTGGAATCCCTCCTTGGGGTGTCATTGAGAACCAGAGAGACCTTATTGGAAAAGATGTAAGTAGACAGTCCTTTCACAACAAAAGAAAATGAACATGTGTGCAAATTGCCAGCTTAACATTGTACCTGGAGTCGAATGAATGAACATCACAGATGTGGTAGCTTCAAAACTAACTCCTGACTTTCTGCTGCTTCCCTCACCCTGTCTTAGAAGATGACAATCCCACTCTTGGAGTTGCTCAAGCCAAAAGTCTTGGACCAATCCTGGAATGATCTCTTTGTCTCACACTCAAACTTGATCCATCAGTTTCACTTTAAAAATATATCTAGAATCTGATTTCTTCTCACTACCCCTACAGTTACTGAGTGAATCCAAGCCACCATTATCTGTCGCCTGAATGACTGCAATAGCCATCTTTATTCTTACCTTTGTCTCCTAACAGCCTAGTCTCAACATAGTAGCCAGAATGATTCTTTTAAAATATACAAATCAGATCACACTATTTCTCTGTGCAAAAGCCTTCAATGGCTCCTGTTTCACTTAAAGTAGTAGCCAAGGTTGGTGCAGTGGTTTGCCCAGAGTGAAACAAGGGACATTCTTAATTCGACCCTCTTAGTTCTCATCTCTTACCTTGTATTACTCTGCTTCATTGCTTCTTATGTATTGGTTGATCCTATGTATTCTTTTAAAGGGACTGGACTTGTCTGAGTCTGTTTGTAAGGCTAAATTTTCAGTAAAATATCAGACATAAGAAAATGTTCTAAAGAAGAAAGATGACTACTGTTAATATTTCCGTGTGGATCATTTCAGAATATTTTCTATGGATGTGTGTATATGTACAGCTATGTATGTGTGTATATGTACAGTAAAAAAGTGTATATTTAAAAAGTAACAACAGAACTCACTGCTATAAATCTGCTTTTTTTTAGCGTACCTATTTGCCATAGTTATTTCTCCATGCTGATTAATACAGACATGCTTATGGTTTTTTTTTTTTTTGAGACGGAGTCTTGCTCTGTTTCCAGGCTGGAGCACAGTGGCACAGTCTCAACTCATTGCAACCTCTGCCTCCTGGGTTCAAGCGATTCTTCCGCCTCAGCCTCCCAAGTAGCTGGGACTACAGGCACGTGCCAAACGCCAGGCTAACTTTTATATTTTTAGTAGAGAAGGGGTTTCACGATGTTGGCCAGGATGGTCTCGATCCCTTGACCTCATGATCCGCCCACCTTGGCGTCCCAAAGCTTATGGGTTGTTTTGACTTTTTTCTTTCTGAGACAGATTCTGGCTCTGTTGCCTAGGCTGGAGTGCAGTGGCACAATCTCTGCTCACTGCAACCTCAGTCTCCTAGGTTCAAGTAATTCTCCTGCTAGCTGGGATTATAGGCAACTACCACCATGCCTGGCTAATTTTTGTACTTTTAGTAGAGATGGGGTTTTACCATGTTGGGTAGGCTGGTCTCAAACTCCTGGCCTCGGATGATCCGCCTCAGCTTCCCAAAGTGCTGGGATTACAGGCGTGAGCCACCACACCCAGCCTGTTTTAACTTTTAATTTGGAAAACGTCAAACATATTAGGCAGCAGAAAAATTAGAAAAATGAACTCTTTCCTACGTACCTATCTCCAGATTCAACAGTTAGCAGCTCATAGTCAATTTTGTTTCCTCTCTTCCCTTGTCCATTCAGCCGACCCCCTCCGTTATTTTGAAGCAAATTTGAGACATCAAATCATTTCATCTATAAATATTTCGCTAGTTTTTTCTAAAATACATGGCCAATGAAAAACATATAATGACATTATTATATCTAAAAAATTACCAGGAATTCCTAACACTGACTGTCCAGTCTAGTCAAATTTTTCATTGCCTCATAATGTTTTTATTCAAAACCATGATTTCTTGAGTCTTCATTGTTTAATATTTTGATTTCATTATCTAAAAAAGTGTCATACATTGTGATAGGTTCATATACCTCTTGACCTGGTTTTTCTTTTTTTTTTTTTTGGTCACTTTTAATCTATGGATTTTACCTCCATCTCGTTTTTTTATGTGTGTATAATTTACTTGTTGAGGAAACTGGGTCATTTGTTCTGAAGAGTTTGTTACAGCTTGGATTTTCCAGATTTAATCTTTTGTAGTAGGGTTTAGCATGTTTCTTTGCTTCTTGTAAGTTGGTAGTCTGATCGAGAGGTATGATCAGATTTAGGTTTTCTGTGTAAGTTTATGCCATAAGAGGAGGTATGTCTTTCCCTTGTAATATATGTTGGTCTCTCTTTTTATAATGTTATGAGTCATTGCATAGATTCATTATTTCAAGAGTTCCAACATGCTGACATTTATTTATAATGTCCTTTCTTTATTAGCTTACAAGCTCTATGTACTTAACACTCAAAATACTTAAATACTCCACATAGAGAAACATTTTCTCACCAATCACTTGGTTGCAGTTGTATAGGAAGGGTCTCCACTGAAACTTGGGCTTTCTTATTCTAAATACTGTACTCTTGCCTCTAAAAGCAAATACGAAGCGGAACAGCTTAAGAAAGTGTCCATTAATGTAATGTAATAAAGATTTTGATGTTTTATAATGAATGAAATGCTTTTTGGCTGGTTGGCTGTTCTACTGTGTGTGTGTGTGTGTGTGTGTGTGTGTGTTTTCTTGAGACAGAGTCTCGCTATGTCACGCAGACTGGCGTGCAATGGCAAGATATAGGCTCACTGCAACCTCTGCCTCCCAGGTTCAAGTGATTCTTGTGCTTCAGCCTCCTGAGTAGCTGTGACTATAGCACACACCACCACGCCTGGCTAATTTTTGTATTTTTAGTAGTGATAGGGTTTTACCGTGTTGGCCAGGCTGGTCTTGAACTCCTGACCTCAAGTGATCTGCCAGCCTTGGCCTCCCAAGGTGCTGGGATTATGGGCATGAGCCACCACACATGGCCAGCTGTTCTCTTTGGAATACTAGAGAAAAGTCAGTGTCAAAATATTATTCTAAAATAAATCTACTAAAAGAGTATTTTTGAATAATGGTGTTTTCTGTGTACTGGTGCCAGTCTTTGAATTGTTTTTTAGTGGTTTGAAGCAAGGTAAGCACAGAAATGAAATAGAAGGCCTTGCTTGAATTCCTTCTCTACTGAAAATACAAAAATTAGCCGGTGTGGAGGTGCGGGCCTATAATCCCAGCTACTCGGGAGGCTGTGACAGGATAATTGCTTGAACCCAGGAGGTGGAGGTTGCAGTGAGCTAAGATTGTGCCACTGAACTCCTGCCTGGATGACAGAGCAAGACTCCCTCTCAAAAAGAAAAAAAAGGAAAAATATTTAGAACCACTGTCAGCAATGTGACTGTGCTGTGTTATTCAAGCACAAGGAAAGCAGGCTGATCTTGCTGAACAGGGTATGTTTCATTATTGTTAAACTTGTGTTGTGAATCTCATGTACCACAAGCTGCCTACCAGTTATTCATAGTAGGATCCCATATTGGTTCATTAAAACATGGGAAATTTAAAAAAGCGATACCACAGGTAGTTTGAGAAGCACTGCTCTAAATTGCAAGTGATACTTTTTAAACTAGACAGGAGCTCTTTTAGCACATAGACATAGGCCCCTGGAGCAGGTGAGCCTGGGGAAGGATCTAGAGCGCTGACCCTCTCTTGTCCTTGCTGTCTCTCAGGTGGTGTGCCTGTACCAGACTCTGGGTAACCCCCTCAGCAAGCTCACAACACTCAACAGCATGCACTCACACTTCATCCTGTCTGATGATGGGACCGTGGGCAAGTATGGAAATGAAATGAAGCTCAGAAGGAACCTGGAGAAGTACCTCTCTCTGCAGAAAATACACTGCTGTGAGTATCACAGGGGCTCGGTCAGTAGGGCTGGTTGGAAGCCTCCTGAGGTCTTTCATGGTGTTCCCTGACCATCAGAGCTCACACCCTTAGTCCCCTCAAGCTAGTCTCCAGAATGCTCTTCAACCACCCTGCTTCCCACGTGGGTATCTCCCCTCCTCTCCCCCTCCATCAAGCCAACCTGAAAGACTGTTCGAGGATCCACTAATGTCTTCATCCTTCTGTGATTCCCCCCAAAGAATTCTTCCTCTCTCTCAGCTGTCACCCACAAGTCTGCACCATCTGACATCCTACTTTCTTCCAGCTGTGGGCTCACTGTGGTCAAGGTGCTCACTTGTCACCTGGACAGAGTAGAGAGGCCCAAGTTGACCCCTGCCTTAGAGCAGCCGGGGGATTAAGTTAACACAGTGAACCCACAGCCAGAAGAAAACAGGATATAAGACAGCGCAGACTTGTGGGTGACAGGTGAGAGAGAGGAAGATATGTCAGGGGGATGATGGAGGGATGAAGACTTTGGTGGATCCTCGAAGAGTCATTTGGGTTGGCTAGATGGAGAGAGAGAGAGGAGGGGAGATACCCATGTGGGAAGCGGGGTGGCTGAAGAGCACTCAGGAGACTAGCTTGAGGGGACTTGGAGCGTGAGCTTTGATGGTCAGGGAAGATGATATTTCATGTGCAGGTGGGGTGGCCGTAGACAGGGAAGGGGTTAAGACTAGATAGGAGTTTTAGAAATAGGGACCTTGCCCAAAACCTAAAATGCAATAAAAAAATAAAAAATAAAAAGAAATAGGGACCTTGGAGCTGGTTGTGGTGACTCAAACCTATAATCCCAACACTTTGGGAGGCCAAGGTGGGCAGATCACCTGAGGTTAGGAGTTCAAGACCAGCCTGGCCAACACGGTGAAACCTCGTCTCTCCTAGATATCCAAAAATTAGCCTGGCGTGGTGGTGCATGCCCATAATCCCAGCTCCTCAGGAGGCTGAGGCAGGAGAATTGCTTGAATCTAGGAGCCGGAGGTTGTGCTGAGCCAAGATCGCAGCACTGCACTTCACCCTGGGCAACAGAGTGAGGCTCTGTCTCAAAAAAAAAAAAAAAAAAAAAAAAAGAAAAGAAAAGAAAAAGAAATAGGGACCTTGGAAAGTGTCAAATTTGTGTCATGCTCCCGATGGTGCTTCAAGAGGGGCATTTTGGTAGTTTTATCTTGAGGAAGGGGAGGAGCAGGGAGGGCCAGAATCAGCATGCGCCATTGGGCAGGGAAGTTTGAATCCTTTACAGGGAACAGGAGGGCTGAGTGCTGCCTGGAAAATTGGAGACTTTTGGTTCAAGGCACCAGAAAGTGGACCACTGCCTCTTGTGCTGAATTAAATCTTCCACAAAATACTTCTTTGGGACAAAGGGCCAGGGAGTGGGAATGCCTTCAGGAGGCACAAGTCCTTTTCAGCCTTTGAGCGTTAACTGAAAAAATCAAAGACTGGAAGTCCATTTAGTTTTTAGCCTTGATCCCTGGAAGCAGCAGAATGTAATGAGGTCAGACAGATTGAAGCTCTGTCATTTTGTGCCTGTGACCTCGGCCAATGGAGTTCACATCTGTCAAACTGTTTTCTTATTATAAAATGGAAAGAACTATCTACTTCTAACGTTAGTTGTGAGAATTAATTGAGAAGATGTATATTAGCAATGTCTAGACTTGTGTTAGGTACACGATATGTCTTTAATAAAATGTCTGTTTCTTTCCTTCCTTTTCCCCTCCTTTGGTGCAGTGATCCTTTCATGGTTGTGGGATAGGAGGGGGAGGGGAGGGACTCTGGGGGTTGTGGTCGTTCACTTAACTCTTAGTGTGAATAGGGGTTCTGAGGCTTATGCAGGTCAGAAGAGGGAGAGAGGATCAGGGATGTGGTCTTCTCCGGGGTGGGAATGGCTGGGAGAAGGGAGACCAGCAGAGCAGAGGGAAGGAAGAGAGGTCAGAGAAGGACCTTGAAGAAGAATCCATATAGAGAGGGGTCCATTAGGGGCCTGAAATATTACCTGAAATGTCCTGTTGCCTCTGTTTACCTTTACCCACTACCTAAATTGCTTGGGGTTCTGTGTAGCACTATAATGTATGCCCCATGAGAGGCATAGGAGTCTTTGTCTTTCTTATTCCCTGCTTAGTCCTCATTTTAGTATGAATGTAACAACCCTGACCTCACTCAAAGCAGCAGATAACATTTTTCTCCTTTCAAAGACCTTGAAATCTAGGATTTATCTGGAGGCTTTTGCTGACTGTGGAGTCAATTCCAGTGGACTGGTAATATTTATTATTCTAAGGAGAACCTATATAAAAATGGCAAAAACAATTAAGCCACCTATACACACACACGCAGAAGAAAGAGAAGACATGCCCTCAAGAAACTAGAAATTCTTACTTATCAAAGCTGATCTTCATACCTAACATGCTCATGAGGGAGGTTTGCTACCATATTTGTATTTGTTGTTGATATGATCAAAAAGGGATTTATTTATTTATTATTTATTGACACAGAGTCTTGTTCTGTTGCCAGGCGCCGGGCTGGAGTGCAGTGGCGAAATCTTGGCTCACTGCAACCTCTGTCTTCTGGGTTCAAGCAATTCTCCTGCCTCAGCCTCCCAAGTAGCTGGGAGTACAGGTGTGCACGGCTACACCCAGCTAATTCTTGTGTTTTGGTAGAGACGGAGATTCACCATGTTGGCCAGGATGGTCTCGATCCCTTGACCTTGTGATCCTCCTGCCTTGGCCTCCCAAAGTGCTGGGATTACAGGCATGAGCCACCGCACCCAGCCAGGATTTATGTTTGATTGCATGAAAATACTTAAATATGTGGTTGATTTATTTGACTTTCTTTTTTTTTTTTTCTTGTGACTGAGTCTTGCTGTGTCACTCAGGCTAGAGTGCAGTAGTACAGTCTCAGCTCACTGCAACCTCCCCATCCTGAGTTCAAGCAATTCTCCTACCCCAGCCTCCTGAGTAGCTGGGACTACAGGTGCCTGCCACCACACCTGGCTAATTTGTTTTCATTTTTAGTAGAGACTGGGTTTCACCATGTTGGCCAGGCTGCCTTGGCCTCCCAAAGTGCTGGGATTACAGGTGTGAGCCACTGTGCCCGGCCTGTGGTTGATTTATTTTATTGCTTTTCAGCCAGTCTTCTTGGTGTCCCTGGAAAACCCTTGTTGTTGGCAGAGAATACTTAAAAAGCAAAACAAACAAGCAAAAAAAACCCCTCACATTATGAAGTTGCTGTAGTAATCCCTGCCTTCAGCCATTTGAAATGTGGCCAATGTCAGCTCCTGTTCTGTAAGACTCTAAGGATGTAATTTCAAGGTAGGAAACATAAGCCACGATGCCTCTGTACTTTTGCATAATCCAAGTCTCAAGAGATCAGAGTGCCCTTTCCTGGAATGCCTATTCCAGGAACTTTTAATTCGGAGGTCTAACATTGTATTCCCCCCTCACCCTGAAAGCTTACAGTAGAAGCAGCTCTCTGGCGAGATTTCTCAGCAAGAATTTTACATTTTTTTTCTTTTAAACCAATTTTTATTAGTGTATTAGTAAGGTGGTTGTTGTTACTGTTTGCAGAAAATAGCCATAGGTATATTTGATTTTGTAAGAATAAGTTATTCACAAAAAGTGGGCTGCGCATGGTGGCTCATGCCTGTAATCCCAGCACTTTGAAAGGCCGAGGCAGGTGGATCACCTGAGGCCAGGAGTTCGAGACCAGCCTGGCCAACATGGTGAAACCCCGTCTCTATTAAAAATACAAAAGATTAGATGAGTATGATGGCACATGCCTGTAATCCCAGCTACTCAGGGTGCTGAGGCAGGAGACTCACTTGAATCCAGAAGGTGGAGGTTACAGTGAGCCAAGATCGTGCCACTTGATCCCAGGAGGTGGAGGTTGCAATGAGCCAAGATTGTGCCACTGCACTCTTGTCTGGGCAACAGAGTGAGACTCAATTTAAAAAAAAAAAAAAAAAAGACAAGTGTACCTAATAACAGAAATTGAATTTACTTCCTCTTTTATAAAAATGCCCATATTGATTTTGTTTTCAAATGGTAAAAGAGTTATAGACTTTCACATTCAGGTAACGCAAAGAAAGCAGATAAGAGAAGAACGGGACAGTTTTCCATAATCTCAATATCAAAACTCACCATTCTTAACCTTTTCATATGTAAACTTTCACGAATTTTCAACACACACGCGCAGACACACACACACACACAACACTTTTTGAGCAAAAACTGGGATGATTTCATAACGCTTCTTTTGTACTGTTCCCCTGCCCCACTAAACATGGTCATATTTCCACGTCAATGAGTATAATTTAGTACATTTTAATGGCTGAATAACATTTTATTACACAAGATACAAAAAATTCTCTTACAAAAGTGTTTTTATTCAAAAATCAATAAAATATTGATCAAAATTTTCTTCTATTACTTTTGTGCCTTATACTATTTTTGCCACTTCATTTGGCTTTTATAAGACGATTTAGAGAAACCCTATGTCTATTAGTTGGTATATCATAGATATGCTTTTTAGTGATACGGAGAAAATGATGAGGTGGAAGTATATGGAAAAGAAGTAGAATGTCAAAGCAACTAAATCGACGGGGTGAATGATGTTTTAGGTAACTGACCCACCCCTAACATTTGAGAGACTGACACAGAGTACACACAGAAGACCACATACTATATGTCTAGATATTTAAATGCCTTAAATCTAGCTAACAAACTGTATACAATATGTCTTAGCCCTTTATCTTCACACATATAGCAGGAAGGCCAGGCTTGAGTTTGGCAACCTTGGAATTTTGGAAGTACTGAGCCAGGACATGGTGTTTCCTGGGCATCCTAGTAAGCTGGGGAGGGAGCACAGGCTTCCCTTGACTCTTGGCTTTGTAGATGCCTCATCATGGGGGCAGGGGCGTGGCCAGAGGAAGGCCAGTGTGGGCCCCAGAAAACTGGGGACCAGAGTAAACTCCTCTTTTGCTCAGGGGTGACTGTGGTGTTGCCTGTCAAATTTTCTTCTTTTGAAAAATAAAATAAAATGTGATTTAAATATGGTATATCGATATATGTGTGGTACGAAAACTTAAAGCAAATAAGAAATCTGTAGAATAAATAGTCAAGGTCCCTTTTCAACATCTTCCTAAACCTTCCCCTCTCTTTTCCACTATTCATAGTGTGATGTGTATCCTTCCAGATTTTTCTGGTGATTTATATAGCATGGTATACATACGGGTATGTGCATACATGTATATAAAATATGTATCTATGTATATGTTTTTAAAAATACACATAGGATAATACTGGGCATATTATTCTATAAGCTTTTTTGCTTACATCTTTTTTAAAAAAATAACTGTGTGGTTATTCCTTTTTGTTCTTTCTTTAATAAAGTTATGTATATATGTATGTGTTATATATATATGCTTGGGTCATGTAGTCTGCAAGATAAAAAGGTAATATATAGTCATGATAAAAAATTTAAACAATAAAAAATCAAATAAATAGAAATGCAAGTTGTCGTCCTACCTCGTTCCTAGAAATAACCACCATTAAAAGTTTATAGAGGCTGGGTGTGGTGGCTCACGCCTGTAATCCGAGGCAGGAAGATCACCTGAGATCAGGAGCTTAAGATCAGCCTGAACAACACAGGGAGACCCCAACTCTACAAACAAACAAAAAAAAAACTGTGTGGTTGTACATACTTGTGGTTGCATCTACTCAGGAGGCTGAAACAGGAGGATTGCATGAGCCCAGGAAGTCAAGGCTGCAGTGAGCTGTGTTTGCACCACTGCACTCCAGCCTAGGTGACAGAGTGAGACCTTGTCTTATATGAAATAAATAAGTAATAATTAAAATGTTTATTGAACCGGTTAATGTTGCTTATTTTTGGAGATGAGTGAGGAAAACATTGGGATCCATTATATTCTGTTTACTTTTAGATACTTTTGAAGTTTCCCGTAATAGAAAGTTATAATTTCTTAAGGAATATTTATTTTAAAAATTTATTGAAAGCCCTTTTACCTGGTAAAAGCTTGAGGATGCTTTCACCATATTTATGCCACATTTTATTTGAAGCCTAAGTTTCTGGCTTGGTCTTGATTTAAGCAAACCAGGGTAAAATGAGAGAGGGACCAGTTCGAGGGATGAACATGGTGGTAACTGAGACTTGTCTGGAAGTCAAAGTGGCTGACTGGCTGAGATAGGGATTCTCTAACAGTGTGGTATTATTTGTGGTCTGGAATAGGCTCAAGACAAGGCGTGCCCGTGGTGGGGCTGGTGGTGGAAGGCGGTCCCAACGTCATCCTGTCAGTGTGGGAGACTGTCAAGGACAAGGACCCGGTGGTGGTGTGTGAGGGCACAGGCAGGGCAGCCGACCTCCTGGCCTTCACACACAAACACCTGGCAGATGAAGGGTGAGTTGTTGGCTCTTCCTTTTTGAAACGATAGGGACTATTTATCCTTCCATTTTAGTTCTTTCAACTGTGCATTTATGTGGGCCAGATACTCTTGCAGTATAGAAGTTGAGACTGGATTTCATTTCTTAGCAACTGTGTGTTTGTTGTTCAACATCAGAATGCCCTCCAGTGATGACAGTTGCTATTTTCTTAGCTGAAGATTGACCTGCCTTTAACAGGAAAGCTTCAGTCTTGCCCGAACTTTGGGAAGAGGTGGTTGCAGAGGGAGTGACGGAGGTGTTGCTCGAGCAGTCGGCCGTTACAGCCGTAAGGACCTTACAGTAAGGGAGGTGGCCAGTGTTGGGCCCAGAGCACCTCCAAATTCATTTGCCGTTAGGCAGAAATTAGGGAAGTCTATATCCTGACATTTTCATAGCATATGTTGTGCTTACTTCAGTTTTAATTCTTTCCTCTTTTCAAATAAGATATTTTTTCTCTTGCCATCCCTCTATCCAGTGTGATTCTTCCAATTTCAAAAGCATGATATTTCTGTTGTATAAATAAGTACAGTGCCTAAGAACTAAAATGTGGACCCCACTAATTTACTTACTAAACAGTCATTTGTTGCTTATGCTGTAACAGCTCTCTGGAGTGTCTTTGCTTGCAGTTGCTCTCTCTGTTCATCCCTCCGGCCTCCACTTCTACCCTCTCCCACCTCCCTCTGCTTTCACTCCTCTCCCTTTTCTGAAATCATCCTGGACTTGTGGTTATTAAACCTTTTGGGGTTTCAGATCCTTTATAGAATATAATACTTCTAATTTCTGGAGATTCTCAACCCCTGGAAATCTACCAGCTTCAGAACTCCACTTCAGAGTATATGCTTTTCAGGGTGTGGCAGATCAAGTCATTTTCTTTTTCTTTCTCTCCCTCCCTCCTTTCCTTCCTTCCTTCTTATAAATGTAAAAATAGAGACAGGGTCTTGCTATGTTGCCCAGGCTGGCCTTGAACTCCTGGCCTCAATTATCCTCCACCTGGGCCTCCCAAAGTGCTGGGATTATAGGTGTGAGCCACCATGCCCAGCTCCATTCTCACTTTCAGATTCAGCCTTCTTCTTGAGCTCCTGCTTCCGTTTGTTCCCCCCTCATTTGCTCTCCTGGCAGAACTGTCCATAGACACCTTTTCAGTCTAGGGAGCAATGGGGTGTTTTCTTGTACTGATGTTGCCAGCTCAGTCCCCTCTCTGGGTTGTGTCAAGACCACTTATTTCTCTTCCAGGATGCTGCGTCCTCAGGTAAAAGAAGAGATCATCTGCATGGTTCAGAACACTTTCAACTTTAGTCTTAAGGAGTCCAAGCACCTTTTCCAAATTCTAATGGAGTGTATGGTTCACAGGGATTGTGTGAGTATGACAAGTTGATGATTCGACATTTAATTAAGACTGATAATTTGTAAACATTATGACATTTATTTTCACAATTAAAAAAAAATATGATGGACACAGGAAGGGGAACAACACACAGGGACCTGTCAGGGGGAAGTGGGAAGGGAGAGAATCAGGAAAAATAGCTAATGCATGCAGGGCTTAATACCTAGGTGATGGGTTGATAGGTGCAGCAAACCACCATGACATATGTTTACCTGTGTAACAAACTTGCACATCCTACACAGGTACCCCAGAACTTAAAATAAAATTTTAAGAAAATTGAAAATAATTAAAAATAAAAAATTGATTTTTGGCCAGGCACGGTGGCTCACGCCTGTAATCCCAGCACTTTGGGAGGCCGAGGTGGGTGGATCACAAGGTCGAGAGATCGAGACCATCCTGATCAACATGGTGAAACCCCATCTCTACTAAAAATACAAAAAATTAGCTGGGCATGGTGGCGCGTGCCTGTAATCCCAGCTACTCAGGAGGCTGAGGCAGGAGAATTGCCTGAACCCAGGAGGCGGAGGTTGTGGTGAGCCGAGATTGCGCCATTGCACTCCAGCCTGGGTAACAAGAGCGAAACTCCGTCTCAAAAAAAAAATAATAATAATAATAATTGATTTTAAAAATTTTGATTTTGAGTGTATCTAGCTCTACAGAATTTGATTCTTAGTTGAGTGAACTTGGCTTCTTACTGTCCTCACCCCTCATGCTTCAAATTTAAGACTACAGAATAAAAGTACTTAGTATAACCATGTTCCAGAAAAGTTATAAAATTTAATGAAAATTACACTGAAGTATTTTTAGAGGGTAAGGGAACAGCTCCGTGTCTTCAACGAACATAGCTTTATGGTGCTGAGTAACATGACTGCATCGCAGCATCCTGAGTAAATCTTACAGGAAATCATTGGGTATGTATTAGACAAGAGAAAAGTGAGAATAAACTCTGGAATAAAAATAGAGCCCAAAAACTATGGGCTATGACCATAATGTAGACTCAGGAAAAGTTTTTAGTGTTTTAGGGGACTGTGATAAAAACTTAATTAACTTAATTAATTAATTTATTTGGTAAAGACAGGGTCTTGCTCTTTTGCAGTTATAGCTCACTGCAGCCTTGAATTCCTGGGCTCAAGTGATCATCGTGCCTTGGCCTCCCAAAGTTCAGGGATTATAAGCATGAGCCACCATATCCAGCCTATGGTCAAAATGACTTGGGTGATATGAATTATCAATTCTTTTTTTTTTTTTTTTTTAAGACAGCATCTCATTCTGTCACCCAGGCTGGAGTGCAGTGGCACGATCTTGGCTTGCTGCAACCTCTACCTCCCAGGTTCAAGACATTCTTGGGCCTCAGCCTCCCTAGTATCTGGGACTACAGGCACATGCTACCACTCCCAGCTGATTTTTTTTTTTTTTTTTGGTAGAAATGGGGTTTTACCGTATTGACCAGGCTTGTCTCGAACTCCTGTTCTCAAGCGATCCACCTGTCTCAGCCTCCCAAAGTGCTGGATTACAGGCATGACCCACCACACTCAGCCTGAATTATCTATCAATTCATGTCAATGACTCAGATGATAATATGAAGCTGACAATTACAGTAAATATGCAGATATGTCATTATTCAAGGTGATCTTTCTAGTATGTGAAGGCTGGACCCAATTGTATAAGAATTTTGGTAATATTTAAGTACTTGGCCTCATAAAAACTAACTGAAATGTTTTGACTGGAGGAAGTATGACAAAATATATGTGAAAAACTCTTTGGAATTTTAGTCGGCCCAATAACAACATAATAGCAACCATGCTTACAATTAGCAGTGTGCTTCTAAATATATTCTTTTTATCTGAAATAGCCTTGTGAGCAAGTTCAATATGGCAGTAGTTGTTTATTTCCACTTTTGAAATGATGAAGCAGAAGGCTAGAGAATTTAAGGGATTTGCAGTCATGCAGTTAAGAAATGATAGATTTGGCTGGGTATGGTAGCTCATGCCTATAATCCCAGCACTTTGGAAGGCCGATGGGGGTAGATCACCTGAGGTCAGGTGTTCGAGACCAGCCTAGCCAACATGGTGAAACCCCATCTCTACTAAAAATACGAAAATTAGGCAGGTGTGGTGGCAGGTGCCTATGATCCCAGCTACTCAGGAGGCTTAGGCAAGAGAATCACTTGAACCTGGGAGGCGGAGGTTGCAGCAAGCTGAGGTCGCAGCATCGCACTCCAGACTGGGCAACAAAAGTGAAACCCTGTCTCAAAAACCAAAACAACAACAACAAAAAACCATGGATCTGAAACTTCAGCTCAGAGTTGAAATCTTCTTAGTCTACTGCACTTTCTATTTGCCATAGTAATCAGTAAGTTAAGAAAAGGACATGTTAAAGAGATTGCCCTTGTGTTTGCCTCTTCCTGCCATCAAGCAGAATAGTTATTGAGCAATGTAATGATCAAGAGGGGGCAAGAAAAGGCAGTAAAGGGCTTGCAGATGATAGGAAGTGGGTTGTACAATTGAGGGTTGAATTTATGCGCGTAGAGGCATGTCAGGTGAAAGGAAACAGCATGTAAAGTTGTAGAAGCATAGTTTTTTATCTTTATGAGACCTTAGAGATTATTCAGCAGATTGTTAGAGATTATTCCTCTTAGAGATTATTCCTCTTCATTTTATGGAAGAGGAACCTGAGGTTCAATAACCTTACAATATTTACTTAGGGCTGGCTTGTTATTGGCATACTTGGAACCAGGTCTTGCCAGTTTTGGCTTTTTCATTAAAATGGCTCCATCTACTATATGAAATGTATTTTCATTTGAAAAGACTGAGATATAGTCATTAATAGCAGGAGACTTTCCCCCTTTTTTTTGAAGCAACAAAAGCAGAGATTTATTGAAAACGAAATCAGAAAGCGGCTCAAAAGACCCCAAGGTGACCCTTTAGAATCATCAGTAACGAACTTACTTGTCTTTAAAAAGTTAAAGACCTTCCGTGTTGCCCAGGGTACTTCTCACTGGGTGCGCTGTGATTACTTCACATATTTTATTACAACCCTTGAGGATATATTTCTCATTAAAAAGCAAGCCTGGTTGGGTGTGGTGACTTGACTGCAATCCCAGCACTTTGCGAGACTGAGGCAGAAGTATCGCCTGAGTCCAGTAGGTCAAGACCAGCTTGGGCAATATAGTGAGACCTTATCTCTGCAAAAAATTAAGAAAAGGGAAAAAAATGCAAAAGTCTTAGTTTCCCGGGCTAGGTGAATGAAGGATTTCATTTGTTATCTCTTTGAAAGGAGAAATCATTTTATTTACACTAGAAATTAACATTGAGGTTCTTTCAGTTGTAGTGTGTGCATAGTAAATTAAAGTAATAACATTCTTTCATAAATGTTTCCTCTGTGTATGTGGAATTTTTAGGTTTTCTTTTCCCCCAAGTGCTCACAATTCTTTATTACCCTATTTAAAAGTTTTCTCTTCTGTAAGTAAAAAAAAAAAAAAAGGTTTTAAAGAAGAATGTTTTCCTTTATTCATTAGCTCCAGTCTGAATTTTGTGGGTGCTCTTTGAAAGCATTTATTTGATAGTTCCCCAAATGTATGGCTGTTTTTCACTGTTGTAGATTACCATATTTGATGCTGACTCTGAAGAGCAGCAAGACCTCGACTTAGCAGTCCTCACAGCTTTGCTGAAGGGTGAGTATCTGGATGGGGTTGCAATTGTTCCTTACTTCCACTTCACAGGTACCACAGTACTTTGTGCTTCTGGTGCAGACGTTTTGAAAAGAATATATGATTGTTCCTTTCTTTTATCCTAGGCACAAATTTATCATCATCAGAGCAACTAAATCTGGCGATGGCTTGGGACAGAGTAGACATTGCCAAGAAACATATCCTAATTTATGGACAACACTGGAAGGTATAGTGAAAATGAAGTTATTTGGAAAAATATTTTGTGTGATGGTCTGTTAGGAAGGGGCAAAAGAGAAAATGAGAGGAGATATAGATTGCTTTGGTAAAAGTGTGGGGTAGCATCTCTGTAGCTGGGATAGCTAAGACACTTCTCCCATCGACTTGCCTTCCTGGAAACATTTTTTCTTTTTTTTCTTCTGGCTCTGCAATCTAACTGAAACTGAAAAGGGAAGTTGAGGGAAAGACAGAATGGCAGGTTTTGTATTTTATTTTATCTATGTTATTTTATTTTTAGACACCAGATCTCACTCTGTTGTCCAGGATGGTGTGCAATGGTAAGATCATAGCTCACTGTAACTGAACTCCTGAGGTCAAGTCATCCTCCCACCTCAGCCTCCTGAGTAGCTGGGACCACATGTGCACACTACCATGCCCAACTAATTTCTCTGGAAAATGTATTTTATTTTAGAGACAATGACTTGCTATATTGCCCAGGCTGGTCTTGAACTCCTGGCCTCAAATGGTCCTGCTACCTTGGTCTCCCAAACTGCTGGGATTACAGGCATGAGCCACTGTGCCCAGCATACGATTTTTAATTTATTTTTAGGTAGAGTTTTATCTCGTTATTTAAAACTCAAAGCTTACTTTTGCTTTAAAAGAAAGTAAGTGCTTACATTAGAAATCAGTGAAAACATAAAAGAGAAGAAAGATTATCCATAATGCTGATGATAATCACTATTAACATTTCATTTAAAAAATTACAGTTGTGGCCATAATACATGTGTATTATTTTTGGGTCAAGCTAATACATGCACATTGTTTAAAATATCAAATGATATTAAAAGGCAATTTAAAAAGATGGTAGTTCTCTGCCCTGCTAATTTCACAAGAGCTAGTATTTAAGATGTTTTTGATTGTTCTAACACTTATAATCTCCATATTTCTTTCTTTCTTTTCTTTTTTTTTTTTTTGTTTTTGTTTTTAAACTGAGTCTCGCTCTGTCACCCAGGCTGGAGTGCAGTGGCACCATCTCGGCTCACTGCAACCTCCGCCTCCAGGTTTCAGGTGATTCTCCTGCCTTAGCCTCCCAAGTAGCTGGGACTACAGGCACCCACCACCACGCCCAGCTAATATTTGTATTTTTAGTACAGACGGTGTCTCACCATATTGGCCAGGCTGATCTCGAACTCCTGACCTTGTGATCCACCCGCCTTGGCCTCCCAAAGTGCTGGGATTGCAGGCATGAGCCACCACACCCAGCAAGTTTCCATACATCTAAATAATGTCATATTGCTGTATTTTGGTTCATGAGTTTTGGAAGTTTTCCAGCACTTCTGTCTTTTGGGCCTTATGGCTGCAATGTGGACTGGTTGCCTTCTCCTCCTGGTGTGCAGCTGTCATCCTGGATGCAGATGCGCCCTCATCATCTGTGGACTCCCTTGCCTCTTTCCCGGGTTAGAGGGCAAGTCTTCTATGTCCCCATCTTCCTCTTTCTTCATTTACTCATTTATTTTGATGGTGCACATCTTTCAGTAAGTTCCTGAGAAAGGGAATATGAGAGATAGATATTTTGAGGACTTATGTGTTTGGCTATATTTTAATTCATGATTGAAACTAATTTTTCTACAGAAATTTGAATGCGTAGCTTCCAGCACCCAGGATCACTATTGAGAAGTAAACACTTTTTTTGTTTTCAGATTCTTGGTCACCATTTTTTTTTCCTCTCTGAAAGTTAAAAAAAAATCTTTCTTTTCCAGTGTTATGATGTGTGTTGTGGTCAGTCTGTGTGTCCATTTTGTTGGGCACATGATTTCAACTTGGCAATCATATGTTTTAATTGTGTTCCATTCCATTCCATTCCATAACACTACCCTTTGTTCTCTTTTGTAATTCCTGCTATTTGAGTATTGGACCTTATGGACTGCTCCTTTACTATTCTTATCTTTTTCCTCCCATGTTCCCTATCTTTTCTTTTGCAGCTTTGCTTGAATTTATTTTTTAAATTTTAATTAAATAACTAAATTTTGAGATAGGGTCTTACTCTGTCACCCAGGCTGGAATGCAGTGATCTTGGCTCAAGGCAACCTCTGCCTCCCACGCATAAGCAGTCCTCCCACCTCAACCTCCTGAATAGCTGGGACCACAGGCATGTGCCACCACGCCAGGCCAATTTTTGTATTTTTAGAAGAGGGTTTGCCATGTTGACCAGGCTGGTCTCGAACTCCATGGCTCAAGCAATCCACTTGCCTCAGCCTCCCAAAGTGCTGGGATTACAGGCTGAGCCACTACAGCTGGCCTCGACTTTAATTTTCAAGCATTCTATGAAGCTTTTCTTTTCTGGTAGCATTATATGAGTCTACTAATTTCTTCTTTTTTTTAGTTTTTATTTTTTGTGGGTACATGGGCGTATGTATTTATGGGGTATCAGTGATATTTTGATACCAGCATACAGTGTGTAATAATCACATCAAGGTAAAAGAGGTACCATCCCCCCAAGCCTTTATCTTTTGTGTTACAAACAATCAAATTATAATCTTTAATTATTTTAAATGTACAATTAAATTAGTATTGACTACAGTCATTCTGTTGTGCTATCAGATACTAGGTCTTATTCATTCTTTCTATTTTTTGGTACTCATGAATTATCCCCGTTACCCCCTTCGCTACTCTTCCCAGCCTCTGGTAACCATCCTTCTGCTCTCTGTCTCCATAAATTCAATTGTTTAATTTTCAGCTCCCACAAATGAGTGAACACATGTAAGTTTGTCTCTCTGTGCCTGGCAGTCTATTAATTTGTGAGAGCAAATTTGCTCCCTGATTGTGCCCTTCCACATCTTTTTCATTAGTATCCAGAATCTAATATCTTCTTCTTTTTTTTTTTTTTTTTTTTTTTTTTTTTTTTTTGAGATGGAGTCTTGCTCTGTGGCCCAGGCTGGAGTGCAGTGGCACAATCTTGGTTCATTGCAACTTCTACCTCCCAGATTCAAGCAATTCTCCTGCCTCAGCTTCCCAAGTAGCTGGGATTACAGGTTCCTGGCACCATACCCAGCTAATTTTTGTATTTTTAGTAGAGATGGAATTTCACCATGTTGGCCAGGCTGCTTTCAAACTCCTGACCTCAGGTGATCTGCCCCACTTTGCCTCCCAAAGTGCTGGGATTTCAGGTGTGAGCCACTGCGCCCAGCCCAGAATACAATATCTTCTTTTGCCATTTTGAGGATAAAGGTAGGGGATAAAAAAACTCTTCAGAAATGCCAAGCCTGCAGTTGGAACTTGCCTAGAGGTTTGAGTTTCACAGTAGGGTGATCTGGCTGTCATGAGTTCAGGGATCCCCAGATACCACCATATTCATGTCATTTATCTTGTATTGGTGACATTAACAGAAAAGAATGCTCTGATTCCCTGACTGGAACATATAAGCCTTGTTGCTAGTATTATGGGAATCAAAGGGGAAAGATACCAGGAAAGAACCCAACATAAGGGATTAGGCATGTATACATTGATTTTGTTGCTGTTGGAATTCTGTAGGATGAATCTCCCTCCTGACATTTTCCACTTCAACGATTTGGCTTTCTGGGGACTGCTAAGTCAATTCGGATTTGACCATCTGCTTTCCAGCTTCCAAAGTGTTGCATTCTTGTCTCCTCTCTTGTTCTCGTTGTCCCTGTAGATTTATTTCTTAACAAAAATCCCTTTGTATAGTTTTAATGAAGTTTTGAGTGGGAGAAAAACTAGATGAGTGTGTTCAATTTGCCATTTGTACCCAGAAGCCAGGTAGAGTTTAAATGGAAACATGGCAAGTAACAAAAACAAAGAGAAGAAGAAAAAAACCTTGAATTTCTATCAGAATTGCATTAAGCCTGTACATTCATTTGGGAATCTTTGAGATCTTTACAATAATCAGTTTTTGTAGGGCTGATGGCCTACAGGGTAGTGGGGTGTCCCTTATGCTGTGCTGAGGTGCAGGATCCGAGAAATAAAGAGACAAGACACAGAAGTGTAAGGAAAATGCAGCTAGGCTCAGGGACTATGCCACCTATGAGTGGAGTCAGGCGAGGCCCCGAATGTCCAGAAGTGTGAGTATTTATTGTGTATAGGTTAGGGGGCAGGGCAGTGAGTGAAGTAATCTTTAAGGATAGTGATAGGGTCGCGAGCAATAAAACAAGGAGTCCACCCCCATTAGGTCACCTAGGCTGGGAGGTGGACAGTGCACAACAAGGGGTCCATTCCCATTAGGTCATCAAGGCAAGGGCTGTGTGCAGTAAGGGATCCACCCCCATTAAGGTCACCGAGGCATGGAGGTGGGCTGTGTGCAGTGAAGAGGGTATAGTGTACAATACGTCTATGTATGGGCAAGCTACTAAGATTTATAGGAGGATGCTTTAAGTCACATAGCAGTGACAGAGCTGTCAGAGTCAACGCCACCTGCAGGCAGCTTCCAATGAGTTATATAGGGGAATGCTTTTCCAGCAGCACGGTAACAAGAGCTGATAAAGTTCACAGTCACCAAGGTGCGATTACCGGTCTGAGGGCAGCCTTCCACAAGAACTGGAGCAAGATCCTACAACTCCTTTATTAGGAGGAGTGGCTCTCGCCCGAAGCCTGCCATACAGTGGGTATCTTTACGATACTGAATGCTGCCGCCTGGGCCATGGATTCTTGTCCCGGTATAACCGTTTTTCTCTTAAATCATGCTCTGCACTGTGTCTGCTCTAGGCATTCCTCCGATTATAAGCTGCTTATTCCCTAATTAATGCCCTGTACTGTGCCTACTTAGGCACTCCTCCAATTATGAACTAAGATATCATATATATATATGTAGGGTGCCAGGGTTCTGCTTAGCTATCCTTCCTCGGTGCCTATATGGGGGATTACCCACAAGTTTTCCCATCCATGTACATAGGATTTTTTTTTTTTGTTTATTCAAGATGTCTTCACTTAAATCCTACACATTTCTTAGTAAGACTATCTATCTGTCTGTCTATGTATCTATCTATGTATCTATCTATCTATCTATCTATCTATCTATCTATCTATCTGTCTGTCTCTCTATCGTCTATCTAAGACAGGATCCCGTCCTGTTGCTCAGGCTGGAGTGTAGTGGAGTATTCATGGAGTATTCACTGCAGCCTTGACCTCCTGGGCTAAATTGATCCTCCCACCTCAGCCTCCCAATTAGCTGGGACCATAGGTGCATGCCACTGTGCCTGGCTAATTTTCGTATTTTTTGTAGAGATGGGGTTTTGCCATGTTGCTGAGGCTGGTCTGGAGCACCTGAGCTCAAACAATTTGCCTGCCTCGGCCTGCAAGAGTGCTAGGATTACAGGTGTGAGCCACTGTGGCTGGCCTAGTTAGACTGTATTTAAAGTTTTTTTTTGTTCTTTTTTTCCTGTACCCACTGATGGCAGGACTTTATTTTAAAATTATTATGTCTGTGTCATTTTGAGTTAAAAAACATGTAATTCTTTAGTTATTTCTACTTTCTTAATTGTGTTTATATTTCTTATTTATACTTTCTAAAGCCTGGTGCCCTGGAACAAGCAATGTTAGATGCTTTAGTGATGGATAGAGTGGATTTTGTGAAGCTCTTAATAGAATATGGAGTGAACCTCCATCGCTTTCTTACCATCCCTCGACTGGAAGAGCTCTACAATACAGTGAGTATGGAACATTTCATCAGTCATTTCCCTTCAGATTCGAGAATAGCAAAGATCATCAAGCAGACCATACAGAGGCAAAACTCCTTATCTGAGAAATTTAGAAGTAATTAGACTTCCCTATTATCTAAAGCTGGGATCTAGTTCCAGGCTTCTTTCCTCAACGTTTATAAGTAACTAGAATTTCTATACAGCTTTAAAATGTATGCATGTTAAAACTGATTGTGGAATCTTCCTGACATTAAGACACCAGAATGTCTACAAATTCGATCATTTATTATGACCCACGTGGCTAATGTGGTTCAAATTACCCTTAAGCTCCTGCTTTAAGGTCTATAAATACTCCTGAGGAAAATCCACCACTGTGAGCTCAGTTCTCTCTTACTGAAGCACCCTGCTCTACTCTTCTCCAGCATTCTTTCTTTCTAATAAAACTTTTCTTATTCAAAACCTATACTGTTGTCAGTAAATTCTTCTTACTACCTGTAAACTAGTAACTTTCCATTGCCAGGGCTCTGACACCTTGCCCAGTAATTATTTATTGATCAGCTTAGTCTTATTTATCTCCTTGTATGTTCTTTTACAAAGATAGTTTATAGATACACAGACTTTTCAACCAAAGGAGAAACATTCTTATCAATTGTATTTTATCCTAGTAAAAATATAAAAACTAAAATGTGAATTAGAACAAATTGCTTTTTATTGAGTTATTAGAAGTATCTCAACCTAAGGCCACTATTAAAATACTGTTCCTGTACCTTTCCCATGTAAACCCTTTTGAAACTAGCCTGGCTCACGCACTGTGAAAACACCAATTGCTCACGCCATGAACACTTCTTGAAATAGCCTTTCTTGTCCTTTAAATATTATTCTTTCTTCAACGATTTATTCATGTATTGTCTTCTTGATTACTGTAGTTAGTTCACAGTAATTTGTTCCTAGCATACATTGGTAACTCTTTTTGAACCCACACGTATTGTTGGTTATTTTTTAGTGTAAGTAGCCGGCCACTCTTATCTATAATTATAAACACTCCAGGAAAATAGTGCTTATATTTGTCATTGAATCCCTGATTGAACATAATAAGTATTCAATAAATATCTGTTGATGAAATGTGCTCATGTGATAGGATTTGTAATTGTATGATAAAGGATAGTAATAAATTACCTAGGATTCATTTCTGTCTCTTATCACATAAAGTCTTACTATCTACATATTTGCATCTTGCTTTGAAAAATATTTCATATAATTGCATCTTCTCTTGGAAAACACCTTGTTTAGAATTAATTGGCTTAAGTTTCATTACTAAAAGTATTGAACAAAATTTTCAGTATCCTGGGTTACTTATGTATTCTGAAGTAAAGATTTTACCCCCAGCACATGGTAATTCAAGAGAATAATTCTTCCTTTTGTTCTTTATTACAGAAACAAGGACCTACTAATACACTGTTGCATCATCTCGTCCAAGATGTGAAACAGGTAACCTAATTAAGAAGGTGTGAATGTATCTTTGTACATTGGCTTAGCTTTGCGTTGGAGGAGTCACTAAATTTTGTTTTGTAAAATGCAGATTTGGATTGTTTGGTTAATTACCTGTCTTCTTTACCTGTGATCTGAATAATTTCATCAACAAACCACACTCTTACACTTTTTTTCTTAATTTTACTTTATGTTTTAAAAGACTTGATCCACCAGTTAGGTGATATTAGCTAATGAAAAGCCGTGAATCAGAGAAATGCAATGCTTCTAATCAGAACTTCAGCTTAACATGGTACAATGGTGGTGCCTATGATGATGATACCAGCTGGAAATAAAGAACTCTGTGGTTATGTTATCTTTATTGGAGGACTAATACGTAATTTCCATTTTTTTTGCTATTATTGTTTAGGATATCAGTGACAGTTCTGGTGCTGTCTTGTTGCTTCTGTGAGTCTGTGTGTCAGCATTGTTCTAGGCAGACAAGTGGCTCCCTCCCCGTTCTATACCCTTGCTCATGTTTTGCTCATGGTGTTCTCACTGAACTATGCGTTAGGTCAAACCTAAAATAAAATTATTTGATCCCTCGTTAGTTACCAAGACCTTCCAACTTTAACAAGCTTTTATACCTCAGTTTTTTTCTCTCTCTCCTTTTTTTTTTATTTTTTTTTTGAGACGGAGTTTCACTCTTGTTACCCAGGCTGGAGTGCAATGGCACAATCTCGGCTCACCGCAACCTCTGCCTCCTGGGCTCAGGCAATTCTCCTGCCTCAGCCTCCTGAGTAGCTGGGATTACAGGCACATGCCACCATGCCCAGCTAATTTTTTTGTATTTTTAGTAGAGACAGGGTTTCACCATGTTGACCGGGATGGTCTCGATCTCTTGACCTTGTGATCCACCCGCCTCGGCCTCCCAAAGTGCTGGGATTACAGGCTTGAGCCACCGCCCCCGGCAGTTTTTTCTCTTTTAGTTACCAGTGACTTTCATATTCTTCACAGCAGAAAAAAGAAAAAAAAAAATGTAAAAAAGAAAAAATTTTTAATTACCAATGACTTCTATCCACATCCCCTGAAAACTGGGAGTACTTTTTATTTGTCACTATGGTTAAAATCCACATAAGGCACATTTTAAAAATTTCTTATTTTTTTGAAGTTTGAAGTTTGGTATCTTTTTTATTCTTTTTTTTTTTTTTTTTAGATGGAGTCTCGCTCTGTTACCCAGGCTGGAGAGTGCAGTGGTGTGATCTCGGCTTGCTGCAACCTCTGCCTCCCAGGTTCAAGTGATTCTTCTGCCTCAGCTTCTCATGTAGCTGAGATTACAGGCACCCGCCACCACGCCTGGCTAATTTTTGTATATTTAGTAGAGATGGGATTTCACCATGTTGGCCAGGCTGGTCTTGAATTCCTGACCTCAGGTGATCCACGTGGCTCTGCCTTCCCAAGTGCTGAGATTACAGGTGTGAGCCACGGTGCCTGGCCCAAAGTTTTATTATCTTTTTAGAAGGAAAGTGAGCTTTCAGGTTATGTTGATGTGGCAGAAGAGCCAGAGTGAAGGGAATTTTTTTTTTTTTTTTTTTTTTTTGAGATGGGTTTTGCTCTTGTTGCCCAGGCTGGAGTGCAATAGCGTGATCTCAGCTCACTGCAACCTCTGCCTCCCTGGTTCAAGACGTTCTCCTGCTTCAGTCTCCTGAGTAGCTGGGATTGCATGTGTGTGCCACCATGCCCAGCTAATTTTTTGTATTTTTGGTAGAGATGGGGTTTCATCATGTTGGCCAGACTGGTCTTGAACTCCTAACTTTAGGTGATCCACCTGCCTCAGCCTCCCAAAGTGTTGAGATTATGGGTGTCCTATTCCTTGGCAAATTAGCAGTAAACAAAAGTGTCCATGTAAATTTAGTTTGTATTGATTTATGCAATATGAAAATGATATCTTTAATTTTTTTCTTAAACTCTGCCACAGTAAACTGAAAAAAAAGCAATGAATTAGGTTAAATATGTTCTAACTAGGAGCAATAAGAGCATTACTTTGGCCATTCCTTGAAAAAGGTAAATTATGAATGTGAAAAAGAAAAATTAAATTATTTACATTCATACATATACAACCTTATTTCTTGTTCCATGCTTTGTGAACATTAGTCACAATCTTCATTTCAGAGACCTTTTTCAACACTCTGTGTGCCTTTAACAATTTACTATGAATAAATAGTTCAAAAGTGAACAGTTATGAAGAGGTAGTAAAGTGCAATTTAAGGAGTCAAAATAATTTTCATTTAGACTAAGACCCACATACTTGGGAATTTGCCACTCAGCCCTCCTGCCAACCAGCCACAACACTTGTCTTGGCACAGCCTTATGGTTTTATTTGTTTTGCTTTATTGCAATATTCCCCTTATTGTGGTGGTCCCGCCTGCATCCACGGTATCTCTAAGGTATGCCTGCATATAGTTACTCAGCTTGGCCAAGTGCTAAGTCATATGCTAAACGCTGGGTAGAGAAGGACAGACCCTTCCACGTAGCCTGTAAAGGAAAATAGACATGAAAGCTGACAACTTCAATACCCTTGTGATATATCCTGTGGGATTTTGGACCATAGGAAGAGTGGATTATAGATACAAAGACCACCAAATATGCTCTGAAATATAGAAAACACTATACTCTCTATCCTGGATTAAGTTCACTTCAAGGAAGACCCTGGTGGCATGAGCCTCATGTTCTGATACCGAATTTGACTCTGTCATTCTACAGTCCTTGTTTTTGTTCTACTTCCTTCCATTTTCTTGTTTTACATCTGATGTAGTCAACACACTACAAAATGTTATATCCATTTCAACAAAGAGAAGCTGAAAAACTAACCCAATGTTAATTTTGGATCGCACACATTCAGTATATACCTTATGATTTTACTTCTGTTGGAGTAGCTATATTATTTTTAGTTAAAAACTCTATATACATATTTGTTTGTTTTTTTCTACTTGTTTAATATTTTTCTCTTGCTTCCATTTAGGAACCCAATATGGAATAAAAGCAATATTTAAATGTATTTTACTCAAATGTGTGTGTTTATGTGTTTGTGTGCATGATTAGGAGAATGAGAGAGAGCACGCATAGATGTAAGCACACATTTAATGTCTATGAAATGAAAAAATGTAGTAAGGCCAAGATATTTTTCCTTCTGAACTAGCAGATTATATCAATGGCTAGTCATTTAAATTGATCAGCTTGTAAAGATATTTAAAAGGTGTGTCTAGCTCTTTGCAACTAATTTGATTATATTCTAATGGCATGGTAAGAGAAATGGAAGAAGTCAACTAAAAGTTAAAAGTCATTGCATGTTTTTGTTGCAGCATACTCTTCTATCCGGCTACCGAATAACCTTGATTGACATTGGATTGGTAGTAGAATACCTCATTGGTAGAGCATATCGCAGCAGCTACACTAGAAAACATTTCAGAGCCCTCTACAACAACCTCTACAGAAAACATAAGGTAGAGTAATTGAAAAGTGCCCAAGTAAGATTAAGAGTAATTCGAAATTGTCGTTCTAGAAAAATAGCTTGGGAAGTTCAGATGAAAATAGCTCCTGAAACAGCATGTTATTTATGGACATTTGTTATCTGCTGTATGTGAAGTACTGTCCTACGTGTTGCAGTGTTGGCTTGGGATGCGCAAGGTTCAGAAGTTTAGAAACTCTTTGAAGAAACAGATTTATGAATAATTAGCCATAATACAAAACAGTGCATAATAAATGCTATAATGACCTAGAAGTAATGTGATGAGGCAGTTTAGAGGCAGAGATGACCAATTCTTTTTTATTTTATTTTCTTTCTTTTTCTTCTGAAAATACTGGTATCAGAAGCTTAATCAGATTAGATATGTAAACTCATCATGGCCTATAGCCTGGAGATAACAAAGTTGGTATGAGCATGTAGTAATTATGTTGACAGATGCATGTAGAATGTCCTTAAAAATACAAGTGATACGTATTGTATTTTCCATTATAGTTTTGAGAGTCTACGAATGTCAAATTAGAATTGTTGGTTAGTAGTTAGCAGAGGAAACATTGCCTATTTCTTGAAATTGCCATTATAGAGACTAATTCTTATTAGAAGATGAGGGGAGGATAGAAAATTTAGTTTTGGGTATTTTTGTTGAGATAAGAGAAGGAGCAGTAAAGGCCACAGCCTTTGGATATTCCGATATGTTTCGCAGTGACAAGACCTTTTTTGTTGGAGAATGGGAGTCATTTTTTTTTTTTTTTTTTTTTTTTGAGATGGAGTCTTGCTCTGTCGCCAGTCTGGAGTGCAGTGGCACGATCTCTGCTCACTGCAACCTCCGCCTCCCAGGTTCAAGCAATTCTCCTGCCTCAGCCTCCCGAGTAGCTGGGACTACAGGTGCTCGCCATTACGCCCAACTAATTTTTGTATTTTTAGTAGAGACGGGGTTTCACCATGTTGGCCAGGCTGGTTTCAATCTCGACCTCATGATTCGCCCATCTCAGCCTCCCAGAGTTCTGGGATTACAGGCATGAGCCACCACGCCTGGCCATGTCATATGCTTTTAAGGGAGGAGACTGGAAAGACAGTTTGGGGTCAGATCCCATAAACAGCCTAGAATATCAAGCTACATGGGAACATTTATAAAGAGTCAAGTGACCTGAAAGCCAAGCTTGGCTTTCAGAAATGAAGAAACAAAACAGGAAACCCAATCTGACACAGAAAAATGTTCTTTACTAAGATTTCAAAGGCATAAGGATACACTTTCGGAGGTAGCAGCTACTTCATTTAAACAGAATAGACTTTGCTGTGAGGTTCCCAGTGGCAAGAAGGAAGGCTGACTGTGGCCTTGGTGCAGCCCCCTGTGGAGCTTGCTAGGGAAGTTTCCTTAGTGCCCTTTCTTTAAATGGCCTGCCAGTATGAACTCACGCATTTCTTTGTCTAACAGTGGAGTGCAGAGTTTATTGTGTGTCATATTCAACTAGACTGTAGTAGTTACAAGCACATGATTTTGGAGTCAGGGAGATCTGGCTGGGATTGCATCCTAGTTTTGCTCATGAGTAGCTGTGTAATCTTGAACAGTAAACTTAACTTGTCTGTGCATGTTTCTTCAACTGTACATGGGAATTGTAATGCCCCTTTTATAAATTTGTCAGAAGGATTAAATAAAATAATATATTTAAAAAATCCGTTTTCCTGGTACATAGAGGGTGTAGAGTATTTGTTAGTAACAATGGTCATTATGATAATTACTGTAATGACACTGTTAATTCTATATTACAATAGTAATAATAATTTGGGTATTACCTTTAAAAAGTCTTCACCTCATCATTTCTATGTTTAATTTTTATCAACAAAACAAAAACTTAAATAAAGCAGTTCAAAGGCTGTGGTTTCGGTTGGGCATGGTGGCTCATGCCTGTAATCCCAGGACTTTGGGAGGCTGAGGCAGGGGAATTGCTTGAGCCCAGGAATTTGGGGCCAACCTGGGCAACACAGTGAGACCCAGTTTCTAAAAATATAAATTAATATCCACAGAAAATGGGATGTAAATAAAAAAAGAAATTAATAAATGAAATTTAAAAAACAAAGCCTATGGGTTTTATCATATTTTATGTTAGTCCCTTTTGTTTTTGTTTCTCATTGATGAAAACCTCATGCTAATGTCAGTGAGTTGTGTTGTTCTGGGCCTCGCCACTGGGGTTCCAGTGGAGATATTACATAATACCTGAGAAATTCCATAACTCTCTGACTTAAACTTAGAGCTGCTTGTGATGGGAATTTTTTTCTTATCAGACCTGTAAATCTTTATTGCCTATTCTGAACTTGTTCCAGGTAGAGAACATCCATTCATTCTAATGGAATTTCCATGTAGTGAAGGAATGCAGTTGTATAATAGGGAGCAAAAGAGTGTATTGTCTCAGATGTTAGGAACTCACAAAATGCACAAGGAGAGGGAGATCATTAGAGGCTCTTGTTGGGTGCTAATCATGGATGAGAGACAGAGGCATGGATATTTGGTAGGACACAACATTATATTTGGTTTTCATTATTGTCTAGAAATAAACCAGTATAATCGTCTCCCTTCCTTTTGTCTTATTTTTAAAATAAAATAATAACATGTGCCAGAGAGTGACCAGCTCTGTTCAAAACCCTTCCCAGCACCGGAGACGCTCCTCAGAAAACAGAAATGAATCTGCAGAAAGTACGTTGCACTCTCAGTTCATTAGAACTGCACAGCCATACAAATTCAAGGTACTATTTACTTGTTTTTAGACTTGAAAGGAAAATGGTTTTTGCTCCTCGAGACTGTTTCTTCATTTACATCAAAGAAAGGGAGGTGCAAATAGAGGGACCATTTCTAAGTGCCATAAACAAATGGTGCAAGTCAAAAGCATAACACAGCTGTCCACTAACAACAGTGAGCAAAGCCACAGTGATTCTCTGTGCTTGCACTTTAGCCTGTCTTCCTTGCTGCTATCTCTGCTCTGTCTAGACAGTGACTCAGTCAGGCAGTCTATGGGATGGTGCCTAAAAACCGTGATCATTAACCCAGCACCGTACTCTTAGGTCCTGTTCCCTAAGGCCAGGTGGATGTGAGGGCTGCTTCCTTCTTTTCCTTCACTTTTCGCTTGCACTGACCTTTTTCATCTTTTTTTTTTCTCTTTTTCTTTTTGAGGTTTTCTTGAAATTAATATAAGCCTAATATTACAGTATGATGATGACGTGTATGTATGTGTGTGTATAACACTGTTATACCTCCTTGTCCCATACTCCTCCAGTCCCAATTTCCTTTGAGAATAAATGCTTTTGCTCAAGAATTTCCATGCAAATGGTTATTATGTTAGCTGAAAGAGGTTTGCTTTCCATTGCTCCTGGTACGAAAGAGGTATTTTATAAAATTACCCTTGGTCATCATCAATGAACATGAATTCCTTTTATTTATAGAAAGAGAGGAAGCAAATTACAATGTTTCACTATGACCTCTCAAATTAAAAAGAGTAACTATTGAATCTTTAGTATTTGCCAGGCATTAAACTGAATGATTTGTTGAACTTGGAAGGTGGGTAGGTAGAGGAGGATATAATGCTGTCTGAGAAATGGTCTCATCTTCCTCAGAGTAGTAACTACTGTGGTATGATGGGCCCAGAGATAGAGACACACAAAGTGATATAGAAGTGCATGGGGATTTATCAGGTGGAGAATGGCATTTCATGGTCACCTATTACCTTTGCTGATAAATATAAAGGAAAAGAAACTTCAAATCAATCTATTGAATACATGTTGGCTACACTAGGGATGTTTTCCCAAAGGGAAGATAATGAATCTATCTGCTAAGTGAGGTTAGAGATTTAAAAAAATATATCATTCTCATTTATCCAATGTTATTTTCACCCCTTAAGAAATTAAAAATTGTCATAGAGTCTCTATTATTTCGGTGCTCATCTTACTGCACAATGTTATTATTTTGAGGAAGATGGCACCATTTCTCAGACATTGTTATATCTCCCCCTACCCATCCACTTTTCAAATTCAGTTAAGCACTCTGGGTATATCCTAAAGAGGTACTGCTTTGAGTTGTGCTAAATGACCTTAAGATATATCAGTTTAGGGACTCTGGATCTGTTAAGTGCAACAAGAAATAGGTGACCTTTTATGGTCTAAATTTTGCTTACTGGCTTATAAAAATCTTACTGTTTCTATCTCTTTTCTAGCACTGATTAAAAAAATATCTCTAGGATACCTGCTGTGTTGAATTTGGTAAAACATCGTGCATCTGAGTACTTGAAAACTCATTCCTATTTTATTTTCCAACAGGAAAAGTCTGTAGTCCTTCATAAATCAAGGAAGAAGTCAAAAGAACAAAATGTATCAGATGACCCTGAGTCTACTGACTTTATTTACCCTTACAATGACCTGCTGGTTTGGGCCGTGCTGATGAAAAGGCAGAAGATGGCCATGTTCTTCTGGCAGCATGGAGAGGAGGCCACGGTGAAAGCAGTGATTGCGTGTATTCTCTACCGGGCAATGGCCCATGAGGCTAAGGAGAGTCACATGGTGGATGATGCCTCAGAAGAGTTGAAGAATTACTCAAAGTAAGTGTTCTCTCTTCACTTCATACTAAACATCGACACTTTTTAGAATGGTTAGACATTTTTATCTCTCTCATCTTTAAACTTGTGGGACAAATGGACTTATTGCCATGCATTTTATGGGCTCTCCTATTGAAAGGGTCCTCAAGTATTCTACGGAGCTTTGTGAAGTAAAGGAAAGAAAGAGAGGTGGCCTTCAAGTCAGGGGAATTGGGTTCTAGTCCAGCTGTTGACTAATTAGACAAGTCAGTTGACAAGATTTCGGGGCTTTAGTTTCCTGACTATGAAACTTTCAATTAATAATTTTGAAAGCTCCCCCTAACTCTCATCCTCTTTGATGTTACATTAAATTAAGACATTGTTTTCATTAAGTATCTCTCAGGTGGGAAAACAAATAAATGCATTGTATTAAAGAACCAGAGAGTAATGGTGGAAAACAGAAAAGTTAAAAATCCTTTTGGTTTTAAAGTTACTAAAGTGTTATAGTAGTGAAGAAAGAATGGAAGCTAGAATCAATGGAAACTAATTTATAATTTTGATTTAAAAATTCCCAGCTGGGAGCAGTGGCTCACACCTGTAATCTCAGCACTTTGGGGCACCAAGGTGGGAGGATTGATTGAGGCCAGGGGTTCAAGACCAGCCTGGGCAACATAGAAAGACCCTGTCTCTACCAAAAAACCAAATTCCAAAGAATGACAATGTTTACCTTTCAGAGAAAACATTCTCCTGGAAAATCACATGAGGGTTTCTCCAGGTCTAGGTCTGTAGCTTTCTTAACTCATGTAGATGTTTTATAAAATCTTAAAAAAAGAAAAATGGCTCCACAGCTTTCCTTACTTGCTGATTGGGTTCTGAACAGTCTTTTTTGTCCAAAACAAACAACTTTATTTGGTCTTTTCAGGAAGTCCCAAACCAAGCTATGTATAAGCCTGTATTTAAGTCCCAAACCAAGTTATGTCCAACAGTGTAGAGGGGCTATTCCCCATGAATAGCTCGGGTGTGAATTAAATTCTGTATGCTACAATGTAAACCTCCTAGTCCTGTTCCTTCAGGAAAGGGAGAAAAATCCCTTTCCTGAGCAGTATTTCCTTTCAAATAGTTTCTGGAAACTGAGATTATTAAGTTACTGGCTTTTTTTTTTTTTTTAAAGAGAGCCTTATGGATTGATGTTTTCTGAGCCTCACATCCAATCCCTTACAGTCAGTGTTTCTTCTTTTTTTTTTTTTAATTTTTTTGTTTTGTTTTGTTTTTTCATCTCAGGTCACACAATATACAATCAGTGTTTCTAAATGTTCTAAAATGTTTCCAGTAATGCGAATGCAGCTCTCTCACCTGCCTTTGTTTTCTTCATTTGCCACCGTCATGGCAGGCAGTTTGGCCAGCTGGCTCTGGACCTGCTGGAGACAGCATTCAAGCAGAATGAGCGCATGGCCATGACACTGCTGACCTACGAACTCAGGAACTGGAGCCATTCGACCTGCCTGAAACTGGCCGTGTCAGGAGGATTACGACCCTTTGTTTCACATACTTGTACCCAAAAGCTACTGACGGACATGTGGATGGGGCGCCTAAAAATGAGGAAAAACTCTTGGTTTAAGGTAAGTTTACTTTACTTCCCTTATGGAATTTAATTTAGTTTGGTATAAAATTCTGTACTCGAGTTACATTTTGTTCCAGAAGTGTGTCTTCAGGAAAATTAGTTAATATCTTTGAGAGCTTGTTTGGAGGTTCAGCAGGGGAGCGCAGCTTCTTGTATACCCTTGACCAAAGATCGTGCTCTTCTATTGGGGATAGTCGTCTTCTTCCACCTAGCAGCTTCGGGAGGGATTCACATAGAGCAACCGGGCGAGGGAGGAAAAGGACACCCACCTGGCCAGCCAGATCAGCAGACTCAACCCTGGCAATCAACAGGGTGACAAATGTCATAGCCAGATTGTCCTTACATCCCAGTTCATATCTTTGATTCACACAGATGATCTGGGGTCTTCCCAGAGGAATCTGTAAAAATGACTTTTGTCTCCCATGGCCACAGTATCCTTTTGAAAATGGGTATAATTGTACCTGCCCTCTCCACCACAAAGGTAAGGGGTGGGTAGAAGAAGTTAGAAGCATAGACAAACATAGGGAAGATTTCATTATTATTAGTTGCTATTGCCTGTAATAATTACAACAAAAATAAATGAGACTTTTTAGTGAAATTTTTTCTCAGTGTAAGAATACTAGGCCGGGCGTAGTGGCTCAAGCCTGTAATCCCAGCACTTTGGGAGGCCGAGGCGGGTGGATCACGAGGTCAAGAGATCGAGACCATCCTGGTCAACATGGTGAAACCCCGTCTCTACTAAAAATACAAAAAATTAGCTGGGCATGGTGGCACGTGCCTGTAATCCCAGCGACTCAGGAGGCTGAGGCAGGAGAATTGCCTGAACCCAGGAGGCGGAGGTTGCGGTGAGCCGAGATCGCGCCATTGCACTCCAGCCTGGGTAACATGAGTGAAATTCCGTCTCAAAAAAAAAAAAAAAAAAAAAGAATACTAATAGATAATAAACTAAATAAAATTAATAACTTCTGTTGTTCTACTCACCGTGTGTGTGTGTGTGTGTGTGTGTGTGTGTGTGTGTGTGTGTGTGGTTTCTTTCTTTCTTTTTTTTTGAGGGAATAAGTGACTATTTCTTTTTTTTTTGTTTGTTTATCAAGTTGATATCAGGGCATTTAGTAAATCTTCTAAACTCTTTACCTCGAAAGGCCATACAAATTGACCTTAAAAATCTTTTTTGAAAAGTCTGCTAGTAATTCATGAACAGTAGCAATATAATGAAAATATTGTAGATGTCTGGATCTATACCTCCCTTGGGTTTTACAAATAGAGAAAAGATACGTGTGGGATGGGAGATGGATCTAACAGAAGGTGATGGCATGCTTTTAGATTCTTGATTTTATAATATTGACAAATTTTAATGTGTTTTATGTGGTAATATCTGCTTAATAGCTTTAAAAAAATTATTAAAGCAGTGTGCTCATTGAAAAATAATACTTGTCACTGCCCTGTCCTGTTACTCTTAGAGGTAAATAATAACAATGTAGTATACATATTTTTAAACTTTTAAATGCATATGTATAACATATAATTAGATAAGATTTTTAATTTTATTTTTTACAAAAATGGGGTTATTCTATGTTCTTCTATACAATTGGTTCTTCTTATCCATGGGTTCCACATCTGCAGATTGAATCAATCTCAGATTAAAAAAAATATTTGGAAAAACATCCCCAAATAAATAATAATACAACAATAAAAGTTATACAAATAAAAAACCAATACAGTAGAACAACTATTTATATAGTATTTACATTGTATTAGGTATTATAAGTCATCTAGAGATGGTTTAAAGTATAAGGTAGGATGTGTGTAGGTTATATGCAAATACAACACCATTTCATATCAGGAACTTGAGCAGCCTCAGATTTTGGTATTCTTGGGGTCGGGGTTTGGGGGTGTCCTGACACCAATCCCCCCTTGTATATCAAGGAATAATGGTAATTTGATTTGTTTCACTTAGCAATATAGTGTGGCTGTCTTTTCATTGTATTCAACATTGCCTTTGTCTTTTTAATGGTTGCACAGTATTCCACTATTAGGTTATTCCAGACCAGCTGTCCCTCTCTACATAGACATTTAAGTTGACACCAGTGTTTCCTTTTACAAATAGTCCTGCAATAAACATTCTTATCCACAAATGCTTGTACTCATTAATATTTCTGAGGGAGACATTAGAACTGAAGTGGCTGAGTCAAAAAGTTATTTATAGAATAGGGATGAAAATTGAACTGGGATGGCCTGGCAGTTTATATACACTTAAATTATTAATTTTGTTATTTGTCTGCTATGTGCTTTTGTAGTCCCTACTACTTTGTTTTGCTTTTTTTCTCTTTTACAGATCATTATAAGCATTATTTTACCCCCCACCATTTTGACCTTGGAATTTAAAAGCAAAGCTGAGATGTCACATGTTCCCCAGTCCCAGGACTTCCAATTTATGTGGTATTACAGTGACCAGAATGCCAGCAGTTCCAAAGAAAGTCCTTCTGTGGTTAGTGCAAAATCATAATGAACTGAATTTTCATTGTATTGACTGCACACAAACATACACATATCCTTAAAGTTTACTTACGTAGCCATCTGTTAAACAAAAGTTATGTTGCCTCTATTTCAGGCCAGTGATGACAGATGATGTTGGGGTTATACATTATTTTAAAATGCATCTGACTAATCAATCAAGCATTTAGTTCTCTTGCATAATTTTAATCCTATTATGGGATGGTCAGGTATACTATGTACAGTAGACCTAATTAACCCCCATATACAGTTAAGCAAAATATCCTATTTCTACTTCATAGCCAAAATCAAAGACTTTATTATATCTTGACAACTATGTAACTTTTCATTTTCCTTTGTAACTAGTAGAATAAATAAACTTCTACATCTCTAAAGCTACAGTGAGGAATTTCTCATATCTTTATTTAGAACCATGCAGGTTAAGAATTTGTGTTGATCTTCACTGTTCCACCCCACAGATCCTTTCATTTGTTATAGCCAGAGGCTGTGGATAGTTTTACTTGAGTCCTAGGTGTGCAGTCTTTCCCGGGTAACTTGTGCTACTTCTCTTGCGGCCCATCTCCTCTGCAAAATGTCTGGTATGCTGTGAATATGTTCTTTGCTTTTTATGCCTCAACTTGGATCATTGCTTATGAGGTTGTCTAAATGCCAAGTATAGTAAACATCTTCCCTGGCATTTAATACTTCAATGAAACATCTTTACCTAACATCTTGTCAGATGTGCTTTTGTATTTTTATTTGTTATAATATTTAAAAACATATTTGGTAAGTATTAATTGAAAACTAATCAATTACAATTAATTTTTTATGGCTAGTATCTGTTGTCACCAGCGGAGCATCCATTCTCGTTGGTCAATGCCTCTGCTAGATCAATTGTTAAATGTTTTGTTAACTATAACCCCTATTTGGGCATGTAAGTGTTTCTCTCCTCTTCCCTCCCTCCCTCCCCTATCCCTCCCTACCTCCTCCCTTCCCTTCCTCCCTCCCTCCTCTCCTCTCCTCCCGTCCCCTCCCCTCTCCCCTCCCCTCTCCTCCCCTCCCCTCCCCTTCCCCTCCTCCCCTCCCCTCCCTCCCCTTTTGTCCGTTCCCTTCTCAGTTCTGAGGGGACATTCTACCCCATAGAGTGTGTGAGAAGTTACCCCTTGCAAAGCTGGGCTTGTCAAGTTGTTACAGTTGTGATTTTTTGGGTTAGATGCTACAGTTGCTGAGTTGAAACAATTTTAAAACTTTTCTAAGGGAAGAGAAGAAAGGTAGTGTTGATCTGACTCCTTTAGAAATAGAGTGAAATGCTCATATGTGAAATATTTGGTTTGGCTTTTTGTTTTGTCTTGTTTTGTTTTTTGAGACAGAGTCCTGCTCCGTTGCCCAGGCTGAAGTGAAGTGAGGTGATCTCGGCTCACTGCAACCTCTGCCTCCTGGGTTTAAGTGATTCTCCAGCCTCAGCCTCCTGAGTAGCTGGGACTACAGGTGCCTGCCATGATGCCGGCTAAGTCTTGCATTTTTAGTAGAGACAGGGTTTTGCCGTGTTGGCCAGGCTGGTCTCTAACTCCTGACTTCAGGTGATCCTCCTGCTTTGGCCTTCCAAAGTGCTGAGATTACAGCGTGAGCCACTGTGCTCGGCTTTGTTTGGCTTTATGCTTACTAAGCTGTTCACATTAAGTTCATTGTTGAAATAAACAATGAAAAATGCTGTCTATCCTATCTACAAAGGAATAAGTAAATCTGTTGGCAATTTTCTACACATGGTAGCAAATAGTACTTTGCAAGTGGATATAACTCTTTTTTCGGCTCCCACAGGTTTCCTAAAAGGCTAAACTCACAAACATCGAATCCCTTGTAGGCCATTCCACTATGCAGTCATTCTTAAAGGGGACACTTTAGAGAAAGAATTGCAGCCCTGAATGGCAATTAAGTATGCTATTAACATTAAAAATATAGTAAGTTCTCACAGTTCCCTGAAAAATTAAATTTTGGCTGTGATATAGTAGTCCTGTTTATAGCAGTTGCCCACCTGCATGGTTTGTACATAGCCATATACCAATTTATGAATTCAGTGACTCTTTAGTGTCCACTTTATGTGTGCTAGAGCTTCTGTGACACTGCATTAATTAGGCAGATGTGGCCTCTTCCACTGTGGGGCTTATAATCAGACAGAATATCCACAATTTCTCCCCATTCTTCAATTAAAACAATGAACAATTGTATTGAAAATGTTTCAAGTCTGTTTATTATGAAGGGCTTATAATCATAGCAACAATCTTTCTTTTGCCTTTGAATTTAACTTAGGCAGTAATTATTAGTAAGCCGCTATGTTTTTAGAATTTTGCTAGGCAGGGTGAAAGGGGTAGAGGCAGCACTTTTGGTGGGATAGATAAGATTTCATAACACTAATTAAGTAAATGCAATTTATTAGTTGAGGAACATAATTTGCACTATATATTGTAGGAAACTGCAGGCAGATGATACATAGATGCTCTTTAGTGTCACTGTGTTGTGTTCTTATGGTAATAGTGGGTGACAGTGAATATAGAGGAGGCACTTCTGGTAATTGGAGAAGGAAAGCCATTATTCTTGAGCTGAAGCTGTATAGTATCAAATACTGCATTTGCTGACTGAGGTTTATAAATCTCCTTATTGAAATTTCTACAGGCAGAATAACTTTGCCATGTGAAACTTAGATCTTTTTAGCTGATAACCTTTTGAAAACATGACCTTTGATGACATGAACTTTCTTAGGACTAAATTATAGTAAGATGGCAGAATGGGTTAACCAACAGTAGAAGAAGACTCTTCTCATTAGAGGTCAGTAGATGAGGATTAGGGGTTGATGACAGTTTTATGATTGAGATGGTGTTTGAGCTTCACTTAGGGATGCGGAGAGGGAAAATAGCATGTCAGTGGGAAGGAGACTATAAGTAGGGCCATGTAGGTGGGAAATGGCAAGGCATATGTAAGGCATTGCAAGTGGTATGGTTTGGCTGGTATCTAGGTTATGGGGATTATGGACAAGCTGGGAGTATTTTCAGGAATGGCTGGAAAAGTAAATTGGGGCTAGATCAAGTAGACTCTTGTATATCCTATGAAGGAGTATGATTTTTATTCTGTAGGTTATGGAGAGCTGTTGAATGTGTATGCCAGAGTAGAGAGATAATCTGTTAGAGAAATTATTCTGCCTCCAGGACATAGGATGGTTTGTCAAGAAGACTGGCCAGAAGCAGGGGGAACATAGGCCAGGGTAGCCATCCAGATGAGAAGCAACAAGTCCTTTAACCAGGTCAGTAGCAATGGACGTGGAGAGGAAGAGACAGATAGGGTCTTTTAAACAAGGCCATCTTGAAGGGACACAAGGATAACTGGAGAGGGAGTGGGTTCAGAAGGGGAAAGATGCGCTCAGTCTGAGGTTGACAAATCACAATGAAATAGTGCTAAGAAAGTTGTATAACAAAATCTATTTTATCAGAGCATCAAGTAGGAAAGACAACTGTAATACAATGGAAAACAGATATGGATTATAGTAGACTTATTGTTGTCGTAATTTTAATTTGTGTACCTGCTGGTATTAGATTACAATTAGAGAGAAAAAGAGTATGGGGTGGCTGGGGGTGTGGGGGGTAAGAGGAGCTGTATATATGTATAATAAAAGTTACTCAAGCCAAGCGTTTTTGTCTTTACCTTCTTCTCAGTTAAAAAAAAAAAAGGTCTGAATCTGAATTTATATTCTCAGGTTGTCTTTGTCATAGCAATTTGTATCTTTTCAACTCAGGGACAGGCCCGATCAGCACTTTATAATCTGCTCCAAACTGTCAAAAGCAATTAAGAGCTAATGACACACTCCTAGAAAAATAATAAGAGAAGTTATTTAATAATAAAGTCATTACTTAAATTGCTTTCTGGGGTCTTTCTAATGTGATATTGATATCATTAACAGCTCATAAATGATGACTTTTCTAATTGGTTTTATGCCATTTTAATTCTAGGCTAGTTCACACCTGCTAGAAATTGGGCCAATTCCTACATTTCTAAGTCACAATCCCAACCCCACTTCCCTAAGTGAAATAAATGACTGAATAATTAATCAGGCACTGACGATAACCCATCTAGATGCCCAAGGCCTTAAATATCACATTTTTCTGCAGTTATATGGACAATTCAAGCAAAATTTGATTAATTCCTTGGCTTGAAAAATTCTGCTCATCTTGCAGATCTGACATTATAGAGATAAATTTTGTGGCTAGGTTGCAAAACTGGACTAGTTTGAGAGGCAGCAGAGAATGTTTCTTTTTTTTCTTTCAATATTACTTTAAAAAATTAAAAAGTACCTGTGTTTTTTATTAAAAAACTAAAACTGAATAGATATCCATACAGGAAAGTGAGATCACTTTTGCCTCCATTTCGCTACCCTTATATTGCTGCTTCTCAAAGGTACCCAGGCTATAAGTGCTTTTTTTCATTTCTTTTCCTTCCTCTTTTGAAAGCTCATTCTGCGTAGGTGTTTGGGTAGTCACATTCTGGCAACTCCTGCTCTGCCAGACATTTATTCATTGCTGTTTCTCTATTTGAGTTAATTCCTTTGGACTGATACATATCTTTTGGGAAGTTGATGAAAGATCTGATTCTTTCCCCAGAAAAATGCATGTACAACACAAATACTTGCACATAGTTGCAGGGTCTTCAAGGAACCCTAGAAGCTCAGGGAGCGCGTGACTGCAGGCAAACAGACCCTCTGCTATGAATCAGTGGGGAAGCTATTGAAGGTCAGAATCCTAAAACTAATGCAGTGCCTAAATTTCCTATGACAGGGAATGGTCAGCTTTCATCAATGCGTGCTCATTTTGTTCTTATGTGTTAAGGAAATAATTGTATTGTTTGTTACTGATTTCACTGGGTTTTTATGAGTATTCTTAGGTTCAAAAATTAAAAACACATAAAAATTAGCCAGGCGTGGTGGTGGGTGCTTGTAATCCCAGATACTCAGGAGGCTGAGGTATGAGAATCCCTTGAACCTGAAAGGGGGAGGTTGCAGTGAACCAAGACAGCGCCATTGCACTCCAGTCTGGGTGACAAGAGTGAGACTCCATCTCAAAAAAAAAAAGGGAGATTGGGAACAGGGACCAATTTTAAATTCTTCGAAGTACTCTTACTTTGGGTTTGATTACTAGAGAGTCAGCTTGCTTTTCAGAAATACCTCATGCTCTTTACCTGGCCAATAATTTATAAATACATGCAGTAGTTTTCTCTCCCTTCAAAGGTAACATTATAATTTGGCATGTGAGTGCCCAATTAATTTTTTTATTTTTTTTTATTTATTTTTTTTTTTGTGAGGCAGAGTCTCCTTCCATTGCCCAGGCTGGAGTGCAGTGACATGATCTCGGCTCACTGCTACCTCCGTCTCCCAGGTTCAAGTGATTCTCCTGTCTCAGCCTCCCAAGTAACTGGGATTACAGGCACCCACCACTACGCCCTGCTAATTTTTGTAGTTTTAGTAGAGACAGTGTTTCACCATGTTGGCCAGGCTGGTCTTGAACTCCTGACCTCAGGTGATTTGCCTGCGTTGGCCTCCCTAAGTGCTGGGATTACAGACGTGAAGCACTGCACCTGGCCAATTTCTAATATATTATTTATGATATTTTTTGGGCATTCATGCTTGTCACTATTTTGGTTAAGCTGCTGACAAGAAAATGATTATTTGTTTATTTTACAGAAAGAGTATGATTTGGAAAGAGGTCATGATGAGAAACTGGATGAAAATCAGCATTTTGATTTTGAAAGTGGGCCCCCAAACCTTCCATGGACCAGGAAAGTCTATGAGTTCTACAATGCTCCAATTGTCAAGTTTTGGTTTTACACGGTTGGTTTCATTACAACAACATATGTCGGATTAATGATGGTTGATAGCTAGTGATGATGTTGATAATTTGCCTGCTTTGCCACTTTTCAATAAAGATGTAGAAACCTAGTTTTAAAAAAGTGAGGGCATGACAAAGTAGGTAGCATGGAGGAAAAACGGGAGAGGTTAGGATGGAGCTCTCTTACTTTGGGAGTTCAAGAACAAGCATTTTCTTCTCTCTTTGAGTGCTAAGAATTAGCATTGTTATTTTGGGAAGATCTGGCTGGCTTTGCCCTATTCTTACCTTTGCTCCTGTCTCTAAAAACCCCTGAGCTAGAAATTTCCCTGGAAAGAAACACTGGAATATTTTTTTCTTAACAGCGTGACTGTGGTTAAAACTCTCTCGGCGTTCGTATCAGAGTTCCTCAAATATGTGGTTGCACATTCACAAAAGTGGTAAAATTTCATCATTTGAAGGGAGACTGAGCCTTCCCAGATTGGTGGGACAACAAAATTAATAGTGTAAGGTTTATTCTCTGTAAGGTTTATTGCCAAGTTTAAAATGAGGAAACTGAGGCCTGCATGAGAACAATTAGATGTCACTTTATTCAGCTCCCGGGAAAGGTTCTAAGGTCCAGGGAAAGGGTGCCAGAGGAGTCCCACCTGACTCCTTTCAGGCGTGCGGTTATATGGGGAGGGAAGGCGCTCTGATTGGCTGTGGAGAAACAGGATGTGGACGTGGCAAGCTGCTATAGGTAGGTAGGCGGGATTTCTGGTGAGCGAGCTGGACGGGGCAATGCGCTATTGGGCAGGTTTTGGCGGGGCTTCTTTTAAATTTTGGCGGGGTTTTCCAACGGATGGCTAGGTGGCTAGGTGCCAAGTGCAGAGTTTAGTGTCCAGTGCAGATCCTGGTGCTGAGTGCAGAGGGGATTTCCAACGGTGGGCTAGGTGCTGAGTGCAGAGGTGGGCGTGGTGAAGCTGGATGCTGAGTGGTAATGTAATTTTCAGGTGTGGAGAGGGATGGGCGTGTCCGAGCTCCTGGCAAGGCAACCAGCCTTACAAATAGCTTTGTTTGTTGAATTAAGCAATAGGTGGTTGGATTATTCTTAGAAAATCAGCAATTGAATCAGCTTTTCCTTTGTAGGAATGTGTTATATAGATTAAAAAAATGATGTAAATGTTTGTTTTTTTGCCTTCAGTAATATATGCTTATAAATATATAAAGAAAATGAAAAATTTTAGAAGCTGAACTGTGTGAACAAATACTAAATCTATTATGGATAATAGAGCAATAGAGAAAGCATGAACTGTGCTTTGGATGTGTTGAGTGCTTTTCACATTTGTTTCATCGAATTTTTCTTTTCTTTTTCTTTCTTCCTTTTTTTTTTTTTTTTTTTTGAGACAGAGTCTCACTCTGCTGCTCAGGCTGTAATGCAGTGGCGCAATCTCGGCTCAAGTGATTCTCCTGCCTCAGCCTCCCTAGTAGCTGGGACTACAGGCATGTACCACCACACCCAGCTAATTTTTGTATTTTTTTAGTAGAGGCTGGGTTTCACCACGTTGGCCACAATGGTCTCAATCTCTTGACCTCATGATCCACCTGCCTTGGCCTCCCAAAGTTCTGGGATTACAGGCATCAGCCACTGCGCCCGGCCTCTTTATTTCTTTTCTAATATATATATTTTTTCTGTGACATGCCCTCAGGAGATCCCGAGAACATGCGCCCCCATGGCATTTATTTTTCTAATGCTTATCTATACTTAAATAGCTCATGGCAACAGTTTGTATGTCTAAAACATTTGAAATATGACTATGAAAGGAAATTTATCTAAATGTGTTGTATTTCCAAATATTTACCTGGCTAGCCACACACTTATCTCCTATACTTACTGAATAATTACATAGCTGTGTATGATTTTTATCTGTTTCCAAAAATCACATCTGCTTTCAAACAATGAGGAATTACCATTTTTGTGAATGTGCAACAATGTCTACGAAAGACTCTGGGATGAGCACTGGGAGGGTTTTAACCATTCTCACACCATCGGGAAAAGCATATTTGGACATTTCTTCCCCTGGAAATTTCTAGCTCATGAGCTTTAAGGAACAGAAACAAAGCTAAGCAAGAGCACAGAACCAGTCAGATCTGCCCACCGTGGTGTTTTTAATAATTGGAAAGAAACAAAAAGAGTCAGAAGCAATATTGCCGATGTCCAGAGTGTTTAGTGTGTCATTTTTCCTAGATGTGAGTACTTTGGTTGCTTGTATCTTTGTGTAATGCCACTTTGGACTAATAAGTAAATGGACTTAACATAGCCTTTAGGAACCCAACCTGTTCTCAAGTAGAGGAACTGTGCTACTTTCTCAATCTGAATATCTACTTATTAAATATGTTTGTAGTCTTTTGCTTATAGATATTCCAGATTCATGTAGTCATACACTATACGTGTTAAAAAGAAAGTTATGGCTGAGGGTAACCTAAAGTTCAGGTCATTCAGTTGGATTTTACTAAGCGCTGACGGCTGTCTTTAAGGCATAGTATACTGTCCTGGTGCAGTGGCTCACGCCTGTAATCCCAGTACTTTGGGAGGTTGAGGCAGGTGTATCACCTGAAGTCAGGAGTTCGAGGCTAGCCTGACCAACATGGAGAAACCCCATCTCTACTAAAAAATACAAAATTAGCCAGGCTTGGTGGCACATGCCTGTAATCCCAGCTACTCGGGAGGCTGAGGCAGGAGAATCACTTGAACCCAGGAGGTGGAGCTTGCAGTGAGCCAAGATTGTGCCATTGCACTCCAGCCTGGGCAACAAGAGCAAAAACCCTGTCTAAAAAAAAAAAAAAAACAACAAAAAACAAAAAACAGTATATTAGGCAGCAGAGGGGGAAGTGAGAAGAAGACATTGCCAAACATCAATGCTGATCTCAAGCAGCTTGCAGTTGTATAGAGGAGACCATTTATGCATGTATATAAGGAATCAGTATAAGGGAATAACAAAATACAAATAATAGAAGATGTACAGATAAATGGGTGAAGGCCTGAATCTCAGAGTAAAAGTTAAGGACTCAATTGTTTAGCCATGCTGAAACCAATGACAAAAAAATTTAAATGCTTGATAGAACAAATTAAAGTATGTCCCTGAGAGCCATCAAAAATACTCAGACTTTGAGACATAGACCAAGAGAAGTATAGAATTGTTGAAATTTACCTTTACTTTCTTATGTGCTTCTCTTCTACACCTGCTTAAATCATAGGCACGATACCCATTATGACCACCCAAAAAAACCACCTATTATCAATAATACCATTCTTATATAGTCAGAAATGGTTTAAACCATTCTCTGTGTTATCTGTGCAGAACTAAAGTTAGAAGCAGACTTATCCATTTAGGTAGATAAAAGTATATGAGAAATAGGGATCAAAGTTAAAATATGATTTTTCTGACCCATGAACACACACACACGCACATTTTTCTTTCAACTGATTTTTATTTTTATTTTTCAAAATGGAGCCTTGCCCTGTCACCCAGGCTGGAGTGCAGTGGTGTGATCTTGGCTCACTGCAACCTCAGCCTTCTTGGTTCAAGAGATTCTCATGCCTCAGCCTCCTGAGTAGCTGGGATTACAGGCACATGCCACTATGCCCAGCTAATTTTTTGTATTTTTAGTAGAGATGGAGTTTCACTATGTTGGCCAGGCTGGTCTCAAACTCCTAACCTCGGATGATCTACCTGCCTCGGTTTCCCAAAGGGCTGGGATTGCAGGCATGAGCCACTGTGCCCGGCGGATACAAGGTTTTTAAATGTAGGTATTGATCAGTGAGCACTGTGTGTTGTCTCGAAGGCTATTTAGAGGACTGTAGTCTCATACATAGTTGATATAGTGTAAATTGGTAAAGTCTTCCTGATGGAAAATTTAGTAATATTTATCATAGTTAGTTTTCAATGTGCATGGACAGATATTCTGCTTCTGGTAATATATCTTAAGAAGATAAGAATATTTGATAAGATTACAAAGCTATTAATCATTAAGTATCTATGTGTGTGATTACTATGTCTCAATTCTTTCAAGACTATGGAAATCTAGACATACATATATATATGCACAGTAATTAGACATTTATTGAATGTCTACCACGTGTCAGGCAGAGTGCTCAGTGCTGAAGATATAAATATTGGCAGCCCCTAATTAAAAAGGCTCACAGTTGGACACAACTTTTCTTTTAAACAGAATATTTTAGTCAACATAAGATAAAACTCCCAGCAGTGGTGAATGCCACAGTTCCTTGTATTTGAAAATAAGCGTCTATTGCCACTGCGTATCTGGCATGCTTCACACGTTTTCTTTCTTTTTTTTTATTGAGATGGAGTCTCGATATGTCATTCAGGCTGGAGTGCAGTGGTACAATCTCGGCTCACTGCAACCTCTGCCTCCTGGGTTCAAGTGATTCTCCTGTCTCAGCCTCCCCAGTAGCTGGGATTACAGGCACCCACCACCACAACCAGCTAATTTTTGTATTTTTTAGTAGAGACAGGGTTTCATGTTTCCTTTCTATGTTTAAGATGCAGGGGAAGGCCCGTGACTTCTCCTGGGCTTGCTGTTAGTTTGACAGTGCCCCTGTTGGACATGCAGGGTTCTGGAAATTCCAATCAGGAGCCAGCAGGAACGATACAGTGTCTCCTTCCACCTGAGAAGGAGATCTGAGAACAGTGATTTCATTCCTGCCTCCAAATCCTGGACTAGAACACCATGAATTGTGCTTTCCTTGATACTAGGTCATTAATAACCCAAAGGTGGTTCTAGTTCTGTGTCTGTATTATTGTGTTGAAGTTCAAGCTTGTGTTTCTGCTCCGTCTGCGTCTGCTTGGCATCCTCCGTGCTTGCCCTCACTCATGTCTGGGGAATGTGTGTCCCCCTCACAGATGGCGTATTTGGCATTCCTCATGCTGTTCACTTACACCGTGTTGGTGGAGATGCAACCCCAGCCCAGCGTGCAGGAGTGGCTTGTCAGCATTTACATCTTCACCAATGCTATTGAAAGGGTCAGGGAGGTGAGTTGTGCCATCTAGCTTTGTCTTCTCCAGATGTCCTCAGCTTCTGTAGGTGTCCAGTAAAAGTGTCCTTGGCTCTGGTGATGAAAATGGACATGTCAAGGGCAGGGAAGACAGGAAACACTGACCTTGACTTATATGCTGCAAGAAAGTTATTTGGGGGAAAATCCTTGATTTCAGCCCTTTATCTTTGTTAGCTGCTTTCTGCTGGTGGGTGTATTTGGAAGCAATTACCTTTGAAGCATATATCTTGATGTCTTTACCAGCCCTAAAGGATAGATCATCCCCTAGAATTGTATTAAACCCTCCAACTATTTGATTTCCCTGAGGTGTTTTTTTTTTTTTTTTTTTTGAGGTGGGGATTGAATTTTATTGCCTTGCATTACTTTAATATTATCAATTTCATCTCATGAGTGGCACATGAATGGCTGAAGTTGTGCAATTTGTAAGGAATGTGTTTATAGCTTTTGAAAACTCCTACCAAACACTTTTGAAAACTGAAGTTGGAAATCTCTCTGAGGCAAGTAATAATCCAAGAAGCAAAAAAACAAAACTTTAACATTTCCTAGTTTGTAATGAGTTACTTTTAAAAAGGGGCTGGGTGTGGCGGCTCACGCCTGTAATCCCAGCACTTTGGGAGGCCAAGGCAGGAAGATCACAAGGTCAGGAGATTGAGACCATCCTGGCTAACACGGTGAAACCCTGTCTCTACTAAAAATACAAAAACTTAGCCAGGCGTGGTGGCATGTGCCTGTAGTCCCAGTTACTCGGGAGGCTGAGATAGAATTGCTTGAACCCAGGAGGCGGAGGTTGCAGTGAGCTAAGATTGAGCCACTGGACTCCAGCCAGGTCAACAGTGGGAGACTCTGTCTCAAAAACAAAACAAACAAAAAAAATTAGCATTCCTATCAGTTATAACTGCAAACACAAATATTTATGACTTAGACTGTTTTAGATGTCGATGTATGTCTCCTGTCTATGTATTTACCTATATTTATTTTGTCCTAGAGGTAATATAATCAACATTATATACTTACATTCTTTGTAATTATACCTATGTTGTCTACTAATTTCTATGTGGAGTTTATATATTATAGAAAATAAATCAGGAGATAAACAGTTATCTGAATTGTACCATTTTTTTATTCTTCAGGGAAAATAGATGTACTATTTTACGTTTCTGTTTGTCTGGTATGGTGTTTCAGGGGTATTTTTTTTTTTCTTTTTCTCTCTCTTTTTATCTTATTTATTTATTTATTTATTTATTTATATTTTATTGCACTATAGGTTCTGGGGTGCATGTGAAGAACATGCAGGATTGATGCATAGGTATCAGGGGTATTTTCTTATCTTAGTGAGTTCCAATATAACTTTTTTTTTATTTGAGATGGAGTCTTGCTCTGTTGCCCAGGCTGGAGTACAGTGGCAAGATCTTGCCTCACTGCAACCTCCTTCTCCCAGGTTCAAGCAATTCTCCTGCCTCAGCCTCCTAAGTAGCTGGGATTACAGGTGCTTGCCACCACGCCTGGCTAATTTTTGTATATTTGGTGGAGATGGGGTTTCACCATGTTGACCAGGCTGGTCTCGAACTCCTGACCTCAAGTGATCTGCCCGCTTTGGCTTCCCAAAGTGTTGGGATTATAGGCATGAGCCACCACACCCGGTCCAATATCACATTCTTAGTAGTTTGTCAACAACTCACTATTAGCAGTAGTCAGACTGGATTACAGGATTCTTTGCTCCATCCAGTGTTCTTTGCACCCTGCTGTGCCTCCTGAAATGAAATCATAGTTATAGAGTTCCAATGCAATACTGAGTTTTAAAATATCTTTGGCATTTCCCCATGCTATTTCAGGCTTGTTGAAAGGTAGAAAAAGTACTTTTTTTTTTTTTTTTTTACTTCTAGTTGGGTTTGCAAGTGACAGTCCAGCATTATCAGATGCATTAATTATATCTTTATAGCATTACTTAAATAATTCATTACTGATGATAATAACTTCAGTCTCTGAAATCCCCAAGTGATTTAAGGTTTGGCAGGGTTTAGATTACTCTTTAAATGAATGATTTGTGTGTTTAAGAAGATTGCATTGATGAGATTCTTTGGTTGTACCTCTTTTTTTTAAGTTTCCTTCTTCCTTCTTTTAGATCTGTATTTCAGAACCTGGAAAGTTTACTCAAAAGGTGAGGGTATGGATTAGTGAGTACTGGAACTTAGTAGAAACTGTGGCCATTGGCCTGTTTTCAGCTGGCTTCGTCCTTCGATGGGGTGACCCTCCTTTTCACACAGCGGGAAGACTGATCTACTGCATAGACATCATATTCTGGTTCTCACGACTCCTAGACTTTTTTGCTGTGAATCAACATACAGGTCCATATGTGACCATGATTGCAAAAATGGTGAGTACAACTAGTTTTATATCCTGGTATTCTTTTTAACAAAATATTTAAAAATAATTTTTGTGAGTTTGATACAGCCATACAATACATAATAATCACTTCAGGGTAAATGTGGTATCCATCATCTCAAGCGTTAATCCTTTGTGTTACAAACAACCCACTTATACTCTTTTGGCTGTATTTAAATGTACAGCTAATTATTATGAACTATAGTCACCTGTTACTCTAGTGTTCTTTGTAAAGATGCTCTGTTGTGCAGGCTAGATTTGAACTGCTGGGCTCAAGGAATCCTCCCATCTCAGCCTCCTGAGTAGCTGGGACTACAGCCAAGCACCACCACACCTGGCCTCTTTTCAATAGTTTTTCATGGTTTATATCAGATAGTTTAAGTTTTGGAATTATTATTATTATCATCGGTATTTGAGACAGGGTCTCGCTCTGTCACCCAGGCTGGAGTGCAGTGGTGCAATCACAGCTCACTGTAGCCTTGTCCTCCCAAGCTCAAGCAATCCTCAGCCTCCTGAGTAGCTAGGACCACAGGCACACACCATCGTACTGAGCTAATTCTTTTTTACTATTTATATAGACAGGGTCTCACTATGTTGCCCAGGCTTGTTTCAAACTCCTGAGCTCAAACAATCCTCCTGCCTCAGCCTTGCAAAGTGCTGGGATTACAGGCATGAGCCATTGTGCCTGGCCATTTTGGAATTATTTATAGAAGCACAGAGAGTAAGAGCATGCCACCACTGCCTTCCATATAACCACAAACTTGTCTTTAACACATGACCTTGGGTAGTATATTGCAGTTAGTTAATTGGGACACTCAGCTCACCTTTTTGACTAGGGCCAGATAGTATGGGGTTGAGTCAAATTTGTCTCTGAGCACAGCAGTTTCCGAGGACCAGATTCATGTGAAGCTACAATGATATTTTCTGCTAAAATATCCATTCTTTTAAAATCACTCACTGACTCTCCCCTACCATCACACTCTTAAATTGTGCTTATAGGCCATACACTGCTCTGGGTACTTAGTATATATTAACTCGTTTAATCTTTGCAACAACTTTAGGAGATAGGTAGTATTGTTATACACATTTACATACAGGGAAATGGAGGTTAAGTAAATTCCTCAAAGGCATATATGGGGAGCCAGGATTCAAAAGTGGGCCACCTAGCTCCAGTCTGTCATCTGTGCTTGCCATAGAGTTGTGTCAGCTTTTTCTTTTTTCCTTTTTCTTTCTTTCTTTTTTTTTTTTTGAGACAGAGTCTTGCTCTGTTGTCCAGGCTGGAGTGCAGTGGCATGATCTCTGCTCACTGCAATCTCCACCTCCAGGGTTCAACAATTCTCCTGCCTCAGCCTCCTGAGTAGCCTATAGTAGGGACTATAGGCACTTGCCGGCATGCCTGGCTAATTTTATATTTTTTAGTAGAGGCAGGGTTTCACCGTGTTGGCCAGGCTGGTCTTGAACTCTTGACCTCAAGTGATCCACCCCATTTTGGCCTCCTAAAGTGCTGGGATTACAGGCGTGAGATACTGAGCCCAGCTGGCGTTTTCCCTCCGGCTATTCACAAGGATCTAAGACCTACCCTTTAATAAGTACTCTGTCTCAAGATCATCTTTGGCTTTTCCTTCTAGAACACTTACTGTCAGGGAAGGGGCAAATTCTGGAGAATGAAGGTAGTGCTAAAACAAACAAAGGAAGAGGACAGAAAAGAGACAACCTCCAGGACTCCAAAGATTTTTCCTATTTGACATTTTTCCCTTAGGCCAGAAATGTTTTCTCTTGTCTTGGTGGCATTAGCATTTATGAGATAGGCTATACCGAGATAACCAGTGTATTTCAGTGACTTAGCGCAGAGGTGTTTCTCCCTAATGCAAGGTTTGCTGAGTGCTCATGGGGGTGACCTCTATGCAGTGACTCAGTGATCTGGAATCCCTTTTGTCAGGGATTTGGCTCCTAAGTTCTCCTATAACAGGGAGTGAGAGAGATAGAGAAAGTCTAATAGCCTTTAACTGCTCTGGACAAGAAGTGTCCAGGCTAGAATAGGTTTCATAGCCCCAGCCTAATGGAAGGGAAGCTAAGAGATATAGAGCACCTCTTGAAATACTGATGGGAATTGTGGTGAATACTTTCTCTGTTACAGTAAACAAATGGATTGAGTTGAGGCACATTTAGTAGAGGGAATTAAACTGACTTGATCAGTTTCTTAGACTCTAATCAATTCCTGAAGACAATTCTGGGAATAAGGAGCCATTGGACTAATTCAACGATACCCCTCCACTTTTTAAAAAAATTTCCCTAACTTCTGGTCCAACTGGGGGCAAAGCTGGATATTAGCTAATCAAAAAGTGTTCACATTTCATTACTGCTTAAAGAAAGAAGCACAGACTTTCTCCTCTCAGCACATTTCTGTTATTCCATGGACCACATTGACTTGAAATGCATACTGTGTGAGAAAACAAAATAGTTGAGCCAAAGAAAATCTAGCTGTTCATGGACAAGTGTGCTTTAGTCAATGTCTACACAATCTTATTATTTGCAGGTATAATTATGATGGCTGCTGGTGTTTGGTTTCTTTTGAACATGAAATCTGTGGTAAAATTCTGGTTGTGCTATGCTCTTTTGCAGACAGCAAACATGTTTTATATTGTGATCATAATGGCCATAGTCCTGCTGAGCTTTGGAGTGGCACGCAAGGCCATCCTTTCACCAGAGGAGCCACCATCTTGGAGCCTCGCTCGAGATATTATATTTCAGCCATACTGGATGATATATGGAGAAGTCTATGCTGACCACATAGACGGTGTGTATGGGATTTTGCCATCATGCAGAAATTGTGCCTTCATAGTTAACAAGAGTAAAATAAATCTGAAAAGCAGTCATCTAAATCTTAAAAATGTTTGAATTTATGGTATTCTATGCAGTTAATGTGCTAAATGTTTGTCTAGAGTCTCAGTACTGTGCTTCATCTTCTCTCTGATTCTTTTAAAATTCTTTATTTGCAGTTTGTTCAAGCAAGCCATCCTGCCCTCCTGGTTCTTTTCTTACGCCATTCTTGCAAGCTGTCTACCTCTTTGTGCAGTATATCATCATGGTGAACCTGTTGATTGCTTTCTTCAAGTAGGTGATTTCAATTAAATATGATTATTTTATTTAAATAAGAAATGTGGGCAGCTATGTTGACTAGATTCACATGTACTTTGAATATGTAACCTTTGGTTTTTGTGTGTCCTGTGTTTTACTATTATTGTTTTAAAATAAGGGCATAAAACTACTGGAAAGAAGGAAGCGGAGCATGGGAAACAGTGAAATAATAAATGCAGTCATCCATCGGTATCTGTGGAGGGCTGGTTCCAGGATCCCCTGTGGATACCAAACTCTATGGATGCTCCAATCCCTTATAGAAAATGGTGTAGTATTTCATATAACCTACATACATCCTCCTGTATACTTTAAATCATCTCTAAATTCCCTACAATACCTAATATAGTGTAAATGCAATATAAATAGTTGCTACACTGTATTGTTGAGAGAATAATGACAAAGATAAAAAGTCTCTGCATTTTCAGTACAGACACAATTGTCCTTATCTTTTCCCCAAATATTTTTAATCTGTGGTTGTTTGAATCCACAGATGAAGAACCCATGGATATGGAGGACTGACTACGGAGGGAAAGTACAGTGTAATACATCAAAGTGAAAGGAGATCTTGAATTGTGATTAGGCAGTAAATTCGAATTATAAAAGGATAGCAAGTAGGCTGGGCGTGGTGACTCATACCTGTAATCCAAATATTTTGGGAGGCCAAGGCGGGCGGATTACCTGAGGTTAGGAGTTCGAGACCAGCCTGATCAACATGGAGAAACCTCATCTAAAAATGGAGACTAAAAAGTCTCTACTAAAAATACAAAATTAGCTGGACATGGTGATGCATGCCTGTAATCCCACCTACTCACAAGGGTGAGGCAGGAGAATTGCTTGAACCTGGGAGGTGGAGGTTGCAGTGAGCTAAAATCATGCCATTGCACTCCAGCCTGGGAAACAAGAGCAAAACTCCATCTCAAAAAAAAAGAAAAGAAAAGATAGCAGGTGATGGAATTGCAAGTTGGCTACAGAGTTCTTGATATGCTTTCTTCACTTGATCCCAGCATTCCCTCTTCTCTGCTTCCTTTCTTCCTCCCTCCCTCCCTCCTTCCCTCCCTTCTTTCTCTCTCTCTCCTTCCTTTTCTTTTCTTTTTCTTTTGAGATGGAGTCTCACTCTGTCACCCAGGCTGGAGTGCAGTGGCTCCATCCTGGCTCACTGCAACCTCTGCCTCCTGGATTCGAGCAGTTCTCCTGCCTCAGCCTCCCAAGTAGCTGCGATTACAGGCACCTGCCACCATGCCTGGCTAATTTTTGTATTTTTAGTAGAGTTGGGGTTTCACCATGTTGGACAGGCTGGTCTCGAACTCCTGACCTCAAGTGATCCACCCGCCTCAGTCTCCCAAAGTGCTGGGATTACAGGAGTGAGCCACTGTGCCTGGCCCTCTGTTTTCTTCTCTGTCACTTCTCACTTTTTCTCAGTCTTCTGTTCTGGATCATCTTCTCCCCAACCTTTTAACATTGGAATGTCCCTGATCCCTTACCTTCCTCTTCCTTTATTTATGCTTTTTGTGATCTCTTTCAGTTTCCTCTATATCCTGAGCACACACAATTTATATCTCCAGCCCAGCTCTGTTTCTTAAACCCCAGCCATAGAGATCCAACTGCCCCTTCCTTCACCAGTTAGAAATGTAATAGATTTCTAAAATTAAAATGCCCAAACTCTTAATCTCCACTCTTTCCCAACCAACATACTCTTATTCTACTTGTAGTCTTTCCCAAATCTGCAAGGAAGAATATGAGTTTTTGTTGATGTTCCATCTTTTCAGTTGTTTACACCAAAAACCAAGGAGTCATTCTTTCTTCCTTTTTCTTTACTACGCACCATGATTCTGTACATGGAGTTATTCTTAATATCTCTCGAACCTCTACCTCCAAACTCTCAGGAACCTCTGTTGTTGACTCAACCTTCAGGTAGATAACTGATTCAAATACCTCTCACTACCCCACTGTTACCACAGAGCCTCTAATTTATCTCTATCTTCTGGCTTTGACTCCCTGTATTCTTTTTTCAACACAGTAGTTCAAATGGCCCTTTAAAAGCAGACATCAGAGGTTATTGCTCTTCTGCTCCAAACTCTTCAATCCCTCCCATTTTACTTCTGCATGAAAGTTAAAGTCGCTACAATGACTTATATAGCCCCTTGTGAGTTAACTTTCCTGTCAGTTTTTTTTTTTTTTTTTTTTGCTTTTTTTTTTTTTTTTGAGACAGAGTTTCACTCTTGTCACCCAGGCTGGAGTGCAATGGCGTGATCTCAGCTCACTGCAACCTCTGCCTCCCAGGTTCAAGCAATTTTCCTGCCTCAGCCTCCCGAGTAGCTGGGATTGCAGGCACTCGCTACCACACCTGGCTAATTTTTGTGTTTTTAATAGAGACAGGGTTTCACTCTTTTGGCCAGGATGGTCTCAAACTCCTGACCTCAGGTGATCCACCTGCCTCCGCCTCCCAGAGTGCTGGGATTACAGGTGTGAGCCACCGCGTCCAGCCCTTGTCACATTTTTTTTGAGATGGAGTCTCACTCTGTCACCCATGCTGGAGTTCAGTGGTGTGATCTCGGCCCACTGCAACCTCTGCCTCCCAGGTTCATGCGATTCTTCTGCCTCAGCCTCCCAAGTAGCTGGGACTACAGGCGCACGCCACCATGCCTGGCTAATTTTTGTATTTTTAGTAGAGATGGGGTTTTACCATATTGGCTAGGCTGGTCTCGAACTCCTGACCTCGTGATCCATCCACTTCAGCCTCCCAAAATGCTGGGATTACAGGCGTGAACCACCACACCTGCCGTCACTTCTTAAATCGTGCTTCACACTGCTCTTCCCCTGACCCATTCCTGTCCAACCACAGGCCCTTCAGTTTTTCAGACCACACTGGTGCCTTTGCACTTGCTATTTCCTCTGCCTAGAATGCTCTTCCTGCAACCACCAGCAAGCCCCACTTCCTCACCCCTTCTCGTCTTGCTCAGAAGCAAGCAATTTATCTTAAACACTGAAAAGAGTACCTGACACCTATTTGTTTCATAGACAAAAGAAACCAAGTGAAGTAATGGGAAGAAATTTGCATTTTCTAGATGCCTCTTAAATGTCAGGCACTGTGCTAGGTATTTTATTCCTTGCTTATCTTACTGAAGAGAAAAAGATAAAGGAAAATCAATTTATGCAATATTCTTAAAGAAAGTAGAGAACACAGGGGTTGAGAGGTAGGCAAAGTAAATCAGAATTCTTAAAAAAAAAAAAGTGACTGCTGTGTTGTTACCTATACGTGGAGAAGACATTCCTTCCTGCTTGTTATATGATAGTCGTCATCTCTCTTAGCCCAACTGTTTTAGGTACGTGTAACATTTGCTGGTGTTTAGTTATAACAGCTATTTTTAATATATCAAATAATAAAAGGGTCTGAAATTTTGGCAGGGAGGGAATATGAGGAGACAGGGTCTCACTCTGTCACTCAGACAGGAGTGGTGGAGTGGCGTGACCTCAGCTTACCGCAACCTCCACCTCCGCAGTTCAAGTGATCCTCCTGGCTCAGTCTCCCAAATAGCTGGGAACACAGGTGCATGCCACCATGCCCAGCTAAATTTGTTTTTTTTTGTAGAGACGGGTTTCACCATGTTGCCCAGGCTGGTAGTCTGAGATTTTTGTTTCTTAAAAATGCCCAGTGTCTCATTGCTCATTTGCTCTCAAGGGAAAGGCTCATGCCCCCCCTCTTAGCCCCAGGTGGGTAAGTGGGTGCTGGTGATGGGATGGCATGATGCTCCTGCTATGGTGTCACCAAGAGGCTCTTTGGATTCTTTGGGAAAAAGTGTCGCCAGGTAAGGTGGTGTGCTCCTGGTCACTAGGGGTGTACACTTGAGGTTGGGTGAACACTTGCTGGTCATGGTATCCAGTAATTCTTGCCCAGGTGGGCAGCTGGGCACAGGCCCTTCTGGGTCTTGGGGTCCAAAGAACTGCAGAGCAGCCCAATAGGTGTGAGTCTGTTTCAAGTGGGAGCCAAGTCTGGAAGCCTGTGTGCGTCAGTCGTGTTTGGGTCTGGTTGGCTTGGCCACCACTGAAATAAGCAATAAATACGGACTCCTGGTACCTGCAGATCTCCTGCAAAAAAGCCCAGAGAATACCCTTGAAGCCACCTTTCCCCTCAACGGGACTGACCCTGTCCTTACTGCCGCAGTGGCATCCAGGGATCAGTGGAACTTTGTTTTGAGAACACTCCTGCCTGTTACAGAGGCAGCACAAAGCTGGTGCCCCCTGAGCCAACACGGCACTGGGATGGCTTTCTAGAACAGAACTCTGTCAGTGACAGTCATGTCTCAATCATAATAGCTGACTTCAAAAGCCAGCAGCAGCGACTCCATATATTTGAGTACAGGTGGCAGTTGCAGAGAGCCTTGGGCTGGAGAGGGTCTGTTGGAGCCTCCCACAGGGGAATCCTGGGGTGGGCTGCGGCGGCAGGGGGTGGGGTGGGGGGTGCTGCAGCTCAGGGTGACTCCCAGCTCTGTCACTATCAAGGCGACCCCTTTCTTCTGAAACCTTAATTCTGAAAGGCCCCGGTGGGGGTGCCCTTTCAGATGCTCCCTTTCCATTTCAAAGGCTCGGATTCTCGATCTTGAAGCTGGATGCGGTACTGACGCTGGCTTCAGTTTCCATTTGTGACATACAGAGGTCTCCTTTCTAACCCCAGCCCAGGCAGCCGAGCCCGTCCTAGCAGCAGAACATGCTGCCTGCATTTTGTAGGTGGAAAGAGAAAAAAGTGACCTTTCGTATTTTTTCCTGAAACTTGAGGAACCAAGATACATACTACTGATTTTTTTTTTCTTAAAGAAAACTAAACGCATGACTGCACAGCAGTAGAGGTGTATATTTTTTATACTGTTGGGGGGAGGTATTTATGCTGCTTTTTGGAGATGGACTGGAACGTCTGGTTTCTGTCCCCAGGCCCGACAGCTATGTCTATTTTCTGTAGAAGGTGCCACAGTGAGACCCAGAGCCACCCCTTCCTGCCCTGGTACCATTTATAGCTGGGATCCTGTGGACTCCCAGCCTGTTTCTTCCTTTTTTTTTTTTTTTGAGATGGAGTCTCGCTCAGTTGCCCAGGCTGGCGTGCAATAGTGTGATCTTGGCTCACTGCAGCCTCCACCTTCTGGGATCAAGTGATTCTCCTGCCTCAGCCTCCTGAGTAGCTGGGATTATAGGCATCTGCCATCATGCCCAATTACTTTTCATATTTTTGTAGAGATGGGGTTTCACCATGTTGGCCAGGCTGGTCTTGAACTTCTGACCGCAGGTAATCTGCCCCCTTCAGCCTCCCAAAACTCTGGAATTACAGGTGTGAGCCACCATGCCCGGCCATTTCTCCATTTCTACCTTCTATTCAACCACTCTGATGTGGAGAGACAAAAAGAAATTGAACTTTTTGATAGTGTGATTAAAAACTTGATTTGAACTATTTTTGTAAAAGGAATAACAAACAAGATTGTGATAGTGTGTACTTTGAGCTAGATAAATAAAGCCCTCTTTGTGAGCCTCCTGGCAAAATAAATAAAATAAAATAAAAGTATGTCCAGTGTCAAAAAAGAAAAAGTTGAGAAATCCTTGCATAGAACAAACTTCTCATGTTAGAGATGAACACACTGAAGACCATACAGACTGACCAACCCCAGATCTGACTACTTGTCCAGGAGCCCGGTTACACATAATTCTTTATAAAATAAAAAACAAAACAAACAAAAAACAACAAAACTGAAATACACGGTGAAGGTCGCCATCTGCTGGTGGAAAGCTGTTGTCACGTTCAAGTGAAACTACTATTAATAGTGTGCCCAACCCTAGAGTTTCTCTCTCATTGAACAGGGCCCCAAAATATGCACTTCTAACATGTTCGGTGATACTGATGCTGCTGGTTCAGAGAACGTGCTTGAGAGCTACTGATATAACCCAGTTGTCTATGCTTCAATTGCCTTCTGTATGGACTCTGTGAAACTTCTATTCTTACCCAAAGATGGCTTTCTCTAGGATAATTGTTTTCTTTATCACTATTCAAGTTTAGGGTTGTCTGTGTTTTTATTTGCTAAATTTGGCTACCTTTCTCAAGTTCTACGCTGCTATCTTTCTCTAAAGAAACTAAAATCTTCACACTGCAAGAAGAAGAATTTTTTTAAAAAGAAAACTAAATTTTATGTTAGTCTAAGCAAAATAGTAAGATGGACATTTTATTGTGTTCCTCTTATATGGTATTATGTAAAGTTAAGTAGTTAAGAATGATATGTTGTTTCAGAATAACTGTACCCCCAACCATTACGCCTATGGCAAGTTGTTTTTTCTTTTGAGATGGAGTTTCGCTCTTGTTGCCTAAGCTGGAGTGCAGTGGCACAATCTCAGCTCATCGCAACCTCCACCTCCTGGATTCAAGAGATTATCCTGCCTCAGCCTCCCAAGTAGCTGGGATCACAGGCATGTGCCACTACGCCCAGCTCATTTTGTATTTTTAGTAGAGATGGGGTTTCTCCATGTTGATCAGTCTGGTCTCGAACTTCCAACCTCAGGTGATCCACCCGCCTCCGCCTCCCAAAGTGCTGGGATTACAGGCGTGAGCCACTGCACTTGGCCGGCAAGTTCTAAATGTCAATATTTACTATTCTGTGTCCATGTTACCACTATAAAGTGACCTACCAATAAGGAGTTATTTTTATTGTGAAGTTAATCTGAATAATTTGTCTGGATTTTAATAGAAGCTCTGCTTTTTGATTTATTTTAAGATGAATTGATTCTTCTTCCATTTATTCATTAACACTGTTCTGTTTGGGTGTTTTCACTGGGATTATTCTAGCAGTTCTCACATTTGACATTAGGTAGATGACACAGAGGAACATTAAAGCTGTTTCCTATAAATGATGAATCACGGACTGAAAAAGAACGTCTATGTGAGAAGAGATGGTGACTTGAGAAGAGTGTTGAGTTCCAGAATGGATTTTCTATCCGTTACACTGAAAATGTTGGCATTTTCTATTCTCTGATTGTAATGTCTGCCTTTTGCTTGATATTCTGATTATCATGTTTCATTGTAGAAGGTAGCTAATATATTTTGTTTGGTGGAAGAAGAATATCTGTATTGGGTAACTGCTGGGAACGTCAGGTGAACCAATCATAAATGTTGGAAAATACAGAATCTGTTTCCTTTCAAGACTTCGTATTAAAACATTGTCCCTCTCTTACTGCATCTTACAGCAATGTTTACTTAGATATGAAATCCATTTCAAATAACCTGTGGAAATACAACCGCTATCGCTACATCATGACCTACCACGAGAAGCCCTGGCTGCCCCCACCTCTCATCCTGCTGAGCCACATGGGCCTCCTCCTCCGCCGCCTGTGCTGTCGCCGAGCTCCTCACGACCAAGAAGAGGGTGACGTTGTATTAAGTAAGTCATTCTATGTGATTCAAGGCAAAGATGCACTGGAGCAATGTAAATTCAGTTCAGGGCACTGGGAGGCTCTGGGAGTTCTCTGACAGTAGAATATCAGCTGATGCCCCGGGTCTAAGTAAATATATTGACCTCATTATGAGGTCATAGTGTCTTTTGCCAGGATGAACGGATACTTAGGAATAGGTAGGAAGAGAATCTCTGCTTGATTGTACAAAGGCTTTATGTCACATTGAAAACCTGTGTTTTCTCTGCTGACTGGAGAACTCATCAGAATAACTCCTAGAGGGTAGTCATGTGACTTGTGCTGTTCTCCATGTGGTGGAGGATGGAATTCAGACAGATTGGAGTTTCAGAAGGCCTGAGGTCTAAGGGAAGAGATAAGCAAAGCTGGGCTTCACTTATTAACCAGAGTCACGGCCCTCTGGCTCTCTAATCTACTGAACATGATGGTGATTCTGAAATGGATGTTTCTTATTTTCAAGAACTTCAACTCAGAAACTGGGTGTGGGTGGTGCATGCCTGTAGTCCCAGCTACTCAGGAGTCTGAGGCACAAGAACTGCTTGAGCTCAGAAGTTTAAGGCCGTGGTGCTTGTGAACAGCTGCTCCACTTCAGCCTGGGCAACATTGTAAGTCAGGATGCAGAAATAGGGATTCTCACTTGTGTTTTTTCAAAGCATTAGCCTATATATTTTGAGGTTTTTCTAATTCCTCTTGTCTAGCCAAATCTTATCTGCAGGATATGATTATCATACTAATTGTTGTCAGAAAACATTGCTTTTGGTGGTTTTTCAGATATTCTGTAGTTCCTGTCAAGCAATTCCACAGTTGGTACCAGGCCCATTTCTAGATAGTTCCCAGAAATACGGGAAGCAGGTGACATAAATGCACAATCCTTTATCCCAATTCCTAAATCTAAAATACCTCTGAAAACTGAAAGTCCTTTTTCTTCACAAATTGGGGAAAGACCCATTTGGCCAAAAGAAGCTGATGAGAATTCATGTGAAACCATTTATTCATTTTATTTCTTGCAGTATGAATATTCATTGATGTTGCTGCAGAAAATAGCAATATGTTTGATTTCAGGGATTGCTTTAACCTTAACTAGGGATTTCACTTCATTTATGGTGTATTCACTGTATTAACTCTCTGAAGCTAAAAGAGAATAATTCTGAATTCTAAAATACTCTGGATTCTAGGAGTTTCAGGTAAGAGACAGTGGGCTATTTATGTGTTTAGGTAGATCCTTAGGAGTCAGTATATTATGGGATTGACAGGGTGATATGCTTTTACTGGTGGTAGTTGGCTCTGTCAAGTAGTTTTTCTCCTCCTGAGTCACTATGAAGATTTTTGAAGATTTTCTCTTTTTTTCTTTTTTGAGACAGAGTTTCGCTCTTGTTGCCCTGGCTGGAGTGCAATGGTGCAATCTCAGCTCACTGCAACCTCTGCCTCCCAGGTTCAAGCAATTCTGCCTCAGCCTCCTGAGTAGCTGGGATTATAGGCATACGCCACCACACCCAGCAATTTTTGTATTTTTAGTAAAGACGGGGTTTCTCCATGTTGGTCGGGATGGTCTCAAACTCCCGACCTCAGGTGATCCTCCCACCTTGGCCTCCTAAAGTGCTGGGATTACAGGCGTGAACCACCACACCCAACCTTTTTTTCTTTTTCATACCCCACTCCCCGACCAAAAGATTCAGCCTTTGTGTGAAAGCCAAAGCATAACTGAAGTTAACTTGAGCTTTTATAATTATACTGTAAATTTAAGACTGCTAATAGAGAGACGTCCCAGGCTTTGGCTGCAGAACCATTGCAACCTAATAGCAGAGCATGAATCGCTTGATAAATCCTGGAATTGACTAGGATTTGCCTAGACTTCCTACTACCATATGAAAGAATGTTTCCTAGGTTCACCTTGGTCTGGGCTTGCAGGATGATTTCATATAAAACTCAAGTAAAGTTTAAAGTGAGTTCACCCTGAGCTTTTTGGAACATTCTTGAATTTTCATAACATTGCTTCTGATCCTTTATATTGAGGATAAAGACATTTACATAAGCCGCAGCAGTGCCACCTTGCGGACAATTACAGGAAAGCTCTACATGCTGCAAGCTGCACCTGTCACTGGAATCGCTCTGGATTGTTTGCTCTCAGGGATCCACAGAAGGCTCACATCATGACACCTGTAAAGTTTCTTGCTCAGAGGAGATTCTTTAATGAAAGAAGACATTAGAGTTGGGTAGGGCATGGGAGATACCGAATATTTTCAACGTCCGAAAATTTTTTCCTGCCATTTAAATCGGAAAGCACTATCTACCTGAGTTGTGAATACATTTTACAGCAGAATTACACTTTTACCCATGTTTCCAATTTAAAATTGAGATTTTTTGTCATTAATTTTATCAGAAAATAATGTAACAATTGCATTTTAAATAAATTCTGGAGAACTGTGTTCTTTTTCTCGTAATGTAAGCAAAACCATTCAAGAAAGAGAACTTTCCAATTTAATCCTTTTAGCAGCATCATTTCATTTATATATTTTCTCAGTATTATAAACTTGCTTAAAAGATGACATATTATTCTATTAGGCAAGAGTGAAAGCCAAGGAGGTAGACCCAATGGGAATGCTGGAGTTTGACGGAGAATTGCATTAGCCTTATAATATCACTTAGTAGTGTGTCTTTTTAATAAGTTAGTTATAGTAGTGTCAGAGGAGGTATACTGCCTTGATTGGCCATTGAATGGTAATAATAATATCTCCTTTTTCAGTAGAAGGACTTAGTATACACAAACTCAGTGTAACAAGGTAAAACTTTTTTATACTTACTGGATGAATTTCAACAGACTTTACTTTCTTCTAATCTTGCTTTAAACCTATTGGTTATTTACTATCATTTTGATAGCTAAAAGAGTTGGCAGAGAGGTTGATTAATGAGCACAAATACATACACTTTGATAGAAGAAATAAGACCTAGTGTTTGATAGATCAGTAGGGTTTTTGTTGTTCTTTTTTGAGATAGAGTCTCACTCTGTTGCCCAGGCTAGAGTGCAGTGGAGCGATCTCGGCTCACTGCCTCCTGGGTTCAAACAATTCTCCCACCTCAGCCTCCAGAGTAGCTGGGATTACAGGCACCCACCACCACACACAGCTAATTTTTTTTGGAGGGGTGTTTAAAGATCAGAGAGTTTAATAGGCAAGTAAGAAGGAAGAAGCTCTCCTGTACAGAGACAGAGGGAGGGGGGCTCCAAAGCCAAGGAGGAAACCCCTAATTTTTATATTTTTAGTAAAGATGGGGTTTCACCATGTTGACCAGGCTGGTCTTGAACTCCTGATCTCAAGTGATCCACCTGCCTCAGCCTCCCAAAGTGCTAGGATTGCAGGCATGAGCCACTGTGCCAGGCCATCGGTAGGTTGACTACAGTTAAAGTTAATTGATTATACATTTCAAAATAGCTAGAAGATAATAATTCGAATGTTCCTATCTTAAAGGACAGGCAAATATTTAAGGTGATCCTCCCACCTCAGCCTCCTGAGTAGCTGTGACTACAGGTTTGTGCCACCAATTACCCTGATTTGATTATATGAATGTATCAAATTATCACAGGTATCTCGAAAATATGTACCTTTAATGTGGATCAATTAAAATTTAATTAATTTTAGAAAGTATTGGCAGAGAGAAAAGAAGACAATCAGATTCCCCATTTTCATATAAAGGCAGTGAATTTTTGTTAATATGTAAAAACATTCTAACTTGTGAAAATATTGAAAGTATTCTATATATGAGTAATTTTCAAAAATAAGTAGGAGAAACCCAGTCTGGTGTTTCCAGTTGCCTTTCTTCTTTTCCTGTTTTGAGACAGGGTCTCGTTCTGTAGCCCAGGCTGGAGGGTAGTGGCGTGATCATGGCTCCTGCAGCCTCGAATTCCCAGGCTCAAGCCATTCTCCTTCCTCAGCTTCCTGCGTAGCTGGGACCACAGGCACCTGGCTAATTTTTAAACTTTTTGTAGAGAGAGGGCCTGCCTATGTTACCCAGGCTGGTTTCCTGCTCCTGAGCTCAAGCAATCTGCCCCTCCAGCCTCCTAAAGTGTTGGGATTACAGGCGTGAGCCACTGCGCCCGGCTTCCAGTTGTTTCTTGGTGCTGTTTCTGCATTAATATTAGAAATGGTTTGACAATGTGACAAACTTTTATCACACAGGCTACAGTTTCTCATTTTCAATACAAGTGGAAGAAAAGCCACTCATGCCCTGAGGCGAATAATGATTCTTTCTGTGTATCGTACTTCTTCCTATAGAACTCTACCTGAGTAAGGAGGATCTGAAAAAACTTCATGATTTTGAGGAGCAGTGTGTGGAAAAATACTTCCATGAGAAGATGGAAAATGTGAATTGTAGTTGTGAGGAGCGAATCCGAGTGACATCAGAAAGGTAGATAGAAATCTTTTCCATTCTGAAACTACCACCAAAACTTGATTCTACTAGAATATCTGAAAGAGTAGAAAGACCTACTTTTAAATCCCGGAGGTCTGAGTTCTTTGTAATTTGAAACATTTAATCATGTAATATTCATGCAATCAAAGTATATTTAATTGAGCATCTACTATATTACAGGCACTCTTTTAGTTACTAGGAATAGGTGGTTAAAAGACACAAGAGCCCTTGTCTTCATGGGACTTACATTCATATGTGTGCGCGCGTGTGTGTGCGCGCGCGTGTGTCCGTCTGTGGGGGGTGGTGGTGAGGGAAATGAAGTGGGTGGAGGACAAAACCTAGGCAAGGAAACACAAAAATAAATTTGTAATTGAACATCAGGCAGTAAAAGAGCTATGAAGAAAAATGAAGTAGTTGGAGAGAACAGGAAATGACGGTGGCGTGAAATGTAGTGGAGTTGGGGTTCCGTGGTCTGTTTCAGAGAGTCTGGTCCTAGAAGGTCGCTCTGAGGGTTTGAGGAGAGGCCTCAAGGAAGCCAGGCAGCGGGCGAGGCGGGGCGTCTGGTGGAATAGCGCCCCCCGCGGAAGGAAGGGCCGGCGCAGCCGCCTGAGGCAGCACGGTGTGCGGCGCAGCCAGAGCGGAGGACGTAGAAGCAGCGTGCTGGTTGGATGGGGCGTCGCGGGGTTCTCGTGGCGTCTGACCCGCGGTTGTGTGCAGTGGAGTTGGCGGCTGCTTCACTGAAGTGGGTGAAGAGAGAACAGGAGAGGCAGGGACTGCAATTGCATGTGGCTTTTGAGAGCAGTGTCACAGTGCAGGGAAGCATGATGAGGTCTGGGGACAAGGTGAGGTTCTTTTGTTTGATTTTGCTTCAGGTGGAGATAAATAAAACAGCGTGGTCCTGGAAATGACCCACCAGCAAGGGAGAAACTCGGGAGCAGGAGGGAGGAGGCCGTTGGCTGAAGAGAAGTCCCCGAGAAGCTGGGAAAATGGAGGACCTGGGCTTTTCCCCGAAGCAGGGGAATGGACGGGATGTGGCCAGGGTACACGGGAATGCAGTCAGGGCCGGCAGCACCCAGCTCTTGAGGCAAAGTCGTCGACTGGGTGTGCTCGTGTGTGTGTGTGTGTGTGTGTGTGTGTGTGTGTGTGTGAGAGAGAGAGAGAGAGAGAGATATTTTGAGGGAGGCAGGTGGTATGGGGGACATTCAAAGGTTTGTGGAGAAAGAAGATGTTCTGGAGAACGTGAACATACTAGGGAGCTATAGTGGGACCTGACCATTGTGGATTTATTACTAGTTGGGGGAGCATTGCGTCGTGTGAAAATATGGAAGGCTATATGTGATGAAATGCCTTTTTTTTTTTTTTTAAAAAAAAAACACAGCATTGTTCTTGTAAATGGAAGCAAATTGACAGAAGTTAAAGTGTTCATTTTTGAACGACATGGAACTGTGAAATATTATACCTAATTGTGCATGTTTTTTTCTGATGTGCAAATATCAGATAGAGAGATATGAATACTTAAGTATGGCTTTACTTAAAACTGAATCACATGAAGAGTTTTCTAAATGCTTCACTATGGGCATAAGTCATATATATCTGGACTTCTCTCTTGGTACCATGTTTATATAAATATGTGTTTCTGTGCCTGATTGAATTTCAGATCAAATTTAATATTGAGAAATAATGGAAAATCAAAATTTGAGCCTACAAAATTTGATTTCACAGACGTAATATCTTTAGTCCATAGTGATATGAATTTCTCTTTCTTTATTCTACATGTTCTGCCCCCTTGATAGCTATGCTCATTGAGTCTGATGGGCAAGCTTGGTTCTTAGTTTTATGTGAAGCATAGGCCCATATTAGGAGCTTACAGAGCTGCGAAGAAGTCCTGCTTCAGGTACTTACTAGTTGTATGTACATGGGCAAATTTACTGAACCTCTTTGAGTCTTGGTTTTCTTATTTGGAAAACAGACACGGAGGCCGAGGCGGTGGATCACTTGACATCTTTGTTGAGGTCATTTGTGGGGACCTCATAAATGAGGTACGGGAGAGAGGGGAGAATATTTCCTAAGGTAATTGAGCAATAGTTTGAAGAGGGAGGGGGAGAAAATTAGGAGGATTTTGCATGTTAACCTACCTCTGAAGAAGAGATTGCTTCAGAATACTTCTAGAATTAAGTGAGTTGTGACAGTGGAAAAAGAGAACATAGTGAGGCTGTTTTCCATCTCACTCTCCCTATCCAAGACTCTAACTTCTTTTTTGATCCTAGTGGTCTTTAAGTCAGCTTTGCCCTTTCTTTGTTCAGCAGAGTAAGATGCTTTTAGGTATTTTTCCACATTAAGCATGTTTTGGTACATTATATTTGGGAAATACTGTGGTTTTAAAAAATATAAACACTTTAACATAATATGCATTGCAATTCATCAGCACAGAGTTACAGCTTAAGCAGGTCCCACTGCTATTTGACCATAAAGCCTTACTGAGGAACATCTGTGACACCTCCCAGCATGGGACTTGTTGGTGTAGTTCATGTACTACTTCATGGTACTCTAGGAACTTACAAAAGAAATTTCCTGGATCCTAGGTGAGTTGCTGAGAAGTACCAGAAAGCAGTGGTCAATGCCACTGAATATGGAGTCGGCCTGTCTGGGTTTGATGCCTGACGTTTTCATTCACCATGTGACTCTGGCTATGTGACTCAACTGCTTTTTTTAATTTTTGAGACAGAATTTCTCTCGTTGCCCAGGCTGGAGTGCAATGGCAGGATCCCAGTTCACTGCAACCCGTGCCTCCAGGGTTAAGGTGATTCTCCTGCCTCAGCCTCCCCAGAAGCTGGGAATACAGGCACCTACCACCGCACTTGGCTAATTTTTTTTGTTTTTGTATTTTTTGTAGAGATGGGGTTTCACCATATTGGTCAGGCTGGTTTCAAACTCCTGACCTCAGGTTATCCACCTGTCTTGACTTCCCAAAGTGCTGGGATTACAGGCATGAGCCACTGTGCCTGGCCTACCCAACCTCTTTTCTACAAAAGGATAATAGTAATGCCTATCTTATAGGGTTGTTACATGGATTAAATAAAATAGTACAGGTAGAACCTTTATAAAATGCTTGGTACATAGTGAGCACTCAGTGAATATGGTGATTTTCATGATGATTGTAATTATATTTGCTATTATCTCATTTTAAGATATCTTGTCTAAAAGCCCATAATAAAACAATTACCATTCTCATTTTTCTTCCATCCTTGTACCTTGCACAGAGGAAACTAAAATTATAAATTTTATGTGTTAGAATGACTAAAAGCCTAGATTAAATTAATGTAGTTGGCAGTCCAGTAATATAATTGAAATATGTTTCACAGGACATTGAGTTTTAGAAAATAAGTACCTATAAAAGCAAGAGACCCGATTTGAGGGTGACCAGGTTATTTGTCTAACAGGTTTCTATTGTAGCATGTTACCTGTGCCTGTGAATAGTTGCTGGTTTCTATTGTATCCATTCGATGTGACTGCTGCTAATGGAACTTAATGAATCTCCATTACTGCTGTTCAGACTGTACTGTTTTTGAATTAGATGAAACAGTACACTGGATGGAGAGGCTCTAATTAAGCATATTTGGAAGGAAGTATACATATATTTTGTGCTGTTTCCCACATCATCCTTCCCAGTTCTAATTTTACAGATTCCAGAAGGTCAGGAAGCATTTGTTAAGCCTCTATTGAGTTATAGAAGTTGAATTCTATAGCAGAAGCAAGAAAGAGAGGGTTCTACTCACATACAATGTAATAAAAATGGAAGATGCCACTCTTTTTATGCTTTAATTTCTATTTACAAAGGTCCCAGAAAGAGAAAGTGGAAGGTCTTTCTTTCAATCCCTGTGACTTGAGATGTGTTCTAGAGATGGGAAGTCTAAAACTATTTTGGGAAGTACTTGTTTCGGCTGAGTGTTAAACTCTTCATGGCATAATCACAACTTCTCCCTGCCCCCAAATAAAAGCGGGAATCATTTTTCATTCCTGCAATGGTCAAGGCAGCCATGACACAGTTGGTTAGATTCCCTCCCATGCTGTTTTTCACTTTAATCTTGTTTATCAAAGATTTTCATTGCTGAGAAACTGAAATTATACGTGCTCTCCCCCAAATAACAGAACAAAACAAGGGAAGAAAAGAAAGAAAAAACAATGTGATAAGTCAGAGTTCATTGTGAAAATTTTGGCTTTTAAAAATTTAGTCTTCTACATATTTCCATTTAAAATGATACTATTTTCTATTCTGTTTTTCCCCTCTGACGCATCGAAAATATTTTCTCCAATAATTACATCTACTTGGTAAATATAGTTTAACTTTTATTGTTTCTGAACTTAAAAATTTTATACCAAATTTGAAAACGTAACACCAAACACAATAGGCAACCCCAGCCCTGCCTCTACCACCAGAAATAGCCATCAAAAATAATTATCAACAATGTATGATTTTTAATGGCTGCATAATATTCTCTCTTACAATATAACAAATATCTGTCTGCTTTAGCATAGTAAGATTACAGTTCCTTTATATTTATTGTGTCTCTATGTTCCATCCTTGCTACCACTGAGTTGTTTCACTTTTTCTTTTTTTAATTTGCTAGGTTAAAACAAATGCTGTTGTGATATAGATTAACTCATTATTATCTTAATTTTCATCTCTGATTACCTAATGAGGTTGACTATTTTGCTGTGTTTTCTTACCTTTTGTATTTTATCTTTTCATCTCTTCATGTCCTCGGGACCCTTTGTAATTTTTTTGCCTCAATAAATTGTAAAAGTTTTTGTTTACTCAAGGAATATCAATGCCTCATCAAATTTATTAGAACATGAGTTTTCTAATTTATTTTTGTTTTAAACTTTCGTGTGATATTTTTGCAAACGTTTTTTTTCTAAATTTTTTAATTGCCACTTAGATTTCAGAGAAAAAAGTTTCTTTTTATGTAATCAACTCTGATGTATGTTGTAATGTATTCCATTGCTCATGAAGCTGAGATAGCTGCATTAGTCTCCCTGGGCTGCTGCAGCAAAATACCAAAAACTGGGTGTCTTGGAATAACAGAGCTTTATTGTTTCACACTTCTGGAAGCTAGAAGTTCAAAATCAAGGTGTTGGTAGGGCTATGCTTTCTCAATGTCGCTCTCCTTCTTTGCCTCTTCTAGCTTCTGGTGTTTGCTGGCAACTGTGGGTGTTGTTAGCTTGTAGATGCATCACTTGTTATGTGGCCATTTTATCCCTCATATTGTGTTCCCTCTGTGTGTGTGTGTGTGAGAATTTCACATTATAAGAACACCAGTCATATTGGATTAGGGTTCAGCCTGATGACACATTTTAACTTGATTACCTCTATAAAAACCTGATTTCCAAATAAGGTCACATTCTATGGTTCTTGGGATAAGACTTCACCATAGCCTTTTTGGGGGATACAAAACCAAACTCATCCCATACAGAGATAAATACAAGGAAATGGACAGATAAATATTAACCATCTCTCAATTAAATTAATTTTTACTTTTCTTCGAGGGGATAGGGCGGAGTCTTACTCTGTCACCCAGGCTGGAGTGCAGGGGCACGATCTCGGCTCACAGCAGCCTTTGCTTTGGTCTCCCGAGTAGCCTGGATTACAGGTGCCTGCCACAATGCCCAGCTAATTTTTGTATTTTTTAGTAGAGATGGGGTTTCGCCACGTTGGCCAGTTTGGTCACAAATTCTTGACCTCAAATGATCCACTTGCTTCCCAAAGTGCTGGGATTACAGGCCTGAGCCATCGCACCTGGACTAATTGTTACATTTAATTCAGTTTACTTGCAATTTACATTTATTTTTGAATAGCTAAAGATGTGTTGTGTTGCTTTTACATAAATCTATGGCTGAACATCATAATCTTTGCTTAAACCATTCAAAACAACTTTAAAAATGTGACTCAGGTTTTTTCTGAGCATAGGTCTTCTAAAATGGATATTGTTTGAAACTTGGGAAGCCTAAGTGAATAGTAGAGTTAGATTTTTTTTTTTAATTTTAAACATCTGTGGGTTTTTTCTTTTCTTAATTACATATTTGATTATTGATTCTGTTTCTATCATTCTTGTTTCTTCCTCAGGATCTCCTATACACATTCAGATTGTACAGTGCCTGCCATTAGGAAATATTCAAGTGTTTGTCATGTAAATTAATAAATATATTAATGAATAAAAATGGAATGATTGATCACACAATTGAGGAAATCATTAGGTGGAAGTCGAAATGGGGTTCTAAAATATTAGAAAGAAATAAGGGCTAGAAATGTAGATTAGTAATTGTCCTCTCCTGTGGGTAATAGCGGGCATTTATGTTTCGGAGGAAGAAGAAGGCAAAAGACAGACTTAACCTAGGGAAGCAGCTGAGGCTCAGGCGTCACTTAAGGATGGAAGTAGGGTAGGAAGAGAGCAAATTCCTACTGGCTTAATGTGCTTGTTGGTTTTCTCCCTCCCTTCACCACTAGGGTTACAGAGATGTACTTCCAACTGAAAGAAATGAATGAAAAGGTGACTTTTATAAAGGACTCCTTACTGTCTTTGGACAGCCAGGTGGGACACCTGCAGGATCTCTCTGCCCTGACTGTGGATACCCTAAAAGTCCTTTCTGCTGTTGACACTTTGCAAGAGGATGAGGCTCTCCTGGCCAAGAGAAAGCATTCTACTTGCAGAAAACTTCCCCACAGCTGGAGCAATGTCATCTGTGCAGAGGTTCTAGGCAGCATGGAGATCGCTGGGGAGAAGAAATTCCAGTATTATAGCATGCCCCCTTCTTTGCTGCGGAGCCTGGCCAGAGGCTGGCATCCCGGAGGAGTGCAGAGGGGGGCTCTTCTTGAGATCACAGACAGTAAAAGAGACGCTTCAAATGTAAGAAATGACCAGGAAAAGCAAGAAACAGAAAGTAGTATAGTTGCTTCCGTGGTGTCTCCTAACACACAAGCACACTCAAAGTATGGCCAGTTTCTTCTGGTCCCTTCTAATCTAAAGCAAGTTCCTTTTTCAGCAGAAACTGTCTTGCCTCTATCCAGACCCTCTGTGGAAACAAGTACAGATGTGCTGGCAAATGAACAGGACGTCCAGACTGAGGTTATTGTTCATCTGACTGGGCAGACCCCAATTGTCTCCAACCAGGCATCAGTGGCTAAACCCAAGGAGCAGCATGAGCCAACTGCTCACTTACTGGATGGACAAGACAAGGTGGTAGCACTCAATGTGCTATCCGCTTTGAGTTGCACACCTGAACCCATGGCAGTGACCTCCTCTCCTTCCCAAGCCAAGATCATGCAAACCGGAGGTGGATATGTAAACTGGGCATTTTCAGAAGGTGATGAAACTGGTGTGTTTAGCATCAAGAAAAAATGGCAAACTTGCTTGCCCTCCACTTGTGGCAGTGATTTCGCTGGGAGTGAACAGCACCAGAAGCAGAGCCAGGGCAGCTCCCTGTCTGATAACTCAACAAGATCCGCCCAGAGTAGTGAGTGCTCAGAGGTGGGACTGCGGCTTCAGCCAAACACATCCTTTTGGATCAATCCTCTCTGCAGAGACAGGCCCTTCATTAGGAGTCATAGCTTTAGATTCCATAAGGAGGAGAAATTGATGAAGATCTGTAAGATTAAAAGTAAGGAATAAACATTTTAAAAAATCAATATTAAGTCCTTTGCATTGCTACCAGTTTTTTTTTTTTTTTTCCAATCTATGACTCTTAACCACATTCTCATTCTCCCCATTCTCTCAGCTTTTTCCTTTTTCTGTAAAATAAAATGGTCCCCCCATACTTTTGTAAACTTTCTCATGTAGACCATTTCCCTTACAGATCTTTCAAGCTCTTCAGAAATAGGGCAGGCAGCATGGGTCAAAGCAAAAATGCTAACCAAAGACAGGAGATTCTCAAAGAAAAAGAAGAATACTCAAGGACTCCAGGTGCCAGTAAGTGTACTGTATTCTGTCTTTTAGGTTTTGAGCAGTCAAGATAGAGGCCTGCCTTAGTTTGATTTATCTTTATGGTAAAGTGCCATCTACACAAAATAACATTGTACTGAAAGGATTGAAGATATAATTTGTTCCTCTTTTTAAGAGATGGGGTCTTGCTATGTTGTCCAGGCTGATCTTGAACCTCTGGGCACAAGCAATCCTTCCACCTCAGCCTCCAAAGTAGCTGGGACTACAGGCATACACAACCACACCCAGATATAAATTTAAGTCATTAGAGTGAATATACTGCAATTTATTTATCTGCTAACATGTTGAAGGACACTTGGGTTGTGTTCAATTTTTGGCTCTCCAAAAAAGCTATTATGAGTATTTGTATACAACTCTTTTTGTGGACATATGTTTTCATTTCTCCTTGGTAAATACTTAGGAATGGAATGTGAGAGTCATATGGTTTTTTTTTTTAATTTTTGAAGAAACTTCCAAACTGCTTTCCAAAGTAATTGTGACATTTTACATGCACACCAGTAATTTATGAGTATTTCAGCTGTTCCACATCCTCACTGTCTCAGTTCATTTAATTTGCCATAATAGAAACCTGAGACTGGGTGATTAATAAAGAAAAGAAGTGTATTTCCTACAGTTCTGGAGGCTGGGAAGTCCAAGGTGGAGGGACCACATCTGGTAGAGACGTCTTGCTGGTACAGACTCTCTGCAGAGTCCCAGGTGGCACAGGGCATCACATGGCAAGGGGGCTCCTGAGAAGCCAAACAGGCTTCTCTAACAGATCCACTCTCATGATAAATAACCCATCCCCTCCATAATCCATTAATCCATTAACACATGAATGAATTAATCTATTCATGAGGCAGAGAGAGCCCTCATGACCCAGCCCTCATGTCCCAATCACCTGTTAAAGGCTCCATTTCTTAATATGATTACATTGGGAATTAAGTTTTAACATGAGTTTTGGAAGGAACATTCAAATCATAGCATTCACCAATCCAGTATGCTCAATCTTTTAAGTTTTAGTCATATTAGTGAATGCATAGTGGTATCTCATGGTATGGTTTCATATGTATTTCCATAGTGACGAATGCTACTTGGCATCTTTGCATTTGTTTATTTGCCATCTGTACAGTCAATGCATCACTTAATGATGAGGATACGTTCTGAGAAATATGTCATTAGGCGATTTCATCATGGCACAAACATCATAGAATGTACTTACACAACCTAGATGGTCTAACCTACCACATGCCTAGGCTGTATGATGTAGTCTGTTGCTCCTAGGCTATAAATCTGTACAGCATGTTACTGTACTGAACACTTTAGGTAATTGTAACACAATGGTAAGTACTTGGGTATCTAAGTATATCTAAATATAGCAAGAGTCAGTAAAAGTACAGTATAAAAGATAAAAATTGGTGCACCTGTATAGATCACTTACTTGCAGGACTGGAGGTTGCTCTAGGAGTGTCAGTGAGTGAGTGGTGAGTGAATGCAAAGGCCTAGGACATTACTGTACACTACTGTAGACTCTGTAAACGTCTTATACTTAGGCTACACTAAATTTATAAAAAGCAAAATTTGCTACAATGTTATCACAGCTATCACATCAGTAAGCTACAGGCATTTTTCAGTTGTGTTTTAATCTTATGGGATCACCAGAGTATTAGTGGTCTGTCATTGACTAAAATATTGTTATGCGGTGCATGATGGTATGTCTCTTTTTTGGTGACATGTTTGTTCGGATCTTCGCCCATTTAAAAAATTGGGTTGCTGTCTTATGAAGTTGTGAGTGTTTTAACATGTATTTTAGATATAAATCCTTGGTTGAATAGATGTTTTTGCAAATATTTCGTCTCAGTGACTCGCCTTTTAATTTTCATAAATGTCCTTTGAAGTCATAATTTTTTTTTCGATGAAGTCAAGGGTTTGATTCTTTTCTTTTATAGTCTATGATTTTTGTATCACATTTAAAATAATTTTGCAAAGATCACTAATTTTTTTCTCATGTTTTCTTCTAGGAATTTTATAGTTTTAATTCTTGCTTGTAGGGCTATAATCCATTTTGAGGTAATTTTTATATATAATAGCTAAGAATTGAGTTCCCTCTGCTCTCTCTCTTTCTTGAATGTGAATATCAAAATTTTCTACCATTTTTTGGTAAAAAGGTATCTTTTTCAATTCTGTTCTTGACTGTATTAACAATAATAAAGTATGTCTTTTTTTCTACTGAGTTGCCTTGACATCTTTGTGAAAAATTAATTGACCATATGGATCACAATATATGTATGGATCCGTTTCTTTCTCTATGGCAATATTATGCTATCTTGAATACAACTTTATAATAAGTCTTGAGTCATATATTAAAGGCCAATTTTTTTTCTTTTTCAAGAAGTTTGGTTATTTTATGTTCTTTGCATTTCCATGTAAATTTAGAATCAGCTTGTCAATTTTTATAGAGAAGTGGGCTGGGATTATGAATGGAATTGCCATAAATCTATATGTCGATTTGGGAAAAGTTGACATCTTAACAATAATGAGTCTTCTGACTCATGAACATGATATATTTCTCCATTTAGGTCTTCTTTGATTTCTAGAAACAATGTTTTATAGTTTTTAGGGTACAGATCTTGCACATATTTTGTTAAATGTATCCCCAAGTATTTCATATTTTTGAATTTTATAACTGCAATTAGTTAACAGTTTTGATATCTGATTGTTTATGGTATATAGAAATTTTTTTTTTAATGTTGGTCTTATATTTTGCAACCTTGCTAAGCTTCCTTACTTGAGTAGTTTTTGTGTAGCTTCTTTAGAATTTTCCGTATACCTGACCGTGTCATCTACAAACACAGGTTTTACTTCTTCCTTTCTAATCTGGACATGTATTTTCTTTTCTTGCCTGATTACACTGACCAGAACCTCTGGTATAATTTTGACTAGAGGTGGTAAAAGCAGTTATCTTTTCCTGTGTCTCTTTTTAGGGGAAAAGCATTTAATCCTTTACATTAAGAATGAGGTTAGCTATAGGTTTTTCTATAGATGCCCTTTATCAGGCTGAAAACTTTCCTTCTGTTTTTAGTTTTCAGAGAATTTTTATCATTCATGAATATTAGCATTTGTCAAATGCTTTTTCTGTATCTACTTAGGTGATCAGATATTTCTCGTTTTGATTGTGTTATTTTACAGTGAATTTTATTCATTAATTTTATGATGTTAGAATTAATTCTTAGAATATTAAATCAACCTTACTGGGATGAACCTCACTTGGTTATGATGTATTTTTTTTCATATTGTATTCATTTTGCTAAATTTTGATAATATTTATTTTTTGCACTTGAATTATTGAGGGATAGTTGTCTTTAGTTCACTTTTATTGTGATATCTTTGTCTGGTTTTGGGATCAGAATGATGCTTAGTTTATTTGCTGAGTTGGGAAGTATTCCCTCCTCTTCAGTTTTCTGGGTGAATTTATAAGGAATTGATACTATTTAAGTAAGAAGTATTCAGTAGAATTAACCAATAAAACCATCTTTGTGGGAAAACTTTTAACTACAAATTCAATTTCTGTAATAAACAGAGCTATTTAGTTATGTAATTCTTCTTGAATGAGTCTTTTTTGTATATATGAAAGAATTTGCTCATTTTGTTTAAGTTGTTTAATGTATTGGCATAATGTTCATAATCTTTTCTTATTATCCATTTGTTATCTTTGAGATCTGTGGTGAGTGACATCACTTCTTTTGTTCCTAACATTTTATGTTATTTATTCATTTATTTATTTTTGAGATGGAGTCTTGCTCTGTCGCCCAGGCTGGAGTGCAGTGGCACAATCTTGGCTCACTGCAACCTCCGTCTCCCAGGTTCAAGCCATTCTCCCACCTCAGCCTCCTGAGTAGCTGGGATTACAGGCGTGCACCAACATGCCTGGCTTATTTTGTATTTTTAGTAGAGATGGGGTTTGATCATGTTGGCCAGTCTGGTCTTGAACTCCTGACTTCAGGTGACCCTCCCACCTCCGCCTCCCAAGTGCTAGGATTACAGGCATGAGCCACCATGCTTGGCTTACTCCTAACATTTTAACTTTGGGTTTTCTCTCTTTGTTTCATAATCAGTCTTGCTATAGGTTTATCTGCTTTATTGATCATCTCAAAGAACCGGCTCTTGTTTTCATTGATTTTTCTCTGATTTTCTCTGATCTTCTCTTCTCCTCTCCTTTCTTCTTTTTATTTTCCTTTCTTTTCTTCTTTTTCTTTTCTTTTCTTATCTACTTTTTCTTTCCTTTTCTTCTTTTTTTTTTTTTTTTTTTATATTTTTTTTTTGAGATAGGGTCTCACTCTGTTGCCCAGGCTAGAGTGCAATGGTGCAGTCTCGGCTCTCTGTAACCTCCACCTCCCAGGTTCAAGCAATTCTCCTGTCTCAACCTCCTGAGTAGCTGGGATTACAGGCCTGCACCACCACACCCAGCTGATTTTTGTATTTTTAGTAGAGACAAGGTTTTGACCTGTTGGCCAGGCTAGTCTCGGACACCTGAGCTCAAGTGACCTGCCTGCCTCAGCCTCCCAAAGTTCTGGGATTACAGGCATGAGCCACCGCACCCAGCCTGTGATTTCTGTTTCATTCATGCTTGCTTATATCTTTATTAATTTCTTTCATTCTGTTTATTTTGGGTTTAACTTTGCTCTTCTCTTTCTAGTTTTTTTTTTTTTTTTAAATTGAGACAAAGTCTCTATCATGCAGGCTGGAGTACAGTGGCGCGATGTTGGCTTACTGCATCCTCCGCCTCCTGG
>NW_022436964.1:10337114-10370699 GCF_009761245.1 Sapajus apella
CTAGACTAGGAATGGAATTAAATTTCACATATTTTAAATAAAGCATGTACAGTAGTGTGCAGGAGAAGGTAAATATAAAAAATTAGTAAAGGTGTCTTATAAGAGGACAGATCATTTAATTCTTGACTTCGACAGAGAAGTGTAAGTTGTTATATGTGAAAGTAACTATAGAAGAATAGAAAGAGAATATATAGTTTTCAACCTCTTGAGGAAAAAAAGGATAAAGGAAACTTGGTAAAACTTACTAAAAACAGAAAGAGAAAACTATATCCAAGTTTAAATGAATGTACTGTGTTCAGATTTTTCTATTTGGGAACAGTGATTTGAATGTAACACATTTTCATGTATTTTCTAATCTTTCTCTTCCTCTTTACAAGGTGTAGAACCTTATATACATCAGAAAATGAAAATTAAAGACATTGGACAATGTGCTGTACAAGTCAGTGATCACCTAAAGCAGTCTCAAGAGGTAAAAATATTTTAGTAGTTAAAAAAAAAATTTGAGCATGTAATGCTTCTCTTGACTTATGCCCATTTTACCTTTATGTCCCATAATTGGCTTCTACCTTTTGTTGGCATTCTGTTTAATCTTTGTTTTGAAGCTATGCTCAGTTGAATTCCTGTTCTATTTTTTCAGTCCTCTCCACGTTATTCTTTCTCTGACATTCTTCTTTATACAATTTACCTATCTGCCCAATAATTTATCCTGGAGATGTCTGGCATGAGAGAGAAAGAATTCAGGAGTTTTTGAAACTGTTTTCAAATACATGAAAGTTGTCGTATGGAAGAAAAATAAGCTATTTTCTATACACTTTTGAGAGGTAGATCTAGAATCAACATATAGAAGCTACTGGGAGACAGATTTCAGCCCAATCTGAGGAGAAATTTTTAGCAATTGGAGCTTTCCAAGCATGGAATGATTTATTTCTGGAAGTAGTGAGTCCCTCACTAGTGCGATCAGTCAAGCATAGGCTGAACAAACCTCTTTGCAGGCTTGATGGAGGGGATTCAAACCTTGCAGGGTATGGGACCCTTAGTGCTTCTTCAATGCTGAGATTCTCTGGTTTTGCAGTCTGTTTTTCTTGCCATCTAAAAATATGTGCCTTGTTTTAGTGCCGTACACCACGTGGGAACTTTGAATAGTTAGCTTAACCCAAGAAACCAAATTTTAAGTCTTTGTTTAAATATTATCTGTTTGAACTTGAGAACGGTTGAGACATGACCTTTATGGATGTATACTAACAACCTTAGATATTCTTGTAGGAATAGGATCTGTAAAAGATTTTCAAAGTAAAGTGTCAGACTTACTTGAGGATAATTGGAAGCAGGGACCTGTGTTCAGATTCTGGCTCTGCCACTTTCTACGTTTAAAAGCTATGTACATCAGTTAACCTATGAGCTTCATTAGCTGTATCTTTAAAGTGATATTAATGCCATCCTTATGAGATTATTGCTAGTGGACAGCAAAAACAACAGATGAAAATGCCTACCTAGAGTCATGCCTATAGTATACTAGGTCTCAGGAAATAATTGAATTTGAGTAGGAAGTCGAATGAGGTAAATCCAAGGTAATGTTATTTTTAAATAATTATCATCACCTGAGATGATAATCTTTTGATGATAAAACATAGCAATGTGATGATCTGTGTTGTCTGTCAACTTGTACCTTCATTCTTTCTCTCAAGTCATTAGCTGATTGTGTATGTTCAGCCCTGAGTAACTGATTGTGTATGTTGAGTCCTCATTTTCTATGTTTGGTCTGTAAAAAGTTTCATATATTACATTTTCTCTTTGATATCTCCTTACAGGTAATTTCATTCTGTTAAAGTTCATCAACACACTGAGTTACTCTGATGTTGCACTAACATTATGCATCTTTCTAGCTTGGGTTTAGCATGTGTTTTAAAAGAAGAATATTGAGGTAGATGAAAAATGAAATGTCCTCCAAGGAGTGTGTTTGGCAGAGGCATTCCTGGAAACTTGGGGTGGGGCTATGTTGAGCACACACATAATGGCCTTTCCCTTCTGCTCAGGATCTCAGCAAAAACTCTTTGTGGAATTCCAGGAGCACCACCCTCAATAGGAACTCCCTGTGAGTATTTCCAAATGTTTATCTTTAAGAGTCTTTGGCTTCTTTTTTTTTTCAACTGGGTTAGGAACAAAGGTTTAATTTAGTCAGAAAGGGAGAAAAAAGAAATGTGTGTCAAATGACAATATTTTTCTTTTGTTAGCAGAATGAAAATGATTTCTTCTCCAAATTTTCCTATTTCTGGCAACAAGATCTCACCTGAGTGCCTTTTAAGAATATAACGAAACACATACTCCTACAACAAATTAAACATTTACCTTTTCAGTGTCAAAACACAAATGGAATAATGATTATCATATCTTTTTGGATAGATAAGATTATGAATTTGCATAAAAGAGTAGAAATAAATCTGTCTTGCTTAAAGAAACAGACTTAGACTGAACACCTGATTACATTTATTCTTTAATTTTAAAAATAATTATTTTTTCCTTAAATTTTTTCCTTTCAGTTTATAAGGCATATCTTTTTTATTTTTGGTTTCTCAGTAACATCCTACTCATTAATGTAGTAACTCTGAGAAAGACTGAGACAGAGAGGGAGAGGAAGTCAGGATGGAGAGAGAAAGAATAGAGAACTCACATGGTTATAGACATGAGTATCCTCATGGAATTTTATTAATATGTATTTAGAGAAATAAAATTTGAAGACAAACCAAGCAAAGATTATTCTATTTAATTTGTAGTATTTTTTGGACTTTTCTAGTTGCATCATCAAATTATTAATACAGGTAGAATTCAAAACCATCTGCTCTATGGAAGTGCCAATTGATACCCAGGAGGTAGAAGGCGACTTTCAGTTTGCGGTCAGCTCTATTAGAGATGGTCTTTCTCAAGAGTTCCCATCATGGACCCTGTGCAAGCCTGCCTCCAGACTTAAAGGACACATGACTTTCTTCTCCCAAAGTTTCAGTAGTTCGTGTTCATGCAGAGTAGTGGGTTATTGCAGCATGAAATTAAACAATAATCGTAATTGTACTTTCTTCCTTAAGGATCTTAAATACTGAAGATATTCTTTGAATGTATTTATTCAGACTTGCCTGTGGCCACCTGTGCATTTGAGCAGGGCAAGTAGCAATTTAAAGAGAACTAATTTCAGCCTGTGAACATTTAGGGGCCACGTGGGCTAATGAAACTGATTTGTAGGCTTGTCCAGAGACATTCACAGACTCATTTGTAGGCATCTGCTTTGCATAGTTCAGGAACCCTTCAGTTTAATTGATCCAGAACAACACAAACACAGTTACATCTTATATATGTAGTGTGATCACATAGCTAATTAAAAAAACAACAACTGCTTTTTAATTAGCTTAGAGTATACACAGTAAATGACTTACATACATATCTGGTGCTCGTTTTTCTATAAAAACACTTGCAGGGCTGAAAACTTTATTGATAAGATAGGGATAAGATGTAACTAATAATTCTCTTTTAAAATATGTATAGTCATGCATCAATTAACAGGGATACATTCTGAGAAGTATCATTAGGTGATTTCATCATTGCATAAACATAGAGTACATTTAAACAAACCTAGATGGACTAGCCTCCTACACACCTAGGCTATATAGTCTAGTTTATTGTTCCTAGGCTACAAACCTGTATAGCATGTTACTGTACTGACTACTGTAAGCAATGGTATTTGTTTATCTAAATACAAAAAGGTACAGTAAAAATACAGTATCAAAGATAAAAAAGGGTACAACCATACAGGATGCTTACAATGAATGGAGCTTGCAGGACTAGAAGCTTGCTCTGGGTGTCAGAGTGGATGAGTGGTGACAGAATGTGAGGGCCTAGGACATTACAAGACTGGAGATTTCATATGTACACTTAGGCTACACTAAATTTATACATTTTTTTCTTTTTTAAATAATCAATTAACCTTAGCTTTACTGTAACTTTTTAACTTTATAAACTTTAAATTTTAAAAAATCTTTTTGACTCTTTCACAATAATACTTAGCTTAAAACCCAAATACATTGTATAGCTGTACAAAAATGTTTTTTATATTCTTATTCTAGAAGGCTTTTTCTGTTTTTAAATTTATTTATTTATTTTTACTTCTTAAGAAAAAATATGAAGACACAATTACACACATTAAGCTAGGCCTACACGGGGTCACTGTCATCAATATCACTGTCTTTTGCCTCCACATCTTGTCCCACTGGAAGGTCTTCAGGGGCAAGAACATGATGGAGCCATCACCTCCTATGATAACAATGCCTTCTTCTGGATACCTCCTGAAAGACCTGCTAGAGGCTGTTTACAGTTAACTTAAAAAGAAAAGTAGAAGGAGTGCATGCTAAGAGAATGAAAAAGAGCATAGTATAATAAATACATAAACCAGTAACATAGTCATCCATCATGATCATCAAGTATTATGTACTGTACATAGTTGTATGTGCTATATTTTTATCTGACTGGCAGCACAGCAGGCTTATTTACACCAGCATAATCACAAACATGTAAGTAATGCATTATGCTGTGACATTATGATGGCTAAGACGTCCCTAGGTATTCAGAATTTTTCAGCTCCATTATAATCTATGGGATGGGATGGGCACACACAGTGGCTCATGCCTGTAATCACAGCACTTTGGGAGGCCAAGGTGGGCAGATCACCTGAGGTCAGGAGTTTGAGTACAGCCTGACCAATATGGTGAAACCCTGTCTCTTCTTAAAAAAAAAAAAAAAAAAAAAAAAAAAACCCAAAATTAGCTGGGCATGGTGGTGGGCGCCTTTAAATCTCAGCTACTTGGGAGGCTGAGACAGAATAATTACTTGAACCCAGGAGGCGGAGGTTGCAGTGAGTCGAGATCATACCACTGCGCTCCAGCCTGAGCAACAGAGTGAGGCTCCATCTCAATAAATAAATAAATTAATTAATTAATAATAAATAAATAATCTATGTGACCATTGTAATATATGCTGTCTATCATTGACCAAAACATCATTATGTAGTACATGACTGTGCATGTATTTTACATGTATATAAAATGTATACTCTGTGTTGTAACTGTTTCACATGCTGTTTCCTTTTTTTGATCATTGTAAGATCTAAACAACTTCATTTTTTTCAAACAGGCTGAAAAGTTCAAATGGAGTTGACAGTAAGTTTTTCTGTTTAAACATTTTATTTTTATTTTTTCATCCTTTTAATGCTGAGTTTCATTGTCCTGCTGATATTTTTGTCATTCTTGAAATTGTATTTATGATTTTTGTCTACCATACAATGTAGAAAGTTCAGTAGAAGAGTAGAAAGTTGAATATCTTTCTTCAGACAAATTGGGATTGATGTCTGGTTTAAAACTTTTTGAATGACCTGTTTCTGACTGTTGTTTCCCCATTTTCTGTGCGAATGAGGGTATAACCACTGAGCTCATTTTTACCTCTCACCAATTCTTACTGTCCTTTTGTTTTTTCACACATTGCCCATTAAGATCCATTTATGAGATTGTTATGTGGATGCCTTTTCCTGTATGGCTTTGGTAAGATCTGGGGCCCCAAATGGCTAAATAGGACTAGGTCATGTGAGACAGCTCCCTGATAAAGCCACTATAGTTACTCTCAAACTTTACTACAATTTACAAATTCCTTACCATATTCTTGAGCCCTTGATGTAAAGGCACCTTCATCTTCTGTGTTCTTGTTCCATCACATTTTCTTGGGTTTCCAGGACCCCCTTTGCAGTTGATTCCTTCTTCTCAGCCTACTAACAAGCTTAGGCTGTTTTCTATACAAAATAAAAAATAATCTTTTTCTTGATTTAGTGAGCTTTCAAGCATCTACCTCCAAATTAATAGAAAAAGCAATTAACATTTGATCTTCAGCCCATGGGGTGTGCCCCTCCACTTCCTGAAACTCCACTACAACTGCTGGCTCACATGACTCTTCTCAGTTCTCATTGAACTCATGGCATTCGGTATTGACCATTTTCCCTTTACGGCATCCGCTCTTTTCTATGTTTCCTTGAGGCTCTTCTTTGGATGTTCTACTTCTTTGTTGACTTACGTTTGGTCTTTCTGAGAGCCTCTTCCTTCATGCAAGCTAGAAATTTTAGTCATTTACAATCTCCTCCTCACCCCATTGCTCTTAGCCATTAACCTTGCCTTCTAACTCCGTCCCTCTGCCACCACTCCCCACCCCTACATTTTAAAAGCCATCTGTTTGGTCAACGCTATTGCTCCTGCCTTAAAACTACCGTCATTTATTTCTTGAAACAAAAAGTGTATACTTTATTTGCCCTTGAGTTTGTCTTGACATTCTGATTGGTTTCTCTCCTTTTAAACTTTTCTATGTTCTTATCAGAATTATCTTTATGAATGGTAAATCATCACTTAAGTAGAAGCATTCAATGGCTCCCTGTTACCCAAAGATGGACAGAAAACCCCTGAGTTTTTTCTCAACACTCCTGAAAGCTTGATATCAATCCAAATTTCCAGGCACAAAGGCATGATACCTTTCATTCATTATTTCTGCCTTGCAAAATATGACTGACCACATAGTAACACCTCCATGTGGAGGTCTAAAAGGTACCCCAAACAAAATGTTCCAGCATTGTCCTCATCTCAGGAAATGGTAACTCTGTCCTCCCAGTTCCTGAAGCTGAAGTCTTGCAATCATACTTGTCTTCCATTTTTTCACATCCCTACGTCCCATCTATCAGTAAACCTTTCAACATATATCAAGAATCTGATCCACATTGCTACTTCCACATAATGTCATTTTTAAGCAATCATAATCTCTTCGTTGGATTATAGTATGGCCTCTAAACTATTGCTCTCTAATAGTCTTTTTCCAGAAACAGCCAGAATAATCCTTTTATTTTATTTTATTTATTTTTTTATTTTTTTTTTATTTTTTTTTTATTTTTTTATTTTTTTATTTTTTTTTGAGACGGAGTTTCACTCTTGTTACCCAGGCTGGAGTGCAATGGCGCGACCTCGGCTCACCACAACCTCCGCCTCCCGGGTTCAGGCATTTCTCCTGCCTCAGCCTCCTTAGTAGCTGGGACTACAGGCACGCGCCACCATGCCCAGCTAATTTTTTGTATTTTTTTAGTTGAGACGGGGTTTCACCATGTTGACCAGGATGGTCTTGATCTCTTGACCTCGTGATCCACCCGCCTCGGCCTCCCAAAGTGCTGGGATTACAGGCTTGAGCCACCGCGCCCGGCCAGAATAATCCTTTTAAACTGAAAATTGAACTGAGTCACTCTTGCTCAAATGATATTCCTCCTCACTTGGCAAAAGCAAAGTTCAAAAACAGTCTACAATACCTTGTTGTTCTGCTTTCCAGCCACCCTCCAACCGCATTTCTCTCAGTGCATTCACTGTGGCTACAATCTCCTCCTTAAACATGACGAGCACGAACCTGCCCCAGGGAATTTGCACTTGCTGATACCTATCACTAGAATACTCTTCATTTATTCATATTGCTGTCCCCTCTCTTCCTTCAACTCTTTGCTCAAATTTCACATTATGAAAGAGGCTTTGCCTAACCATCCTATATCAAACATCAACTTTCCTATTCCCCATGCTTTCTAACTCTCTTAAGTTGATGTGTACACACACACACACACACACACACACAGGCAGACACACTACTATATGCACTATATATTTATTTATTGTCTATTTTCCTTGACTAGAATGTAACCAGAGACTTATCTGTTTTGATTACTGCTCTTCCTCTTGAGCATAGACCAGAGCCTGGCACATAGTAGGTATTCAATAAATGTATATTGAATAAATACGAATATGGTCTCACAGCTCCTTAACTAGTGAAGCCAGAACTGAAACTCAGCTTTATCAGACTGATACTCATACCCTTTAAGCATTTCACATGGTTTATTAAGGCCCTATCTTCCAGGTGGAATTAATGTGTTCCATAAACCATTGTATATGCCTTTATTACATATATTACTTAAACTGTATTGTGATTCTAGTTACCAGTCTCTTTCTTCTAATACATTTAATTTTCTATATGGTGGGAACCACATCTTACCCATATCTCTCATGAGTGGAATACTTTTTGTTTTTATTGATGACTTCAGAAAGGAACAGTCTTTTCTGCTGATCCTACTTTTTACCAGCACTCCCCAAAGGAAGTGATTCTCATTCCTTTCCTTATCCAGCAACAAAAAGCCAGACAGATCTGCAAAGTTGGGCTCATTATGCTGCTTATTCTACTAGATATAAAGCAGTTGCCATCATGAGACCAAAGTTCTCCACTTTAATTTTTATTTTTATGAAGTAGCAAAACTGTTGCAAGGGCTTTCTCTAGAGCCTTGTAATTTAGGACTGGAGCAGACAGAAGAGAATGAGTTAAACTTGGAAGAGGTTTTCCAACACATAGTCCTTGTGTAACCAAACAAATCTCTTGGTGCTATATTATCCACCCTCTTCTTTGTTTCCAATATATAGCTCTTAATGTGTTTTCATCATTTTGTTGTTATTTTAGGTCAGTGAAGTAGTCTGTTAATAACTTGGTATTAATACTGTCTTTTTGTGAGTACTGCATCTTGGTAGGGAGCTCAGAGAATCATGCTTCTGGGATGTCGTGAAGTATGATGGGCAGCGGAGTGCCTTCTGAAACCCAGAGGTGTAATTGGTTCAGAGGAAATCTATCTTTGAGGCTAATATTACCTGTCTTTATTCAATTCCCTATATAAATATGTTTGGAGATATTACATTGATGATTGGAAACTGTCAGGATACCATGCGCAATAATGTGGTTAAAAGATATTAGGCAAGCTTTTTTGAATACTGAGAAGCTATTCTGATTAACCTGTTCAATAATAACTTTGAAGTCAATATATTCATAAGCATGTATTTATCTCCAGCCACGTAATTAAAATGTCAATCTTCTCTCTAATTTCAGAGATCTCAGCCTCCTTAAAAAGCCCTCAAGAGCCTCACCATTATTCAGGTAGGATACATGTGCACACAGACATGTCAGCTGAGCTAAACATCTATACTTCCGCGTTTGTAAACAGAAACATTGACGAATTTCATGTTATTAACATGGCTCCCAACCTGAAAAGGTATTGTTCACCTTGATGGGAAGAACATTCCAATTTCTAACCTTGCCATTGACTTGGGAATATGAGTTTTCAGAATTTAAGAGAATTTGGATTTTTGCAAAATGTTTGCATTTCCAAGTTCCGAATTGCGAAGAAGAAAGATGACCTTGAGATCTAAAAATTATTTGCAAGCTCAAAGCCAGCCCCAAACCAGAGATCTCAATGTTTTGGACTGGGGAAAAGGCAGATCTGAAAGTAGTTATTTGAAAGGAGGGTTTTGTACTCTCACTGAGCCCTCAGCGACTATGATCACGGAATGAATGCCAACCCCACAGAGTGAGTTCAACAAAGATGTTATCAAACAGAGATGTCAAGGGTCTCGACTCTCTTAAGCAACATCACTTCACAGTGCTTCAGTTGTCTTTCCTTCAAAGTGGGAATAATTGTACTTGCCCTTCCTGAGGAACAGTCTGCCAAAGGGCTAGTTGAGAATTAAGAGGAAAACACTTTGAAATGCAAAGCAATATAAAAGCAACTGGACTTGTGCCATTGGGTGGTTTCTTGGGGGCCATTGGTCTCAGTGTTGCATGAGATAATACATGGGCAAGCCTTTTACCAATCTAAAGGTTGGTACATGAGTACAAGCTTATTGGTGCAGTAATTACTATTATAATTATATGAGGTTATTTGTTCAGGGTTTAGTAATAGACTGCCTTATCCTGAATTCTCCTTTGTAGTGAATAGAGTTGCAGTAGATTCCACACTCCTCAGTCCAGGCTCTTATAACTGGGTCTTTCAGCTCGGCAGTAATCTATTATTTTGACTCCAGCCATCAACTTAAGAAAGTCTCTAGTGAGAAATACTGTAACTCATATTGACTCTGAGCTGTTAGATTATGGCTTTTACCAGGAAAATGCAGATCACTTGCTTCTAATTAAAATCAGTCTTCAGCTCTCTCTGGAAAAAGAAGATGAACTGTGCGAAATGAACAGTAGGTGTCCCCACAGTCCACTGTGCTTTGGATTTGCTTTGGAAAGGAAAACCAAAGTCCACAGATTAAAATGCCATTTAAAAGAAAGTTACACATATGTATGGATTAGTATGTGATTTGGTATTCAGGAGAGTGGAGGTGATAGCCCTACCTCAGACCATGTGACATAATCTCATATTAAATGCCTCTAAAACTGGGATATCTTTCCTGTTTAAAGCACAGTTTATTTTTAAGACAGTATTATAGATTATATTTTTGATAATGGCAAAAATAAAGAGGTCTTTGAAATTAAATAGCATTATGTGAATATATTGATGTGGAGAGGCTTTCTGTAAATTCAGCCCACTGATGCATACTTAAAATAGAAAATCTGTTTTTGTTTGCAGCCATTGAAAGGAATAATTTAATGAGGCTTTCTCAGACCATACCATTTACACCAATCCAACTGTTTGGTGAGTAGCATTTCTACCTTCTTGAGGTTATGCCAGGACAGAGGCATCAAATCTGAGTGAATCAAAGGAGAAACCCTGTTGCATTATTTTAGCTGAAAATTTTGTTTTGTTGATAGTTGTAGTTTAGTGAGATTCATTTTCGAAAATGGAAACTCCTGTTAACTGTTAAGGTCAGCATTCAGGGACAAAATCTAATACTATGGGAATAAGACCTATAATGAGCAGCAGTTGGGAAGAAAGCAATAATGTTGCACCTGGCATTCACTGACTCAAGGCTGGAAGTAAGTAGGAAAGAAAAGAACAAGCCAACCATTTATAATAAGCACAGGAGAAAGCGATAAATGTCAATATGGTGCAAGCCAACAGGCATCTGAAGAGAAATGCTTTGTGTATTGTTTTTTGTTTGTTTGGTTTTGTGTACACTAATTGCTCTTACCTCAGACTGCAAATGTCATTTTAAAAGTCTGGAGAAGAAAAGAAAAACAAGCTCACGCTGGCTAAAGCTACCAAAATTTCTCTGTCTGGCAGGGTAAGGCATGAGCAAGTTGACAATATAGCAAGGGTCCCCAAACTGTCTTTGATATTGATGCTTCTCATACTGTTCACCTGGTGACAGACCAGGTTTGCTTCTGACTATTAATGCAGATGCCTTCTCCTTCCATTTGGCCCCATGGCTGGCTTTGCAAATCAGTAGCTCTGCTCTAAAGCCTCTAGGGATTTAGAACTCTAAGATGCTTCAGTGGCATTTATCTGGGCACCAAGAATAAAGATTTGAAAAGTTGTTACTGAGCATTACCTAGATGTATTTATTGGTGAGGAATTAGATGCAAGAGTGAGGGAATGGATTCTTTTCTTGGCAAACCAGTACAGCGTTCATTAAAAATACAAAACAAAACAAAAACGACTATTTGAAGGAAGCAAAGGTGTAAGGAGGACATGGAACACCAGCTGGGGCTGGACAGAAGTTGTATATAGATTACGTTGCTTTGTTAAGAAACATTAAACCGTGACTTAGTAGTATTTAGGTTCATTAGGAGTTTCTCCCTCTTCAACAGCCTAAAAGTGGAAGCTATGTAGCAGTTAAGTAGCATTTTGTGTCTAAAATCCTTTAAGTGGGATTGAGTTTGTATCTGAGGCTGTAATTCACTTTAGCCATGTTAGCCTATTTAATCTTTACAGCAGCCCAATGTAAATAGTATTTTCATTCCCATTTTTCTGATGGGGAAACCGAGGCTTTAAGTAACTTGTCCAAAGGGACAAAGGAAGGAGGGAGAGGCTCTGGGATATGACCTTGGCACTGTTTGACTCAGCTGAGTTAAACCATGCATTTTCAATGGACTAATATCACCCCCAGAAAAAGAAGTTTTTTCTTTTAATGGTCTAAAGCACAGATCTACATATAGCACATAAGCAGATATACAGAATATTTTTAATACAAATTGAGCTTGTAGTAAATCCAAGCTGAAATCCATCTGAAATCCAAATTGCTCCAAAGTCTGAAACTTTTTGAGTGCTAATATGATACCACAAGTGGAAAATTCCCACACCTGACCTCATGTGACAGGTCAGAGTCAAGATACTTTCAAAACTTTGTTTTATGCACAAGATTATTAAAAATTATTATATACAAGTACCGTTAGGCTATATGTATAAGGTGTATATGAAACATAAATAAATTTTCTGTTTGGACTTGGGTCCCATCCCCAATATACATCATTATGTATATGCAGATATTCCAAAAATCTGAAAAAATCTGACATTTGAAACACTTCTGGTCCTAAGCATTTTGGATAAGGGATATGCAACCTGTATTATGTCATGAGAAGAACAATTAGAAGAGAATGTCTAATTAGGCTCCTTAGGGGGATGATAATGAACAACACCATCAGATTAAACCATCTCTTTAAAAGTATTTGTCATTAGCAAAAGAAGCATGTCCTTACTACTTTGTTTTTGTCCAGTTATAGTCTACAGTAAGAAAAGCTTAATTCTTTTGTACGCTCTGATACTTTGTCCCTTCTCCTCTTCCCCATGTCTACTAGACAGTAAGTAACATGGAAACATGGCCAGATTCATGTCCTTATTCTGTTCTGTTCCCTGCTAGCCCCATTCTCCTCTGGTCATTTGGGTAACTGAACTGATTCTGCATTGATGTTTGGGATATTATCCAAGTCACAGTCATGGCAATCTTATTGAACTCCTCACCTTCACTTCTCTTTGCAGCAGGAGAAGAAATAACTGTCTACAGGTTGGAGGAGAGTTCCCCTTTAAACCTTGATATAAGCGTGTCCTCCTGGTCTCAGCGTGGGAGAGCTGCAATGATCCAGGTGTTGTCCCGAGAGGAGATGGATGGGGGCCTACGTAAAGCTATGAGAGTCGTCAGCACTTGGTCTGAGGATAACATTCTGAAGCCGGGACAGGTTTTCATTGTCAAGTCCTTTCTTCCTGAGGTTGTGCGGACATGGTGTAAGATCTTCCAGGAGAGCACTGTGCTTCATCTTTGCCTCAGGGTAAGTCTGAAACTCAGAGACCCATAGCCCAGAGGGACAAGTCAAAGGAAAGAGATCTGGCTACATCCTTATCTAAGGCCATTATCTTCAACCCAAAGGGAGCCTATTATTTTTTAGAGGTAGTATTGCTTTGTGGGACTTTTGCTTTTGGGACAGGCAGTGGTGGGAGCTGAATAAGGCTAAAAATCACATTCGGGTGGCCTATAGTAATTTCATGGTTATAGCTGTACAACAGTAAACCAATATTTTTATCAGTGCTTCCTATTTTGTAGGAAATTCAGCAACAGAGAGCTGCTCAGAAATTGATCTATACCTTCAACCAAGTGAAACCACAAACCATTCCCTACACACCAAGGTAAGAAAACATTGGCACCTTGGCCCTTTATTTTAAGTAGGAATTTCTATCTATCTCTTCTCAGCCCATAACTCATGAGAAATCATGTCCATGGGGAAATTCCACATGATCTTATTTTTGGATTCTTCCATAATTTCAGGACTGGCAAAAGGAGAATTAGAGATCCCAGGCATACCTTCCTGTTGATCACTGAACTAAGAGGTTCAGAGGCTGTACCTAACAGTTCAGTTATGTGAAACAGACAGACCTTGGGTGTTATTATTAATGTCCAGGGGAATTATGGCAGAAAAAATATTCTTATTGTAAGCATGGTCTCTTCCCCAAATATCTTATCGACAGTAGGAATTTTATAAGAATAAACTCTTGTTACTTTCACTTGAGTGTCTTCGTACACTTGCATTCATTTATTGAGACACACACAGGTCATAACTTGGTGCTGGACTTATAGTAAAACTTCATTCTTTCATTTATAAGGAACTTTATAGAGCACAGCAAGAAAAGTTGGGTCCAGCACTTATAAAAGAGTTGAAAAGTTGCCTCAAATAGAAGGGAGGTGGGTAAGCATGGAGAGAAAAATTCCCGATATTTGCATCCTGTCCCCTTCATAGAGAGGGCAAGGGCATGTGCATTGAGGCTGCATCATAGGTCATCTTTCCTGCTGATGACTGTTTAGTAAGGTAAGTCCCACTTTTGCTGTATTGTGGGGTGTCAATGGCCTCTTTTTCCTTAACAGGTTCCTGGAAGTTTTCTTAATCTATTGCCATTCAGCCAACCAGTGGTTGACCATTGAGAAGTATATGACAGGGGAGTTCCGGAAGTATAACAACAACAACGGTGATGAAATCACCCCCACCAACACCCTGGAGGAGCTGATGTTGGCTTTCTCTCACTGGACCTATGAGTACACTCGGGGAGAGCTGCTGGTTTTAGATTTGCAAGGTGATTGATGATGTAGGACTTGATACAACAAGCATGAGGAAAAGTGTAAAAAGATCTTGCAAGAACCAGAATGGGTAATATATGGAGTTGCTGTGTTTAGCCTTGAAGAGAGATGGGCATATTTATTTCAGAGACATTGTACAGTGATAATCATGGAATCTGCCATGTTATTTCCCACTTAGGTAGAGGGAAACATGTAAGCAGTTGATTATCTGTTTAAAATGTAAAGACATCTAAATTTTTGAGCAAAATGGGGAATGATTTTTGTAACACATTTTCCAGTTTTATGGCTTCACCTTAGTCTTATGTTAATATTTAGGCATGCATTTATATGCATAGGGACATTTGAATTCTGGGTGTTTTTCATGATTTTGAGCTCATTGCTTTAGCAATTTATAATTTAGCTTACTGTCTTTGCTGTGTCCCTTGTTATAACAGTCCATGAAAGTACACATCTGAGAGAGGCAACACAGCACACTCTTATTTAATGGAAGCCTTTGATCAGCACATCTCCTGACTATCAACACCTCACATGTGACTGATAATCCTGCGGCACAAAACAGAGTATCTTTAGCAGGCTTTCCTTGCAGGGGCAGAACACAATACGTATTAAGGCCAAAGTTTAGTCCTTAGGCTCACTGACTGGGGCTTTGGTTTTAAATCAGAGATTTAGCACAGGGAGTTTCATAGACGTTATCTCATTTAATCCTGGAAGCAGCACCTTGAGGTAAATATTATGGGAATTTAGTCCCAGAAAGTTTAAATAACATGCCCAAGGTTACACAGCTACTTAAGCTGTTCTTAAGATGTCCATGTTCTTTTCTTTTCACTGTTCTTGTATTTCTTATAAGAGTTTCATACGTAGAAGGTATAACTATCTTACGGTTTGTTTAAACAACTTGAGGCTTTTTCTTGTCCTCTCTGACTTTCCCAGCTCTCTGGTTCTGGGATTCTAGCTGAAAGCCAGGGTTGGAGGTTGGAGAATGTAGAGATAAGCAGACAGTCCTGAGGTATCATAAGCAATGTCCAGTAAGACTGCAAAGTCACTTGATTGAAACTTGTGTCACATGCTTAAGGATGTGACACAAATTTTTAAACTACATATAAGTGTATTTTTTAAAATGACATATAAGTGCTTCTGTCCTTTTAGATTTATGCTGCTCACAGAGTTGAATTATATTTCTAATTCAGTTCAAACCCAATATTTTAGGAAGCAATATAAACAAAGTTAAAATGACTGAGTTGATTCAGCTTTTAAACCAGCAAGTACTTGATCCATGTAAACCCAGAGCATTGTTGCCCAAGGCATCTATTTTTGTAGCTCAAATTGGAGAGAGGTTGATTGTTTTCATCTGCATTTGATGGTTTGTGCTTTGAGTTTTGGGTGGAGTTGTTTAAAAAGGAAAAACAGAAAAAACCAAAACAAAACAAAAAAACCAAAGAAAAACTTTAAGGAATTAATGATGACTCTTCAGTGTGTTTTGTATTCCACTTGAATAGGTTTTTGTTTAATGATGTTTATGTTTGGGGATTTTTATGTCTCTTAGTAATCCAAAGTGACATTAAACAGAACAAGTGCCGCGTTGACAGTCTTGAGGGAAAAAGAGAATTAACTTTATTCTTTTACTGGGCAATTATCTGAATTGCAGAAATAGGCCACTCCAAATAAAGCACTCCAAATAAACAATGTCAAAACATTGACCTTCAAAGAAGGGAAGAGTGGACATCATAGAATGAGTGTGATGAAATTTGAGATACTTATTGGAGAGTTTTGGCCAATTGGTTAGATCTGAATTTATGGAAGAATGTGAATCCTATAATAGTAATTATGAACAATTACACTACCCCTAGTACTAGGTAACACTTAACGACATTTGTGCCAGGCACTTGCCTAAAGGCGTACATGCATTATTATATTTAATCCAAACCAGGTTGAGAAGGGAAAATAGAATGTAATTTTAAAATCTCTTAATGTTTTTTGGTTCAGTTTTATATTATATTTATTTATATTTCTAGTCATTGGAGAGATGATGTCCATCATCTGGGTGGTGGAAGTGGAGACAGAGGCTCACTAGCAGCAGTTAGGAGGAGGAGCTCTGGAGTTGCAATGCCGGAGTCTGACTTCTGGCTCCACTGTGGATTAGCTGCATAACACGGAGGAGCAGTCACCTTGACTCCCACTTCCCTCATTTGTAAATAGGGAAAATAATATTAGGTGCTTAACACACAGAGTTGTTAAGGGGAAGAGCTGAGACAAGTTCCTGATACACAGCCTTCAGTAAATACTAGTTATTGTTGCTATTAGCATTAATCTCTGTGGGACTCTTTAATATGGAGGTTAATCTGCAGTTGCAGGGAGTCCGCCCTCAGCTGTGTGGCCCTGTTGGTGCTGCAGAGAGACTGCAGCCTCAGCCTCTATAGACGAAGGCCTTGCTCGGTGTGCTGTGGTTCTCTACTGCTTTGAGAGAAAGGAGTGTGAAACACTGGAGCAGTTTATTCTTTCAGTTTCTTTTCTTCTCTTCTTTGCTTTCTTCCAAGGGAGTGCCAGTAACTAACCCAGAAGCTGCTACACCAGGACAGAAACTGTACTCTAAGGAGAGACTTGACCAATTTCCAATCACTTGTAATTATGCTGAAGTTTTTTGGTCTTTGTCCACTTAAAAAATTTTACGTGTGAGGGCCTGAATCATCATCATTAAAATCCAATATTTAGTTCCCAGAAACAGAAATGAAAAACAATTGTATTTCAAATTACAGTGGTTTATAGTGTTTTTTAGCTCATTGTATTTTTCAATATTATTTTGGAGATATTAATATTAGTTCTTGGAGATACTAATTTTTTATTCAAGAAAGCAGTTTCCAGAATGTCAGCATTGGCATCGACATCATCATCATAAATTCTGCTACTACAAAAAAGTTAGCTTCTTTCCACCAATGTACAAGTTCAATTGATGTGCTCAAAGGTGGTTGGGATCAGAATGTCAATCTCTGAGTTTCTCATAAAGGTATGCTGCATATTACCTGACATGAGCCTTTACTCTCTTGAAGTCAGATTGGTACTTGGGGTTCTCCTTTCCTCCCTTCACCCCCTCTCTCCTTCCCTCCTTTCTTTTTCTTTCTTTTCTTCTTTTTTTTTCTTTTTTTGAGACAAGGTCTCACTGTGTAGCCAAGACTGGCTGGAGTGCTGTGGCACAATCGTGGCTCCCTGCAGCCTCGACCTCCTGGGCTCAAACGATCTTCCCACCTCAGCTTCCTGAGTAGCCGGCATCACAGGCACATGCTACCACACCTGGCTAATTCTTTGTATTTGTTTGTAGTGATGGGGTTTCACTATGTTGGCCAGGCTGGTTTCAAACTCCTGGACTCAAGGGATCTGCCTGTCTCAGCCTCCCAAAATGCTGTGATTATAGGCGTGAGCCACCGTGCCTGGCCTATTCTCTATTTTCAAACTTTGAAAGGTTCTTCTGCCATTTGTGTGCCCCAAAATATGTATTTATTAATCTTTGAATTGTCAGATTGGGTTTAGGGATATAAAGGTTTGTGGATACTCTTTACCGTCATTCTTATAAGGAGTTCTGTTCCTGAAGGAACATAGTACTTTAAGGAAATGAGATAATAATCAGAAACATGATTTTACCCCTGGTACGGAAATAAAATTTCACTTCACAAGAAGTCTTTGATAGAAGAAAAATAATGCAAACAACAGTGAACCTTTTTTCAGCTTCCTAGGGGTCAAGTACTTTGCTAAGCAGTTTGTGTCCAGTAGTTCATTTAATCCTCTCAGTAACTCAGTAAGATAAGGCCCATTATGATTCACACTTTCAGATGACAAAACTGAGGTTCAGAGAGATTAGGGAAGGTATCCAGGTCACACAGTTTTAAGCTCTAGGTTACTCTAGGTTATTTTTCTAAGGAAGTCAGTTTCATAGGGTAAAAGTCTATAAGGATTACATTTTCTTGTGGAAGGTTTAGCATATTGTAAAACATACAGAATATAGCAGAAATCTTTTTAAAACATACTGGCTAGAAAACATGAGTTTTTTTCAAGTAGAAATACATTAAAATTTACAAATTTTATATAATTTTAAAATAATCTTCCCACAAGGTTGTTTGTTTTCAAGCAAAGAGAAGCAGGGCTGATTAGAGAATGATCTCAGAAATCATTGGATTGTGCCCAGATCTTACTGGCTGGCCTGGGACATTTCCACCAATGGAAATCAGCTTCCTCACCATTTGCATTTTACAAGAGATTCATGTTAGGTGCTGATTCCTGTTTTGATATTTTTTAGCTTTACATTGCACCTATGTTACATTTTTAGGCTTTAATGTCATCCTTTATTCAAAGGTAAATTTTATTGAAGACATACACATTTAAAAAATTCACGTAGTATAAGCATATATCTCAAAGAATTTGACAACTGAATACACAAGTATAACCATCACCCAGATCAAGAATTTAGTGGTTTCTATTCTACTGTTTATAAGTAGGATAAAAGTATAAGTATGTGTCTCTTTGATGGAGCAGAGGTTATACCTGCAAAACCACACAGCACCATGCACCCTGCTGAGCACGGATGGAATCCATAGGGAGACCGTAGACCAATGGGAGGAACACAAACTTTGGCTCAGCATTTATCCTGTTATGACCATGTATGGACTGTGTAACCTCTGACAGATGACATAATTGGTTTGAACATCAGTGTACTCACTGATGTAAATGAGGGTAAAATGTAAAATGAGGCTATGAGGATAACACTTTCCTTTTATAATTGTGGAGAATTAGAGAAAATAAAATTAGAATATCTGGTATATACAAATGGTGAATGACAGATGCCACTATCAGTAACTGTGAACACACCACTAAAACAATCGTTTGTGGCCTAGAAGTTTATTATAACTGAGGGTTTGTGGGAAACAGTGCATTAACTAAAAATTTCAGACATATCTGAACGATTTTTATAGTGCATTTAGTTTACATGATTTTTTGAGAATTAAAATATTTAATTTTTTATATTTAGTTTTTATATATCTTTATATATTTAAGGGGTACAAGAGCAGATTTTTTTTACATGCTTTTTTTTTTTTTTGACATGGAATCTTGCTCTGTTGTCCAGGCTGGAGTGCAGTGATATGATCTCAGCTCACTGCAACCTCCATCTCTCAGGTTTGAGCAATTCTCCTGCCTCAGTCTCCCTAGTAGCTGGGATTATAGTCATGTGCCACCACACCTGGCTATTTTTTGTATTTTTAGTAGAGATGGGGTTTCACCATGTTGACCAGGCTGGTCTCGAACTCTTAATCTCAGGTGATCTGCCCACCTTAGCCTCCCAAAGTGCTGAGATTACAGGCGTGAGCCACCGTGCCAGGCCAGATTTTTTACATGCTAATATTGCTTAGTGGTGAAGTCTGGGCTCATGACATTTAATTTACTGTGGAGTGACTGTGGATTTTAAATTAAGAAATTAGAATTTAATTATTATTTTCTTGAATTTCTAAGAAAACGAAATCTCCATTTGCTAAACAAATTTTGTTTCTTCTTTTGAGGTGTTGGAGAAAATTTGACAGATCCATCTGTTATAAAACCTGAAGTCAAACAGTAAGTTAATTTATGTGTTATCATTTAGAAAATTGCATTTAACACATAGTAAATGGTTTTAAAAATAATTTACAAACATATATGTTCCCTGCCTAGATCCTAGAAAGGTTTTTAGGTAGCTTATGTATAGAGATCAAAAACAATAAGATTATAAAAAAGCATAGGTTAAGAAATGGTGGTAAAAAGAAGATATGGAAATATGTAAAATGATATTAAATCTGCAGTTAGAATTGTACACCTAAATGGAAATTATAAGGACTAATGCAAATATGACTGAGTTTCCAATGGGTAAGCTTAGCCTCTATGGCTTTGATATGAAAACAATGTCATAGGAGAAGCACAGTTTCCTTTGTTGTCTTCACAATGGAGTCATTGCATCTTATCATGGGCAGCATCTTCCATTGCATGCTTATAAAATGAAAGCTGAGGGCATAAAGTGTGCTATTTAGTAACAGCAAATTTTATGAGAGGACAAAGCAATGGAGTTTAAATATGAAGCATCAGATTGTCTGACTTAATAATTAAGAGCTGAAGTTTAAATTCTATAGAGGGATAACTCATCAACCTGTCCGTTGAATTCCCATCGGCGTTTTATCCCAGAAGCAGGCTTTTGAGAAGACTTGAGAGTAAAGGATCTCAGATTGTATTCTTCTATTAAAGGTGGGGTAGAACTAAATGATGGTGCAGGTTAAACTGGTCAATATGGCAGGCAACAGTGGTTCTCAAACATGAGCTTACATCACAATCACCAGGACAGTCTGCTAGAACACAGATTGCTGGGCCCCACCCCTAGAGTTTCTGCTTCAGTAGGTTTGGGGTGGGGCCAGATAATCTGCATTTCTTACAGGTTCCCAGGGAATTCTGATGCTGCTGGTCCAGAGACCACTCTTGAGAACTGCCAGCATACAACATTTTTACTTCTTAATTGTCTATACTTGGTCCCTGCGTGGTAGAAAAAATATATATAACTTTATAAGTGGACAGTCAATAAAATCTGAAATTTTTACTTTCCCTCCCCAAGGCCTCATAAATATTCACTGCTTTAGTGCTCTGTTATCTTACTGAGTGATTTAATCTAAATATGTAGGCTTCCATGCAAAGAGGTCCATCTAAAAGGGTATTAGATATTTAATTGGACTAGGTGAACTAGAGAAAATAAAGGTGACCCATATTGAATATACACATCTAATTCCTATGATATTTATTTGACTATGGAGTCCATGTCACAACCCTTATATATATAAAGCCTTTATTAGTTTTCACTTTAGCTCTGCTAAAGTGTTTTTTAGCTAAGAATATTATTTTTTCAGTAGCCCTGTGTGCCTAAGTGTTAATAGTAGGAATCTTATACTAAAAGTACTTTATAATTTTGCAGTGGAAGTTTTTTGCATATATAATGAACCAAGTTTATGTATACCCCATCTATCATTTATTATATTTTAACCTTGGCATATGTCATTTAATATGACCTGAATGTTCTATCATTTAGAACTCTAAGATTATATTATCCCACTTGACAGGTAGGTATTTAATTGCATGCTATAGGCCAGTGGGCCTCAATTTCTATTAAAGTCACCCAGGGAACTTAAAAAAAAATGCCAAGGATTGGCATCAAATTAGAATCTCTGAAGAGAAGGCCCTGATATCTGTATTTTTTAAAAGTTCCTCATGTGATTCTATGGGCAATCAGGGTTGAGAACCTCTGTCTTAACGGCAACTTTATTTTTTTATGATTTGAGGATAGGAACACCGGAAATGGATAGGATGGCTTCATTGTGGCCTGCCGGGTTTTATGGGGTTACTGAATTTGAATGCAGTTGGCCTTCATGGTCAAGATAAAGAAAAGTACTATTTTCTCACAGTCATGGGGAATTACATCTGATTAGTTCAATGGGGCTCACATTTCAAATGCTGTATGTGTCTGAAGCGCTTGCTACACGAAGCATGGGGTATGGACCAACAGTGTCAGCATCACAGGGACTGTGGTTAGACATGCAGAATCTCAGGACCCTCCCCAGACATACTGAACCAAAATCTGAATTTTCTCAAGATCCTCAGGTGATCTGGTGGGAAAATTAAAGTTTGGGAAGCACTGATTTAAGTAAGCGCTTTCACAGGTTGTTTATTTTAGCCTTTGCAACAGCAATGAAAGGAAGCATTTTCAACCCTAGTTCACAAATAAGAAAACCTAGGCAGAGTGAAGATGCGAACTTTCCTATGAGGAGGAGAGGTCAATGAAAGGATAATCCTCTACCAAAAGAGAAGATACTCTTGTGGCATAAATTCTTATGGTGTTTCTAATGCTTGTCTCTTAACTTTCCCTAACCTTCTATCTTGGTTATTGGTCATTTGTGATTACAGTGTTTCAGCTTGCTGATTTGATAGTTTTGGGCATTTGACAAGTATGAAATGATGATGAGATGTTCTTTAGTAAATCTATGTATAGATGGCACTAATTAGCGTTTCCTCGCATGTGGAACCAAGCTACCACCTGCTTTTCCTGTGTTGTGAAAAATCTGGAAAACAGCTACTTGTATTTTTTTTAAACCTGGTTATCTAAGACTGCAAGGCTCTAGGCGTGCTGTAGGGGGTAGATGCAAATGAATTTCCCTACAACTCTCCTTCATTCTCCCTTGCATAGGGAGTGGTCGAACTCCTGCTGTATGCATTTTGTAGTAATTTTGATTCTTTTGTCTTAACTTTCCCAAAGCTCATAGAGGGAAATCATTTAACTTAGAGCTTTTATCTCTAGAATCAATGTTGCATCTCTAAGTTGGGTTTTTTTATGTTTTACTGGGAAGAAAGAAATGGCAGGTATGGAAAGCAAATGAGTGAAATATTCTAACAGGGTCATGTTGGAGAGACTATAAAAAGGCATTCTTCAATTTAAACGACTAAAATAACACTGTATTTCACTTTACCAGCATAGTAGAATCCTGGTCTAAATACTGAGTGCTTCAACTTTTTTGCCACCTTCAGTTTCACCTTATTGAAGTGGTTCCTTACCAGATGGACAGAGAGAGAGGAATAGTTAACAAGAGGCAGCTTATGCAGCCGGGTAAATACCACCAGAGCTGTACTTTGTAAGAGCGATTGAGTGACCAGGAAAGTTAATCCTGGGTGTCTGTTCACTTTGTCTTCCCAAGAGATTTCCTCCACCTACCCGCCTCGGAGCAAAGAGGCAATCTGAGATCAAACTGACATCAGCCCTCATTGTGAGCTTGGCACATCTTCAGAGCAGCTACTGTTATTCTGCCAAAAGGAAGTGGAAATTGAGATAAATGTTTCAATCCTTGGATGGAAAAAAGTCCATTTTTACACCACGTCCCTTTTGAAAAACCGCATTCCTTAGAAGCGAAGTTTATTGTTTCCTTTCGTGATAGTTTGCTTTTCTTTTTTTTTAAAGACGTGGTATTTAAGAGTGGTAATTGAGTTCAGATTTTCTAAATGTGCTGTTTCCACTCTGCATGTCATTAAAATAAAATATTAGCTTTCATAAAGTTTCTTGGGAAATGTTTCTGCCATGCTCTGTTTTGTGGTGTGCAGTGTCAAAATCCAAATAATCATGATTGCATTTGTTATGATAACGGATGAACATTGATCTTAGAATCTGCTAGGGATTTATTATGATCATAGAGTATTCAAAAGGTGCCTTATATATGCTGGTTCTATTTGTAACTCTGTCACCTACATCGAGCATATGTACTTTACTTCCACCAACACATTGTGTAATAGTCTTGTCTTTCCACAAAAAGCCCAGCTGTAGCAGTTTGCAGGAGAGAAAGTGGCTTTGAAAGAGCCATGAATACGGATTTAGGGTTTAGTTGGGTATTTGTTTTTGAGGGCAGTTATTTTAAGAAAAGTATCTGGGTTTGAAACAATGTCTATGCATCTTTTTAGAAGGTGTGTCCCAAAATCAAATGTGTTTTACTTTGTATCTTACCTTTGGGTATTCTAGTAGAACATTTGGTAATGAATGTCACTCTTTCACCCCATGTGCATTAAAAAGGATTTCGGGCGTACTTTGTTTTAATGATACAAAATTCACTCTTCTATCAGATTAGCGTTGAAATGCGTTTCACAGTAGGTCTTGGAGTTGGGAACAAAGATTTAAGTGCATTTGAATTTTAAATTTGCAAACCTAACATTGTTGCTTCCCCAAAGTGCTCTGTTCTTTGTTGGCTCCTTCAAGTTTACTGGGTTACTATGGGATACTGTTCGGTATCTCAGAGAATCCTGGTTGAGCTCCTTTTTCTTAGCTGTGATCTAATTGATATTCTGATATTTCCTCTAGATCAAGAGGAATGGTGTTTGGACCGGCCAATTTGGGGGAAGATGCAATTAGAAACTTCATTGCAAAACATCATTGCAACTCCTGCTGCCGGAAGCTCAAACTCCCGGGTATGCCACCAACAATTCTATTTTTCTCTAAGTAAATCTCTCATAAAACAACATCCTTTGTAACCTGGGATAAAGTCGAAAATCTTAATCACATTTTTATTTCATTCACAGTCATTCACAGAGCCTGACTTTCTGACTGCAAAATTTTCAAGTCTCTAAAGGGATTAAAAGGACAGGGATTTACTTCAGGTTCTGCCAAAATGTGATAAAACAACATGGGGCCCAATACTTGTCACAGTCACTCCAAAGGAAAAGTTCCACCAGCTTAAATGGGATAAAATCAGACCGAGGCAGGTCTCTGCCCTTCCTGTTTGGGTCTTGCCAGCTGCCGATTGGCCCACAGCCTTTCTATTCTATTCTGATTCACCCATTGGGTACTTGGGAGGGTGTGGTATGGAGGGAAATGACACCCTCAATTAAAGTAGTGCTTTTCACTGTAAAAAATCTGCTACTTTAAAGACACATTGCAACATATATTTTTTAAAAATCTGATTTGATAATATGGCATACTTAAAAATTCCTCTATAAAAGCGAGAAGCTGGAGGCCTGTGCCCTCCAGATGGGCAGTCCCAGCTCTGTTGGCATTCCTTTCTTTTGTCCCAGAAGGGAAGCATCGTGTGTGCCTCAGCTTGCCCACTACTTTTGGTCACACCAAACTTGTCCTTACAGTGGGATTTTACATATTTTAAGCTGAGTAGCTCTTTATGCCTTATAATAAATGATCGTACCATCCATAGTAACCTGGGATGGGACAGGTGTAAATTTACAACAAACAAGGGTGATTTCTAATCCTATTGGAGTTAGAGGTAGGGGGAGCGCTTGTGGGCAAGGCATAGAAAGATGGAAACACAGAGTTGGAGCAGGCTTCCAGTTCCACTGGGAATATAGTGGTCAGCCAGGGGTGGGGAAAACAAAGGGAGCAGTCAAAGAAGCGAGGGCTGTAACTCTCACAGCTGCCCAGGACTCACTCTCACAACTCACGTACCAGACGTGGGCAAAGAGATTAGTACACAGTTGAGCTGCCCACTGGCTTCTCTGGTCAGAAGGTGCTCAGGAAGGGGCTGGGACTGGGCTGAGAGTCATCAGGACCTTCAGGTAAGGGCCGTCTGGGAGGCAGGAGCTAACAACGATCAGAGTCATTCCATGATGGTGGCCTGGAGTCCGGCTCATTCACTTGGTGTCCTCTGGTGCTGTCCTCTTCCCAGCTGATTCATTCCTACTCTGGAAGGGAGGCCTGCATTCTTGAAGACAGAAGGACTACATCTGAGGAGCCAGGACACAGGGAGACTTAAGACAGAACTCACTGCTTCCAGTCCTTGAGCTCAATTAGTGCTTCTGTCTGATTAAGGTTGAGATAATTTTTTACACCACACTGGTAGGCTTTTTTTTTTTTTTCCCCCTTTTGTTGCCCAGACGTAGTGGTGCAATCTCAGCTCACTGCAACCTCTGCCTCCCAGGTTCAAGCGATTCTCCTGCTTCAGGCTCCAGAGTAGCTGGGATTACAGGCACCCACCACCATGCCCAGCTAATTGAGAGTGATTATTGTCTCCAATTAAACAAAATAAATTTACAAAACTTATAAGGCACTGTGTGTAAGCAAGCAACCCAGTCTTTCTTCCCTGCCCCCAGAAACAGTGCCCAAACAGCACAGGGAAGGGAGAGCTGCACATGGGTTTTGGGGTGGGAAAGGAGGCTTAATTTGGACATGGTCAAGAGTTTGAGTTCCACATATCTATGATCTGAGGAAGAGGAGACCTCTCCGAACACTTGGCAAAGCCTAAAGTCCCATTTGTCTTCATGAACAGTATGTTCTTGGGGATCCACTATAACCTTTTTACTTGTCCTCCTTGCAGATTTAAAAAGAAATGACTATTCCCCTGAAGGGATAAATTCCACCTTTGGATTTGATATAAAAATAGAATCAGCTGAGGAGCCTCCAGCAACTATGAAAAGGGAGGAGCAAGAAGATCCCAGTGCCCGCCCTACCTGCCAAGAACTCTGTGATAACAAAGATTGATCGACGTGACATTGATTACATCAGCGCCTCCTTGGGACACACCTTCTGAGCCTCACCTCTCCTCCTACCCAAAGGCCTCATTGGTATATGATCAGTGGGTTCTCCTAGATACTGACCTCTGTCCAGGGCACTTGGCAGCTCCATCCTCAAGTTCCACATGAAGACACTTGGATGAGCCAGCTGGGAATATTGTTCTTGTATACCTCATTGCTTTAGCTGACCACTTGGAACCTTGGAGCAGAATGCTGCACATTAAAAAAGGATGGGGTGGTGGGGATGAATTTAGTTTATTTTCTCACTTTGTGTGCAGACTGGACCCCCTACTGCTATTTGTCACCTCACCCACAGACTGTCTTTATGTCTATATATATGTACATAAAAAGTTATGTGACTTCCTCTTCTGTTTTTTCCACAGCATAGGACTTTGAATAGCAGTGATAGGAAAAACAATGGAATGAGGGTGGATTTGCACAGATTGGAGCACAAACTAACCAAGTATCCTGGTGAAATCTAGGTGGGTTTGAGATGTTGTCAGTGAATCATATGATGCCTGGGTATTTCAGGTTTCTGTAAAGGAAAGGGAAATCTAAAACAAATAACCTTCATATGTATTTTTTTGAGACGGAGTTTCACTCTTTTTGCTCAGGCAGGAGTGCAATGACGTGATCTCTGCTCACTGCAACCTCCAGCTCCTGGGCTTAAGTGATTCTTGTGTTTCAGCCTCCTGAGTAGCTGAGACTGCAGGTGTGCACCACCATGCCCAGCTAATTTTGTATTTTTAGTAGTGATGGGGTTTCACCATGTTGGCCAGGCTGGTCTAGAACATCTGACCTCAGGTGATCCACCTGTCTTGGCCTCCCAAAGTGCAGGGATTATAGGCATGAGCCACCACGCCTGGCCTATTTTTTTTCTTTTAAACAAGAGAACAAGAATATGAAGAACTGGAAATTATTAGGAAAGGATTTCCCTTCCTTTTTAAAGCTCAGGGATACTATTAGTTAGGAGTTGACTAAGTCAGCCTGTAAAATACCACTTCCTTTTCCAAAGTTGTATATATAATATTGCAGGTTAAATTACTTTATACCAGGTCCTATGAAGAAAGATGTGGTTTCAGTCTGAAAACATGTTTCACAGGTGTTTGCTTCCTTCCAGGGCGGAGTTCCCCATTCCTCTGGGGTAAAGAATGTATATATATTTTGAAGTAAGGCTGAGAACATGTCATTGGTTTTTGATGCCCAAGGTGAAAGACTCCTGGAGGTCACACTGTGTAGTATATTTGAGGGATCAGTGATCCCTTTTGTATGCTGGGCCTGGTCACCCTACCTTGTAGAAGCACCAGCTTTTCACATGAGGAGAGATGGGGGGTGGGGCGGGAGTCGTCTCCCTGTCCTGTTGCATCGCCTTTCTTAATATAAGGTGCTCCACTCTACTGGCAGCAAACCTCCTGGGTTTGAAAAATTCAACTTATCTTTATCTTTAATTCTGACATTAGCTGGCTTGCTACACAGCTTGCTTTAAAAGTCTACACTCCCAGATTCTTAGGTATACAGGGAAATGTTGAATAGAAGGGTGGAAAACCAAGAATTTAAACCAAGAAAACTGATGGTTGTATCTGATTCTTGTAAGTTTGAGTTACACAAGGGCTAGTTTATACCCCTTTTACTTGGGTTTTGGGGGTAATGGAAAGTGGAAAATTTGGGTGATTTCTTGATTGGCAATTAGGATAAAATGCTAATGCTTTTTGGGGGGGCTTAACAACTTTATCCTATTCTACAAATCAGTAGAGGAACAATTGGTACTCACTTCAATGCTACATTCAGCTATGGAAAAAGGCAGAGTTTGCTTGCTCAATGGCCAAACTAAAGAAGTCAGTTATTCATTGGTCAAATATTTATTACCTGGAATGGAAGGAAATTGAAAGCAAATACATTTGGACTTCAAATTTCTGTGGTGTGCTTTTTGTGTTGTTTGTTTTAAGAAAAATCAACAGAATAACATATTTAAAAGATGAGCTGCTGAGCAAAAGTCATTGTGGAAATACTTGCATGCAAATACCAATGTGGCAATGTTGACTTTGAGTGATTCATGACCACAAAAGGGTGGAGTATTCATTCATTCAAACAATTGTATTCAACAGATATTAAGTGCTTTCTCTGTACTGCGTTAATGATGAGGATGTAGTGGTGAAGATGGCATGTTCTTCCCTCAGAAAGCTTTGTCTCATGTTTCGTTTTGTTTGTTTTGCTCCAAGTGTTGATTTGTAGCTAATACTAAAGAAATTTAACTTCTGGCCAAATGTTAAATTCAGAAATGCATTTCATATCCTATCTGCCAGTGGGCAGTAGGTTTGGACTGGGTAAGACAATTAGGCCAAATAAGAAGCCATAGCTGGGGCTGGTCTTAGAATCTACTAAGGAAAAGCAGACTGCATAATCCTTGTCTGAACACAAAGCCCTTATCACAGATGGGATCTGAATTTGACTTCAGCAACCAGAGAAGCAGCCATTCCAGAGAGACCTCCCCTGAAGACCTCCATTACATAGGAGTTTTTTACACAAGGCTGTATGGTCCTGGAGTGACTGCTGCCTCATGCTATCTTAAAGCTTCTTAGAGCTCTGGGTAATAGAATCAGATATAATTTTGGGTGTTTTTTGCTCTGTTATTATTTTCTGCAGTTTTGCAAAACAAATACTGATGACTAAGAATTCCCAGAAACCATTTAGTCAGTGCTTTCAAAGAAATTTTTTGAGTTGTTGTTACTCTTCTTTTAAATGAGACCTATTGCTCTGGTTCTAGAAATCATGACACAGATTCCCTTGTCTCTTGTTGTCCTTCTCAATTAGTCACCAACATCTAACACAAAGCTAGACACATAATATATTGCTTTCAACAATATTTGTTGAAAGAAAAAAATCTTCACCTAATAGTGGATTTCATTCACTAGGTAATAAATCAGATTTGCATTTTTAATCTAGAAGGAAATGATTACCAATTCCTTAAGACCCAACACAATTCTTTTGATCTTTCTCTGTTTTAATTTTCTAGGAAATAGGTTTTAACAACCTATACCTTGTCTATTGAATTCTCACCCAGTTCTTGCCCTTATCACCACTGGTGAGAATACCAGAGTGCAGTCCTTCACTGGTGACTATTGAAATGAGATGATAACTTCCCAGAAACTGCCTAGAAATAATCATCACTTTATTACCCTTTGAAAAGAAGATTGATAGAAAAGTCGTTTGAAAGATGGTTCATTACCATGCCCTAGTACAATTTCTTTACTCACATCTCTCTAAAGCATGAGAAAGGGAGGATTATTCTCTGAGGTCGGAATTTGTAGGCTGTGTGTTTGCCTCTTTGAAGTCTTGGTATTTAATTTTCTGTAGTCATTTCTTGGGCAATTTTCTAAGAAACTAGTTGAAGCTAATTTATCATAAGTTAAAGTCAAATGACAGAAAAGATTTTCCCCCTTAACAGCATTTTATTCCACAGTGGTTAGCTTCTGAAGGAAAATGAGACTTAAATAGCATTTCGAATCTCCAGCCACATGGGTGGGTACACAGAACAGAAAGGATTCTGGAAACCACACTGATTTTTTATTTAGCATGGTTATTATTTTGTGACTTTTCTTTATAGACGATGTAGAGATAAAATATTGCATTTTTGTGAAACACCCTCCTAAAAATAATTATGTAAGTTGCTGAATTTTTCAAAGAAAGACTTTCAATTCTCAAGGGATAACAAAACTTGGCCTCTATTGTTCTCAGGCTTTTAATATAACTTTATATAATTCATTTAACCTTTCTGTTAACCCCTAGTGCTGAAATGGAGATGAAGATACTTACCTTTTCAAATGAAGGTGAGTGATAATGAGAGATCATTTGTGAAGTTCTCTGAAAATTTCATTTAAAAGGCTTCTTGTGAGCATGGAATTCAGTTCAATAAATAAGGGGTTTTTGTTTTTGATATTATGTGATAGTTGTTTAATATTTACAGAGGATGCTCAGTGGACCTGTTTCAGCATAAACACAAAAGTGATTTCTGCTATTTCTCCCTTTCCAAGGGGAAAGAGCTCATTGCTCCCTTTTTGTTTTAAAACTTAATTAAATAGTTGAAGATGAGAAAACTCACCATTTCACAGTATGTCTTATTTTGCTTTTTGATGGATTTGGGTTTACTCAGCTAATTTCTTTTGCCATCCTTTCCCCAAAGAAAGCATTCCAGGAGAAAAAGTCCCAAGCTGGCACCATCATTGGTGGCATTTGAGGCATGAAGAGAGAGTTGGTTTAGAATCTTGATACTTATAAAACTTGAAGGTTTAAAAAATGTAATTAATGGTGATTTAAATTTTGTCAGTATTGGGCTGTTTAGGAATAAGAAAATTCTGGCCTATAACTTGCCAGCATCTGCTTTTAGCAACTGATTTTCTTTAGGATTTTCATCTTGTAGTGAATTTTTTCATTGTAACTTTAAAAAATTCCATCTGCTAACTTAGTCGCAAAGTCCTTCCCAATATTATAGTGGAGACTGTTTTGCTAATGGCTGTCCCAGTATGGACATAATAATTGCCTTTTGTTGGAGGGCTTTGGGGCAATCGCCAGTGATGTCACATGTCTGCACTTTGTCTTTGAATAAATCCTTTATTCTGTATCCTAATGGTCAACTTCCAACAGGTCACAGGACTTCAGGATGCTTTGGTGACCAAAAGAAACCCTCGGTATGTTGCCGTGTTTTACAATTCCCTCGTCACCCTGGAAATTTTGTTGATAAGGACTTGGGGAGCAGAGGTGCTGGTAAATACAATGGAGAGGAGGAGAAATGATTACCAGGTGTGTGCATCTGCTATGGGTGAGGTTAGAGAGTTGTCGTGGATGGTAGCAGGATTGGTGAATTATTTTCCTGAGAAAGTAGGGGAGTGGTGTGTTCTGGAAGATCACATGTATATTGCAGATGAAAACAAATATGGGCTGGGCTTCTTGGGATGGGATGTTTGCCTACCATGAAAGGGCTTCTGGGGATGTCTTACAAGATAGGGAGGAAAGAAGTTTTGTGGAATTGTTTGGTGTATATCCTACTTAAGAAATAATTTTTGAGTATTACGGCATTTATGCACTGACACTAAGATTAAACTTACTAGATAAGACCCACTTCTGTCTTTAGGGATCTCTAAAACAAATAAGGGGTTTACAATATGCTGATTCATCATTTCTCAGCCATGATCATTATAATGACAACTTGTTATTATTGTAGGTAATACGTATTGAGCAGTCATTGTGTCTTGGGCATTGTGCTAAATGTGCACTGTACATAATTTCATTTAATCTGAACAATGACTTCATGGGCTAGGTCTATTATTCTCATTATAAATATTTAAAAATACTGCTTATGAATTAAGTAACTTGACTAAATCAGCTACCAAAGGGAGAGCTGGGATTTGAAGCTAGATCAAATCAATGACATAAAAGTCTATGCAGTGCTAGCCAGGACACTTAAGAGTACTACAGCATGAATCCCTATGATGGATTGAAAGATAGATTTAAAAATAAGGGCCTAACTTAGGCCATCAGAAGAGAGAAACAAAATGAATTCTACAGAATGTTTCCTGATGTGTTCTCTGCTCCTGCCATGTTAATAAAATTTTTCTCGCATAGTTAATGGCAATCTGCGGACCCCGCGAGTCCATGGGAAAGCCAGTCATGAGGGAATGGGTGGGTTCTTCTGAGTCTGGCACCGTCAGCTGGTGAATTTTTCTGCCTCTATTTGAATGTCTGTCCCTCCCCTCCTTTTTTTTGGCCCCTTAGACAATTTGTTGGTCAATACAACAATACTTACCATTTGAAAGCATTTAGTGACATGCAGCATATCAAATTTATAGTGAAAAATAGAACCTATGCAAGTTACAAAACTTTTATCAGCCTGACCATCACACTGCGTCCCTGGAGGCTGTGGAAGCTGGATTATAATCAAGAGGTTGCTTGAAGTGCATGGAATCAGAACAAAGAGAGGTAGATAAATCAAATTTTTAATGGTATCAGGCTAAGACATCCTGTTTCATCTCATCTACTCTGGAGGGATGGGCCTGCCAGTGGGAGTGGAATACTCGAAGTCTGAAATACTTCAGACTGATTCCAAAGGATGCAACAGAATTTCAAGCAACTCTTAGATCAGTTTTGAGAAACATGAACCATGTTGAAAAAATATTTATTTTCTCTTTTTCCATTCTCTCCCACCTTCTTCCCTCTCTCTCACATTCTGTCTCTTTTTTTTCTCTTTCTCCTCCTTCCTTCTTTATTCCTTTTTTCTTTCTCTGATTCCCTCTTTATGTTACCTGTTTTTACACTACACTAGCTGCAAATGTGGATCAACAAACATCACTGATTTTATGAGATAGCAATTTTCCCAGAAATGTAAAATTAGAAAATGTGAGAGCTAAAAAAATAAGAACAATTAAATCTAAAGAAACTGTGCTTCACTCAAAGTTAATAACTATTGTTAGAAGAGAGACTAGAACTCAGGCCTCCTAAGTCACCCTTATTTAGTCTGGTAATGGCCACATTTGTATGTTAAAGCAAATAATTTCCTCTTGTATTGAAATTTTTGTCTTTCTAAAAAATATTCAGATATGTATACAGTTAAATTTTAAACTTGGAAATCTTTGTAAGACTGTGATTAAGATGGACCAACTGAGATTTTAATTGTCTATGTGTTTTAATGAGGATAATTCATTAGATATGTGACTTTAGAACTCTAGTTGCAAAATATTACAAATTAATGACTTTTACCAATTCTCTTTGCTTATTTGTGTGTGCCTGTGTGTGTGTGTGCCTGTGTGTGTGTGTGTGTGTGTGCGTGTGTGTGGTGTGTGTGTTTGTATATATATAAATAAAAAGCTACTTGGTTGGCCGGGCGTGGTGGCTCAAGCCTGTAATCCCAGCACTTTGGGAGGCCGAGGCGGGTGGATCACGAGGTCAAGAGATCGAGACCATCCTGGTTGACATGGTGAAACCCCGTCTCTACTAAAAATACAAAAAATTAGCTGGGCATGGTGGCACGTGCCTGTAATCCCAGCTACTCAGGAGGCTGAGGCAGGAGAATTGCCTGAACCCAATAGGCGGAGGTTGTGGTGAGCCGAGATTGCGCCATTGCACTCCAGCCTGGGTAACAAGAGCGAAACTGCGTCTCAAAAAAAAAAAAAAAAAAAAAAAAAAAAAA